>NW_027151020.1:0-422620 GCF_018691715.1 Phytophthora cinnamomi
ACGACGCCGTCGAGTTGGTATCTATCGGTAATGATCGCACTGGTTCTTCTGACAGGTAGATGTGACAGAATTGGAATAGGTACTGTGCGTACGGTATGTAGTTATTCATGTTCGGCGTACCCGCGACGAGAATATACGAAGTAGCATTACGTAGTACTCCTCGAAGGCGAGCTCGCTACAGCGCCTACCAACCGCTATGGTTCAATATCATTCGAGTCTCCCCATTGTACTTCATTCAAACGTGATTTATGGTACAAGCCAGCTATATTATATATCAGTTCTTCTTTCGTTGACGGATGCATGTTTCACATCTACGACTTGACAGGATAAGAAACGGGTTGCACGCTTCTCTGACGAATTATGGCCAAACAGACTGGTGTGGTCAAATTGAGGATAAGTCGGGGCAACCGCTATTTCGTAGAAGACGAACAGAGGTAGCTTGCAAACTGACAAGCAAGGAGGATCTCACGCATACCAATAGCTACGAGTATCTCCACCATCAATCAAACGTGGTACATGCCTTTATTGTTATACCATACAAAATACTGGTGATTGTATGGTTGACAACCCTTCTCTAGTTAAATTGGGAATCCGTATCGTCTATGCCATTTTTTGGGTACTTACTAGTACCCATTTCAACGTAGACTACATCTTTGTAGGCTGTTACAATTTAAATTAGAAGGGGGACGACTATACAGCTGACTGATTTTGAATAGTGCACCAATAGATGTCATGGATAGTATGACGTCATTGAATGACATCATCACCTTTTACGCCAGCGTAATTACGCTCGACGTCGCCTATCCCGCATCTATACATAAATTCACAAGAGCAAAATAGTTCATCCCTAGCTGTAAAAATTGTTTTCCTCTTGTCCTTGACGTTCATTTTACAAGACACGTGAAAGATCGCAACGAACACGGAATTTGCTGTCACGCCGTTGCCCAAGAATGCTCGGCACAAGTTCGCGGTGTTATCAGGCCGAAGCGTTGTGCGCTTCGTTCAGTTGCGGTGCTGCTGGTGTTACGGGTGGCGGCAACCCAAGTTACAATCGTGTTGGCAACTGCACTGCTGGTGTGACGGCTGGTGGTAGTAGTTGTCTACGGCTTTGACGAACGCCCTCGCTTGGGTAAGATGTCCGTGGTAGCAATTCGCTGGTTGGTGGATTTATATGTTGGTGTTGTAAACGAAATGGCTAACATGAGTGTGATATTGCGTTACTAGATCAGCCCGGAGGGAAGAACTTGGATGGAATCGAGACATCCTGATACAAGTTCTACTACAAGCCGTGATGTCTCCGTACCAATGACGCATGTAACTCATGTGCAATGATGAAGCAAAACTACTTTAGTTATACTACCTCCGTTCGGAAATAGATAACCGTTTCCAATCATATTTCAGCCTACTCAACATAATTCCCATTCTAAACCGATCGGCTTTGAATTCTGAATCGCCCGCGCTTTCCCCCACCGCACACTGGCCCCCTTCTGGATTCAATTCGAAAGTTGGCGGCTGGGGGAGATTACGGATACGGGTAGTGAACGCCAGGCCGTCTGGGAAACCCTACTGCTTCGCAACGCAGGAGGCGTGCTCACGCGTGGGGAGATCGTCCGGGTTGTGTATTTCCGTGGGCCGCCAAGTGGTCGAGCGCATTTGGAAGCATGGAATTAACTCGATGGGAGATCGAGTAGCAGCTGTGGTCAAGTCAAGAAAGAGTGCAAGATGGACCGCCGCCCTGCTGCCCCTGCCAACCGGACGACTCTCGCCCTCCACCACCACGCCGACGCCACGCGCTGACGCTACTGCGCCGAGGCCTGGAACGCCAGATTCGACAGAGACGATGGAGCTGAACCCGAAACTGCCGCTGGAGTTCTCCTGGGTGGACGCCCAACATCAACCACTCTCCACCCACTTCCAATCACAACTTACCAACCTACCAACCTTTTCCACCCTTACCAACATCCATTCTCCACACCAACTTTATCCAAAACCATACATTCACAAACACCTCCACAACAACACTACCTTCCACCATTCACCCCGCACTTCCTCCCCAACATCAACCACTTTCCACCCACTTCCAATCACAACCTATCAACCTACCAACCTGTTCCACCCTTACCAACATCCATTCTCCACACCAACTTTATCCAAAACCACACCCTCATCAACATTCCATAACAACACTCCTTTCCTAACCATTCTACATCACACTTTCTACCCACCTCCCTTCCTATTTCTATCTACCATATTCCACCACAACCTACCCCTCACAACTCGTATCCTCCCCACCCACTTCATCCAAAACCACACCCTCATCAACATGGGGCCGACCTCCATGTTCCGCAGTGTCAACTTTCGGGAAGCGTCATGTCGACTGCAGTTCAGACCGCGTATCATGATTACAGCATGGGTCCGACCTCCACGTTCCGCAGTGCCAACTTTGGGAAGCGTCTTGGGGTCACTATTTGGCGATAGAGGGCAAGTGATGGCGCAACAAACATCTACACGTCGCGTACAATTCATTGGAATACGCAATACGACCCCTACCCTCGAATCCATGTCGACCCGTCTATGCAAACATTGCATACACATAGCATCAACACGCGGCTCGTGAGAGACCACCCAAGCCGCCTGACCGATGCTAAGACATACTCAGACATCCCAACACAGTATACCATCTGTTTTGGACGACACGTTTGACAGGGAACGATGCACTATCACGTGTGAGTCGCTGAAAGGGCGCATTTATTCCGCTTGTTTAAGCTCGCAGCGCAGCCTTTTTATCGTGCGCTTTTCCGCTTATCTTTACTTGAATGTAGTATGGGATCGTTACGAGCTCGCATTGGCTACAACCCATATGATTTTGGGTGGTAGAAGTTTGTAAAAAGTGACTATATAGCTGCCTGTCCACAACAGCCAAATATCTGCGTCAATATGGTTTGTATGCCGTCAAACGCGAATGCAAATCGCTGATTGACTGAATATTGATGTTAATCCATATGGCTGGACACTATAGTCAAGTTCGGCGTGGTTCAAAACGTACCCTCCCGAATTTCCAGCTTCCGAGTAGCTATATTTGCTGCAGCATTGCTATCGGTTATTATTAGGTGATATGCCCTTTCTATGTCACACGAGAGTGGTACAGTTGAATTCGCCACCTGCGAAAACCTATTTCCCCAAATTTCCAGCTTATAAAGACGAGGTGTTGCTGACCCGCAATTGGTGCTCTTGTGCTACTCAGGACATTTTCTTACATTTGTTCAATCAGAACACAGGACACAACCTATAATGGACCAATCACAGAGGCCCTGCCTCCATCGACGGCACGGTTCACTTCCATCGACTACAGTGCGGAAGTGCTCTGCAACTGTAGTTCTGCCTCCATCACCTCCATCGACTGCAGTTCAGACCGAGTATCATGATTACAGTAGTGGGTCTAAGTCGATTCACTACTTTAGCTTACACGTTGCGCTACGTGTAAGAAGAAGCGTAAGTACGTCGTAATTACTTGAGTTAATTATATTTGAATACACAAATATAATTTAAATCAGATAAGGCTCCAAGTGACTTAGGTCAGGTAAAATGAGAACTGTATTGTTTGTAAATTGATCTTCCTCCTAAATCTGCTAAAACTGTTTATTATCTATGAAAGGGTTGACGGCGGCTGGCTGTCAGAGCCCCGCTAATATGCACGTCTCTAATTGGTAGAAAGATGCTGCTTTCTACCAATAGGATCTTTGGGTAGGTGTGGACCACTCATTGTGGTGGCCCACTTCAATGTATCCATTGGTGTGACTTACACCAAGATGAGGAAGTATCTAAAACTTTTAACAGATATTCTATCTGTTAAAAATCACAAGTGGCTTGCAGCCACTTGTACGTGTAACCCCGTTACACCATCCCCCCTTAAGGTTAGACGCGCGGGGTCTCCGCTCGTCAATCTTCTGAATTGACCATTCGTCAATTCTCCGCGTTTGGAGAAGAAACCCGCGCTCATTCAACGATGAGCGCGCCCCAGAAGAAGAACCCGAAGGTGGTGGAGAGTCAGCTCTCCATCGATGACTACTCAGAGCGCCAGAAGGCGAAGTATGGCGACGTCGTCGACTTCGACGACGACGATGAAGACATGGAGGACGAGGGCTCGTCCTCAAAGCGCAAAGACTCCGTGTCGAGCGAATCGCTCGACCCCACGCTAAGAACATTCGCCCGCGTGAAGGGGGCGAATCGGACGCTTCGAGTTTGAAGCGTTCGCGAACTGAGAGTGATACCCCACTCGCTTCCGCTGGGGCTCTCAGTTCTCCGCGCGCTGCAACTGCAGCGCATGATTCCAAAGCTCAAGGCGCTCCGCGCACCCGCAGCGATCTCAATGTGCCATTCAAGCAACCGCAATATGATCCACGAGCAGCTGCCGTAGCCACCGTACTTCTCGGTCTTCGTCGAGCCGTCAAATGACAGTACGTGCACCTTGAAGGCTGTTGGAACACGAGCATAGAGGAGTTCTGGGTCCATCCGGATGGCCGCCGAGTTCATAGACGGTGGGACCACGTTTGCGAGGAGTTCGTCGGGTCCTACTGCCGGGGTTATCGACGCCAGCAGCAACTGAGCGAAATCTGCGTCTTGTTCTCGAACTCGCTTGACCTTGAGGTGATACGGCGACAGGAGCACCACAAAGCTGACCGCGCGGCCATAGAAACTTCGAGTTAAAACCCATTAGAGCGTCGGGAAGCGCGTGTAAACATTGATCGTCTTCCTAGTGAGGAGTGTGTGGCACACTTTGATGAGTTGGAGGAGGGCCAGTACTTCCTTCTCGGCGGAGTGGTTGCCGAGTTCGTTGTCCTTGAGCACCCGGTCGCAGAACCGGACTGGGTGTAGTTTACCATCGTGCATCTGCATCAGTGTGTTTCTCAACGCCCAGTCGTTCACGAGCAGCATAACATGTACGTCTTCCGCCGAGTCGAAATGCCGCAGTATTGGGGCGTGTGCTACCTCCTTTTCAACTCGGCGAACGCTGCCTTGGCTGCGGATAGGTCCCCCCCCGGCTCGAAGTCGGCGTCTTTAAGTTGATACAGCACAGCCCCATACCTAGTCGAACCGGGCGTAGTAGTTCAACGCCCCAGGAACGCCTGCACTCTTTTCTTCGTCTTTGGGAATGGGAGCTCGGTGATGACCTGTAACGGGGTTACACACACAAGCGACAACAGTCACATGTGCATGACAACGGTCACAAGTGACAACTGTCACTTGTGCTTGACATTTGTCACTTATGGTTTAACAGATAAATATCTGTTAAGGGTTTTAGATACTTCCTCACATTGGTGTAAGTCACACCAATGGATACATTGAAGTGGGCCACCACAATGAGTGGTCCACACCTACCCAAAGATCCTATTGGTAGAAAGCAGCATCTTTCTACCAATTAGAGACGTGCATATTAGCGGGGCTCTGACAGCCAGCCGCCGTCAACCCTTTCATAGATAATAAACAGTTTTAGCAGATTTAGGAGGAAGATCAATTTACAAACAATACAGTTCTCATTTTACCTGACCTAAGTCACTTGGAGTCTTATCTGATTTAAATTATATTTGTGTATTCAAATATAATTAACTCAAGTAATTACGACGTACTTACGCTTCTTCTTACACGTAGCGCAACGTGTAAGCTAAAGTAGTGAGTCAAGTTAGACCCACAACACCTCGTAGCACTTTGTAGTCCGTCCGACGACCGACTGCTTGACGTTCGTACAAGGTGTACGAACGCGGAGCCGAGAACCACATGAGCACGGAGGTGCCCATGGAGAGCTCCAACACGCCTGCAACGCATGTTGCACGCGCGGACTGCCCCACCTGTCCGACCCAGAGTGGGAGGCCTTTCAACGACTGTCAACAGTCATTGGGGGGGCGGCGATAGCTACAATGATGCGTACGCTATCGCCGACAGAGCAACATGGTGTTGCTCTGGGGTTCATCATGAAGGAGCAGTGCGATGCTGCTTCCGCAGCGACGGCGTTGTCGGGGACGCCACCGCGTGCTCAATCATTAAAATTGAGCGTGAGCAATTATGTGGGAAGAGGGCGAGCCTCTCCTCCGATGGCTTGTCGAACTCGACACAGCCATAGCGGCTCGACGCATCGTCGACCCGCTGTCGAAGGTCGCGTTCGCCATGTCCTGCCTTGGCGGACGCGCAAGGAGTTGGGCGTATGGACGCCGACTCTCCGATCCTACGTGCTTCGGCACGTACGAAGTATTCAAAGAGGACCTCAGAAAGCGTTTGAGCCCCGCAAAACGAGTTCCGGTCGAGGGCGGAGTTCCTCGACCTTCAGCAGGGTAAGCATGACGTCCATGCTTACGCGCCGCGCGCACGATACTTGGTCTCAAATATCGTGACTAACCCAATTGACGAGGCGACCAAGGTCGTCACGTTCATGAAGGGACTTAGAGGTGGGCCCGTGAAGACCTATCTCTTCCGAGAGTACCCGAGTACTCTCGAAGCTGCAATCACACTTGTCATGCAAGAAGAGTTTAGGCTGCGGCAGGCTAAACTCCACGCGAACGTGCCGAGGCCGCAACCGCGCCCGTTAGTGAGCACGGGATGTCCGGAACCAATGGACCTCTCGAATGCAACGCCTGCTGGCCACCAACAGCACGGAAGTAATGTGCGATGCTTCCGTTGCGTAAGGATCGGTCACTTTGCACGGGAGTGCACAGCTCCCATGCCCCCTGGAGGCGGCCGTCGTGGCGATGCTAGGCATCGCCGCGAACAAACAAAAAACGTGAACATCCAGTAGGCGCGGGGTGCCCTGCTGGTAATGCAGTCACGCGTGCCGATATCGGGCACGCGACACGGAGGACTGCAGCCCCAGCTCTCGCTGCAAGAAACAAGATGACAGGCCCAACCTAGTCATCTTGAAGGTTTACTCGAAGAGAGCGAGTAACTCTCTTCGAACATTGGTAGATTCAGGCGCGTCGAACAACTTTCTTCGACTACGGAGCCTGCCGAGACTTGACTTCGAGGAGGTAAAAGTACCTCGAAGTCTTCTGGAGGTACGACTGGCAACAGGTGCCGTCGTGACGACCGAGAAGCGCGTCGTGAACGTGCGCTTCTCGTACAAACAACGAGTGTTTGTCGAACACTTTATCGTCCTGGACCTGGACGATAAGTTCGACGTTGTTATGGACATGCCGTGGCTTGCACGGCATGATCCGGTAATAGACTGGAAGAAGCGCACGTTCGTGCGTTTCGGCCGCGACAGCGAAACAGAGAGCGATGGCCCTGTTACCGCAGCGCACGCACCAGCAGGTGCGCGCGACTCGCCAGTCGAGACAGCGCTTAATGCCGCTGTCCCGGAGTGCCCAAGAAGTGCGCGAGGGCGCGCACAAGTGAGACCAACGTTGGCAATGCTGCCGACGTCAGAAGCAAAAGATGTACTGGTTCCAGGAACCAACACTCGCGTTCAAGTACGCATGGGACAGTCCCTGACCCGAAGAGGTCAGGTCGACGACGCACCCTCGGTAATGAGGGGCTCCGCCAATGAATGGCGTCGAGGTGACGAAGGCGTGTCAACTCCGGGAGTTGACGCTGCAAACGGTACGGACGGTCGCAAACATCCTGTGCTGACGCAATTTGTATGCTGTCGTGCAGCCGGGCTGCACGAAGAAAAATGCGGTCAAGCCGGGCTTGATACCGCGCGGCCGGGCCTGGATCAGAAGAACCACCATGCGGAGCCGGGCTCCGCACAACAAGAAGACGGCGCATGCGGAGAACGCTGCGCAAGTCTCGGTCCGGGACCGAGACGCCACCAGAACTGTCTGCTGAGGAGACTGAGGAGGTGACGCCGGACGTCGAGACGCTAAGCGTCTTGACGCGCGCCGATACTGGATTCCAGTATCGCGAAATGGAACTCGCTAATCCTCCGACGACGGCGTCGGAGTTGACTTCGCTTCCAGGCATGAGCTCGAAGCGCTTCACGCGCGACTTGCGCGATGGACGCATCGAGCATGTCTGCGTTCTTTCGGACAGCGAAAGAACGGAGAGCGAGAGCGAAGAGCTCAGACAGCCCTTCATGGGAAGTACCGCTGAGAGTGAAGACACTCTCAGTGCGAAGACGAAGCGAGAGCGCTTCGAGGAACAAGGTTGGGACTCGCTGAAGTCGAGTCCCTATTACGAATTACTGAGGGAGTACAAAGACGTACTCCCGGAAGGAATTCCTGCGGAGCTTCCGCAGGATGAGGGCATTCAGCACGAGATTGATCTCGTGCCGGGCACGAAGTACTGTGTCACGCGGCAGTGGCCACTGCAGCGAGAGCAAGTAAAAGCAATCGACGACTCTTTGAAAGTCGTCGCAAAACTGGACAAGTGCGGAAATCGAAGTCCCCGCACTGTGCTCCGACGTTCTGTGTCAAAAAGCCACAGGGCGGATGGCGCATCGTTCATGCGTATAACAAGCTGAACGATGCGACGGTACCGGCGCAGACGCCGATACCGCGAAAAGATGTTATCATCGATTCGATGGCCGGGAGCACCGTTTACAGTGCTCTCGACTTGCGAGATGGATTTTATCAAATCCTAATGCGTGAGAGCGATATCCCTCTCACGGCAGTGAGCACGCCAAGCGGCATGCTCTGGGAATGGCTAGTGATGCCACAGGGGCTTAAGAACGCCCCTGCGACTTTCAACAGGTGCGTGACGCACTTGTTGCGCTCGGTGCGCGACTTCGCACCGAGCTACTTTGATGATGTGTTCATCCACAGCCGAGCTGTGGACGGGAAGACCGACGTAGAGATGCACAGGATCTCCGGAAGCTACTTGAGCTTATGCGAAAACATAAGCTCTACGCGAACCTGAAGAAGTGTATCTTCGGGGCAAGCGAGATACCCGTCCTCGGGTGTCTCGTAGGAACGAATGGCGTTCGCCCTGACCCGGAAAAGGTCAGAGTGATCAATGAATGGCCAACGCCTTCAAGTGTCAAGGAACTGAGGCAGTTCCTTGGCTTGGCCACGTACTTGTGCAAGTACGTGGAGGATTACGCGGGCAAGATCCGCCCGCTGTCACAACTTCTTAAGAAAGAAGCTATGTGGAATTGGACACCCGATTGCCAAAAGGCATTCGATGCAGTCAAGCAGGGCTTGACTGCATCGAATGCCCCGATCTTGGCAGTGGCTGACCAAGATCGTCCATTCCATGTCGTATGTGACGCATCCGACTTCGCGATCGGATGCGCGTTGATGCAGCACGATCACGAGGGCCGTGATCGTGTCGTCTACTACCAATCGCGTCAGCTGAAGCCAGCTGAGCGCAACTATCCGGTACATGACAAGGAACTCCTTGCCATGAAATATGCACTCGCAAAGTTCCGAGTGTATTTGCTTGGAAGTAGACCGTTTGTGGTCTACACCGACCATGCATCACTGCACACTGCAGTGAAGTCGCCACACATTTCACAAAAAATGGCGAGATGGCTCTCATTCTTTGCAGAATATAACTTCCGGGTCGAATACAAACCCGGAACATTGAATGTGGTGGCCGACGCGTTATCACGTCGGCCGGATTATGCAGAAGCTACTGACGTCAATGCCATTGACGCCATGCAAACGAGCACACCCACGTCGTCTCTGTTGGACGACGTGAAGGCCGCGTACGCGCACGACGCGGACACGAAACTCTTGCTGGCCTATGGCACAGCGCCTTCTGACAAGTCCCGTCAGAAGCTGCCCAAGCACCTTCGTGCGCGTGCACACCGCTTTCGAGTGCACGACGGACTACTGCTTTACAATGCAGTCGACGACAACGCGATCCGCGTTGTCGTACCAAATGACCATGACCTGCGACTCAGGATCATGTACGAATATCATGATGCCCCGTCTGCGGGACATCTCGGACGTGAAGACATACGTCCTTCTCGCGTGACTTCTACTGGCACCACCAGTACAAGTGGGTGCGCAAGTACGTCGGTGCTTGCGAGGTATGCCAACGCGTAAAGCCTGCGCCATTCGTGCAGGCTCCGTTACAATCACTACCGACTCCGTCGGAGTGTTGGAAGTCCATGTCTTTGGACTTCATCTTTGGTCTTCCCCCGGACAGCGGAGGGAATACCGGTGTAGTGGTCTTCGTCGACCGCTTCAGCAAGATGTACTGTGGAGTAGCGCCCTCGCAGAAATCTGCAAAGTCGTCCTCGCACAAACCCGTCGCGTCCGCTGTCGGTGGGCGCGTCGGGTATTCCCCCGGGACTTGAGTAGCGTATCTCAGGATAGGGTAACGAGTAGCTCGAGCTTGGAGCGTGAAGTCTTCCTTACTGGGACGGTCTTGTCCTTGATCCGTCTATTCTCCTTTCTTGCCCTTGAACACGTGCAGTTATCGGTGCGTCGCGTCCTTGGGGTGCGTGGCGTTATCGGGGCCGACGCGGTTTTGTGCGGCGTTATCGGGGCCGGCACGGGTCTTCGCCTTCAGCGACGCGTTATCGGGCGTGCTTGAGCGGTATCTTTAACGTGTCCCTCCTGTTGGGCACGGGTCTGAGGGTGAGTACACCGACGACCGAGGGACGGGGGGCCGCGTTATCGGGGCGGCTCTGCTTGCCGGCACTCGGAAGCCGGACCGAAAGGGAGAAATCCACTTGAGCGGCACAAAGAAGATTCGGGACTGAGCCTTACACCTATCCTATACTACCGACTGACTACTTGAAGATTGCCAAGCTACGGTTCCATGCCTAACCCTACTTCGATGACGCATCCCTGATTTATGATGCTTGGATCTCTGAGACGGGGTCCTCCAGACCGCGTCTCAGGGGGTTCTAGGACAGGGTCGTCATAGACCTGAGACGGGGTCACTCAAGCGGTGTGTCACTAAAGTGAGGTATTCGAAAGCCCTGAATGACAGCTCCGACTCAGCCTTGACATCTGAGGTGTCTTTCACCCTTTCCACAGAAGATTCCGTACAGGTCGCGTTCTTTCACTCTGGGCAACGGTCCTCTGGCGCGCCTCGCTCATCACTTCTCATCTCGCGGTCTGCTTCACCACAGCCGTCCCGCTGGTGCACGCGCGCACTCCCCAGGTGGGTGCGTTGCATCAGAACCCGTGTGTCTCCTTCTATCCCTGCTCATCTGTGTCATGCTTCGTGGCAGGCTTCCCGCACATCCCCTCCGTCTTCACATGGGTCTTCGCCTGCCGTCCACCCTCGATAGCGGGAGCAGTGGCTCTACAGTTGACGTCGGCCCCGAAGACGTCGATTCTGGCAGTTGTCGCGTCTGAGCGTTGGGTACGCGCCATCCTCCGGTCCCGCAAGCGTCCTCCGTCCAGCTACCATCGATTGAAGACCCCGATATATCGGTGGTATCACTCTTGATCGACGCCACCGGTTTGGAGCACGAGGCAGCCAGGTTGCGCGAGTACTGCGAGCTGGCCACGGCTTACAACGCCGGTCTGGCCGCTCATACGTCGACGCGGCATGACCGCAATCTGGCGCTATGGCAGCGAGCCCGTGAAGGCTTTGATCTGGGCGCGGCGACTGTGAACGAATTGCACGAGATGCTTGACAATTTGCAGCGCGAGAACGGCCGGCTAGAAGACGTCGCCGCCCACCTTCGCGACCCTGCGGATCACGCCGACAGTTACGAGACTCGTTACCGCGTCCTCGAGCAGTCGTCTCTTGAATACGAGTATGGTCTGCAGGACGAGCTCAAGGCCGCGCAGACTCGCGTAGCTGAGTTGGAGGCTCGCCTCGCCCTCGTCACTTCCCCGCCGACTGTCCCCAGTGTATCGTCTACTGTTACCAGACGCTCGGCGCTTCCTGATCGCGAGATGGCCGCCGTTCAAGCCGACCTCGCAAGCACGCGGGCGACCCTGTCCGCCGTGAACGCGCAACTTACAACGGCAGTGGCTGAACGTGACCAGGCTTCGAGCGAGTCTGTCGAGCACGGACATCAGCGTGACGCAGTGGCCGAAGAGCTCCGCGACGTGCGAGACCAGCTCGTGCGAAGCCAGCGCGAAACCGAGTCGGCGCGTCAATTTGACCCAACCCACGGAGACGTTGACCTTCGCGGCCGGGGACGCGTCCTTCCAGCTCCGCTGACCCGGTATCGGTGGCATTTGGACCATTGGGCCCAAGCCTACTGGGAGGGCACCCACGGGTTGCTCATCCCTGCCACCGCGACCTGGGTTTCTTGGCGCCGTTGACGCAACTCCCGCCGATCTCACGCGGGGGATCACTGGACACGAGTCGTCCAGTCCGTCTTGGAGCTATTTGGGCGAGGGTTCGCGGACTTGGACCTCTTGCTGGACCCGCTGTTCTTGCAGTTCCCACAGTCTAGGTCGACCGTCGGGCGGTGGTATCCGGGCGTGGAGCACGCGACCTTGCAGGAGGCTCTGGACGCCATCAACTCGAGCGAGCCATGGCGTCGTTTCTTCCGTGGCCAGCCCGACGCGCGCGGTGCGCAGTGGGGCGTGCTCACCCAGCCTACGCCCTTGCTCGACTCCGCGGCAAGTTCATCCAAGAGATCTAAGCGCTCCCCGTTCAGTAGGCCACCGTAGCCTCCCAACTTCAATATATCGTCGTTGCAATTCTTCCGCGTTTGGTTTCTTCCGTTGTTTCTTTCCACTCTATTCTTACGAGACGACCCTCCGTCGTCCCATCTTCGGCCAACTGGCCGGTCCTCCAGACTTCCCATCTACCCATCGTCCTCGCCCTGGCCACTCCCAGAGGCGAGGGGTTCCTACCTCCTCCCGTCGGCGGCCTTCCGTCGACTTCCACCACCACTCAGGCCGGCCCCCCATCAGGAACAGGCCCGTCCACCGCGCTCTCGTGCGACTGCATCGCCTCGAACCGGTTAAGTCCCGTGCGTTGCCGGAGAAAGTCGTACAACAGGCCTCCACAGTTCAAATCAGTTTCGTCGACCCAAGTAGAGTCAGGATAGCCCTTCCATTTCACTTCAAATTCTCGCCGCGTTCGCCCATACCGCGTAGCCCGACCCTCGCGCTTGTCGAGGATCTTCTCGACCTCGAAGACGTCGTCCTCCAGTTCTTGCGCGTTCCAGCTGTCCTCCAGCAGGCGTTCCTCGTCGAAGTCGAAGCGTTCGTCCGCCGGGACCGTCAGCCGGATCGCGGGTCGTGACGGGAACTCCCGGACGGGCTTCAGCTTGGAAAGGTGAACGATTGGGAACAACTGATAGGGCGTTCCTGCTGTCTTGAGACGGACTGCAAACGCATTCACCAGCTCTGCGACGCGGAACGGGCCGTGCCACATGTGCGCCAGCTTGCGAGCGTACCCGGGCTTCACGCGATCCAGGTACAACCAGACTTGTGAGCCCGTTCGATCGAGTGTTGAGATGCGTCCTCGTTCTGGCGGCGGGCTCGTCCCGCGACGGCCTCGTGGACTAACTCGAGTGCTTGTGCACGCGCCATCTTGTAGCGCCGCTGGATCCGCATTCTCCAACGTCGGGCTTCCGCGTCGAGGTGTGACGTGTTTCCGATCGAGAGCGTTGCCTCCAGCGTAGACCGCGCGTCCCAGCCGTGTACGAGGTAGAACGGGGTCTCGTCCCGCGTTCTATCATGGGCCGTGTTCAACGCAAAAGTGAGCCTAAACCCTACCGTCTGGGCACTTCGCGACGCATTCGCCTTCGTAATGACAAAACCCGTGAACAAGTCAACCCACACAAGCAATTCGGTGTTCCCCTTGTGCGACGCGGGCAGCGACGGAATATGGTCCATCGCAATGACTTGGAATGGATATGTCGCGACAATGTTGCCTGGTGACTCGCCCTGTATCGTTGGTCGACCCTTTCCCGTCTCACAGTCCGTACATTCTCCGACGTAGCGTTGAACGCTCTTGAAGATGCCCGGCCAGTGAAAGTGGTGTCGTACGCGTTGGTACGTCCGTCCAATCCCCTGGTGGCCTCCTTCGAGGCTCGCGTGGTAGTGGTGGAGAACGTCGTCTCGGAGCGTTTCTGGGACGACCAGCTTGAGGATCGCGTCTCGATCTTCGGCGGCCTCGTTGCCTCGTGTGCGATAGTACAGCAGCCCGCTCTCGCCTTCCTCGTACTGAGGTGCGATCTTGCGGCAGTCTTTCGCTTCTCGCTTGGAGAGTCTCCCAGCTCACCTCGCAAGTATTTCTTCAAGTTGGCGATCCGAACTTCCTCGTCTTGGGCAACACGGACGCGATCTAGCCGGAGCCGTTGTACTTCCAGCTCTCGGAGGGTCTCTGGAGCTCGCGATCGGTGGGACGCGGCTCGCGTTGCAGCGGATCGTTTGACCACTGGTAGCACCGGGGCCGCCATTTCTCTCACCCTGTCGTGGGACGTCGTCGGTTCCTGTGGATCGAGATCCGCTTCGTGCGTCCTAGGACGAATGACTTCCCCCAGTCTATTCAGCGTGATCAGATCTTGAGTCTCTCGCGGGTCGGAGACGTTCAGCCCGGCTTGCCGTTGCAGATCTTGACCGGCCAGCATGTCGGCGCTTGCATTCCAGTCCCGGCGCACATGGCACAACTCGTGACGGGGCCACGCTTCCAACGCATTCCTGGCCTGTTGCCGTAGCAACTTTAGCCCCGGCGACTTGCAGTCCATCTCATCTCTCATTTGGCGTATGACGAGGTTAGAGTCCCCGCAGACGATCAGCCGTACCACTTCCAGGCCTTCAAGTAAAGAACATCCCAGCAGCAGGCCTCGATACTCAGCTTCGTTGACCGTGAGGTCGTCCGCGTACCCAGAAGCAGCTCGAGCGACCATCCATCCAGGCAACTTCCAGACGACTGCGCTGAACGCTCCTCCTTCTCGTTTGGCTTTAGCTGAACCGTCGAAGCTCGTAACGTACAACTCCTCATAGAAGGCAACCGTGGGGATCGGGATCACCGCGGTCCGGGATGGACGTCTTCGCGGGGCGATCTCCTCCAGGGCCGCGTCCACGAACTCGCGTGGGGTTATACTCGCGGCCAGCGTCCCAGTATCTCTTCTTCGCCCTTCAGCGACCGGCAGACTTCCAGTCCCATGATGAGAGCACTGCTGCCCATTGCGACAGCCGGCCTTGCAATCCTTTCGACCTGAACAACCATGCCAAAGTCGTGTGACGTGTCAAAATGCGCACCATCCGTCCTGCCAGCATTGTGAAACAGTCGCTCAGAGCCCGCAACAGAGCCAAGATTTCCTTCTCGACGATGTCGTAATTCAGCTCGTTGGGCTTCAACGTCCGGCTGGTGAACTTAACGGGTATACACACGTCATCGTGGACTTGGGTGACAACGGCCGCAATGGCCCAGTCGATCGCATAGACGATCACGACGGGCTCCCGTTCTGGGTCAAAATGTTTCAACATCGGGGTCTCTGCCAACTTGGCCTTAAGAATTTCGAACGCGCACGTGGCGTGCTTCCACTTCTCCTGTTCTCGAGCCTCTTGCGACGTGGAATACGCTTCGAAATCGTGCTCCGTGAGCGTGTAGAGCGCGGTCGCGTATACGGCGAAGTCCTGAATGAACCGGTAGTAGTAGTTGAGGCTACCCAAGAAGGACTGCAAACCCTTTAGCGTGCGTGGAAATTCTAACGTGGTAAGCGATTCCAAGTTCTTCGGGTTGGCGCGGAGACCACGTTCCGTAACCTTATGGCCCAGGTAGTCGACCTGCGACATTCCCCACTCGATCTTCTCGACGCTGATGGACAGGTGCCATTGTTCACACACGTCTAGCAGACGTTCGACCTTCTCACACAAGTCGTCCCAAGTCGTGCCTCCAATTAGAATGTCGTCGATGTACGAGCGACGGCCTAAAACGGAATGCATTCCCGGCCGTTCGGGCTCGCCTCCTTCGAAGACGTCCCGCGCGGCATTGTCGGGCGACAATCGTAGGAAACCGTAGAGCGCGTTGTCGATCAATCGTTGGTAAATCTGAGGAGCGTTGCACAATCCGAAAGGCATGCGCAGCCATTCGAAGAGACCCAACGGGGTGATGAAGGCCGAAATGAGTCGAGCACGATCTGTCATGGGAACGACCCAGAACCCGCTGGTCATGTCCAAGGAACAGTACCACAAATACTTGTCGAGGCCCTCCAGCAAGTCGTTCACCAGCGGCATCGGGTATACCATCAGCTGTGTGAGGCCGTTCACCAGCCTGTAGTCGATGCAGAGTCGAATGTCGACCCCATTCTTCATAACGATCACAACGATGGGTGATGACCAGGGTGACGTCGACGGCTGGATCATGCCTGCACTAAGGAGGCCTTTGATGAGATCGGCTACCTTCTCCTTGAATTGTGGCGGGATTTTCCTGATGCGTTGAGCGACGGGCTTCGCGTCTCCAACATCGATGTCGCAGACGACTCCGATGGCTGCGGGCGGTAACGCGTTACCCTTCCCGATTAGCCACTTCCGCCGCTTCCAGATGATCTGGCGCAGACGTTCTCCCTCGCGGACGGCGGCTTCTGGATCGACGTTGGTCGGCTGTCCGACCTTGAGGTCTTTGATCTTCACCTCAGCGGTCAGCGAGAGATCCGGCAAGACTGCCATCTCTGCCTCCAGGTCTTCCGCGAAGAGGTCGGCGCCTTCATGGATGAGGACTGCGTCCTCTTCCGCTTCGACCTGGACCTCCATCTCCAAGTCTGAGACGTGCGTCCCCTGGGCTGCTTCGACGTGCTTCTCGATCTTGGGTCGATTCTCTGTCGCTTCCCTCTGAGTGGTCACAATCGCGGCGATCACGGGCAGCGCATCTGGACACTCTCCCTCAGGGCCGGCAGACCGTCCTCCATCTCGACGTAGGATTCTCTGCGGGGTTTGGTATGTCGGGCGTTCCGTCATGGGGACATTGGATCCCTCCTCAATCCAGACATCGTCAGCATCGCAGGTAGCACTGTACGCCAGGTTCTGCCATTCTTGGTAGCGGCGCGATCCCGGTTGAACGAAACCGAACGCGCGCGGAACAGCGTCCGCGGGCGTCCACCAGCTTATTGGAGTGTGAGCGTCGAGCGTTACGCTTCGCTCCCCGATGTTCGTAACACGCAGATACAATCTCCTCCCGATCCTTCCTTTGATGAGGGTGCTGACCCACGACTTCCCTCGAGTTACCCAGAGCAGCGGTGCGGCTCGGTCGGGTCTCAGCGGGACGTCCTGTGTCCGTCCTGGGTCGATCCTCACCGGCGACGCGGCGGATATTGGGTGCATCTTGGCGCCGTACAGGGGGCGCCTCCCGATCAGCTGAATGCGGACTTCGTCCGGCAGGCAGGCAGTCCCATCCGCCGTGTCGATACGTACCCCAGCTGGGACCATGAAGTTCATCCCCAGTATCGCGTGTTGGCCTACTAAATCCCCCACCCAGAGGTCCATGAAGTACACCAAGTTCCCCGCCAGGGTGATCTTGACCGTCGTTCTTCCGATCGTGTAGTACGTTTCATCGTGGATTCCGACGCAAGTTTGTGTCACATCTGTGTCGATCAGGCAGCCTACCTCACGAGCACAGGTGGTGTCCAGGATGGACACCTCGGCACCTGTATCGAGCAGCAACACTCCGCGACGGTTGTTCAGCTTTCCGTGAATCTTGGCTTCTTTGTACCACTTCTGCGGCGCGTAATGTTTCCAGTACCCGCGTCGCTCTCCCGGTTGCAAGTCAATCGCGTCCAGGAGGGGTTCTCGTGCATACTCGCCCGCGTACCCGAGGGTCGCGACTTGAGGAGCACGCTCACGCGTGGTACGTACCCGTTTGGATTCACATGTATTATCGTTGGAGGCAGCCGAGCTTTCACTAACCGCCTTTCGCGACTTCTTGGTCACAAATGCATAGACTAAAACGGATCGCTCGTCTCGTACTGGTTTCCGACCCAGCGAGCGATCTAGTTTAACATCTTTTCGGCTGTCGGCGGAAGCATCCCTGCGTGCTTCTGTGGATCATACCATTGACGAAGCTGGTTGAAGAATTCTTCCATTGGGCATCCACCTATGTCGTGCACGTCTCCACAGGCCTTACACGCACGCAGACAGCGGTCCGTCGGGTGACGGCCACCACATTTCTGACACGTCAGCAATCTCCAGCAATCTCCCTCCAAGTGTCGACGTGAGCTACAATGTCGGCATCGGGGGCGGTCGCGTCCCGCGTCGTCTACTCCAGCGTCGCACCGCGCGGGTTCCCCCGGCGGCATTTGGTCGGCCACAAACATTTTGGCCCGGTCATCCTCATCCCGATCCTGGTCGTACAACTGGTCCACGCTGTCACAACTTTCTCGCCCCGAGTCGTAGCCGTCTGTCGCGGCATGGATCGCGTGCACCGCCCGCGGGGGTAGCGCCGGCGAGACTGGTGCCTTCTGTCGGAACTTGTTTGACCCGAAGAGTGCCTTCTTCTGATGGGCGAGCCCCCGTTGTCGAGCGTGCAGTTTCTTCTCCAGGGCGTCCGCGTCTGGGACTTCCATGAGCGTGAGACGGGATGCCAACTCGTGTTCCTGGGACCCAAGGGTGTGGATGAATAGCTCCACGTGCTCCCGTTTCTCCTCGGCTGTTCCGTCCGCATAGGGATTTTGGCCCGCACGGCCGCCACGTTGAGCCTGTACAAGTACTCCAGCGGGGTTTCGTCGGGGTGCTTCGATGCATGGTAGTAGCGACTTGCCATGGACACGCATTTGCCGCAGTACTAGATCCTGAACTGTTCCGTGAGGTCGGTCCATGACTTCCGGACGTTCTTGGATAGCTGCAAGTACCACTGGCTGGCGGGGCCTGCCATCAGGTCTCCGAACAGCGCACACACTTCTTCTCCCGTCATTCCGTCGCGACGCGACGCGGACTTTACCCGGTTGAACCATGTTCGAGCTTTCTCTTCGCTGGCGTCTCGGCCGTGGAATTCCTTGAGTTCAGAAAATGCGGAGAGGCGTACTCGGGTGAGACCCGTTCCGGCCGTCGCGGTTGAGACCGCGGCCGCGGTCCCCGGCGTCCCGGTTTCCAGATCGAACAAGTCTTCCGGGTCCTCGTCTTGATCGCGCGCCTGGCACTTGGACCTGGGCGTCGATCGTGAACTCACGGACTCCATGGCAACGTCCGCCGGTTCTCGCGGGGTCGTCGCTTGTGGCGTCGTCCTGACAGTCGGTGCCGACTCGGTGCGCGTTGGCACACTCGTGGTGCGCATCATCGTCGACCGCATCAGTCGGATGATCGCGTCTTCCAATGCTTTAGGGATCACGTTCTCTTCAGGGGGCGGGGTCTCCGTCCGCGTCGGTGCAGCTGTCAGTTGCATGATTCGCGGCGAACGACCTGGCATCGGCATTCGCTGTGGGGACTCGATGCTGCTGTCCGAGCCCACACTCGACTGGTATTAGGGTCGTGGCAGAGGCGGTGGAACCACCCCCGGATCGACGCGGGGCGGTTTGGCCTCGCGTTTGACCATCCCGACTAACCCAGCCAAGGGGCCCATCATAGCTTTGATCGAGTCCTTCCAGGACGCCAGCTCCCAGTCGAACACTCTCTCCATTTCGAACGCACCCAGCAAGAAGCCCGACTCACGAAGCATACCGAAGAGCGCATGCACTGCCATCCGCACGTCCGTGATGCACGCCCAGTCCGGTTCTTGGATCGGTCCAGTGAGCTCGTTGATCAGCTTGGGACGGACGAAGCTCAGAATCGGGTCGCGTTCTAGCAGGCGAGCTAACTGTGCCTTGCCTAAGACATAGTCCAGTTCCTCCTCCGTGTATTGGCGTCCCGCGTTCTTGCCTCCCGTTTTGGGCAGCTTCTCGTCGGCGGATTCCGGCGCGCGCAGCTTCTTCTTGAGCTTGCGCTTGGCGGTGGCCTTGGTGGTGGGTGGGTTTTCGTCTTCCGCCTTCTCAGGCTTCAGACCGGTCGGACCTCGGTTCACGCCGAGGTCCGGGGTGGCTCCGTGGGGAGCCACATCGGGAACGGCAAACTGTTCATCGTAGCCCTCGTGTTCGTCGCTGGCACCATGGCCTGTCGTGAAGGTTCCCTCCGAGCTCCACGACGCGTCCGGTCTCTCTCGCTCACTTGCCGTCGACGACCTTCCAATCGACGGCGCATCCACTCCAGGTTCTTGCTTGATCGTTACTCCATCTTCCGGAGTAGTACTCCCGGTTCGCGGCACCATTGTGGAGTAGCGCCCTCGCAGAAATCTGCAAAGTCGTCCTCGCACAAACCCGTCGCGTCCGCTGTCGGTGGGCGCGTCGGGTATTCCCAGGACTTGAGTAGCGTATCTCAGGATAGGGTAACGAGTAGCTCGAGCTTGGAGCGTGAAGTCTTCCTTACTGGGACGGTCTTGTCCTTGATCCGTCTATTCTCCTTTCTTGCCCTTGAACACGTGCAGTTATCGGTGCGTCGCGTCCTTGGGGTGCGTGGCGTTATCGGGGCCGACGCGGTTTTGTGCGGCGTTATCGGGGCCGGCACGGGTCTTCGCCTTCAGCGACGCGTTATCGGGCGTGCTTGAGCGGTATCTTTTAACGTGTCCCTCCTGTTGGGCACGGGTCTGAGGGTGAGTACACCGACGACCGAGGGACGGGGGCCGCGTTATCGGGGCGGCTCTGCTTGCCGGCACTCGGAAGCCTTGGACCGAAAGGGAGAAATCCACTTGAGCGGCACAAAGAAGATTCGGGACTGAGCCTTACACCTATCCTATACTACCGACTGACTACTTGAAGATTGCCAAGCTACGGTTCCATGCCTAACCCTACTTCGATGACGCATCCCTGATTTATGATGCTTGGATCTCTGAGACGGGGTCCTCCAGACCGCGTCTCAGGGGTTCCTAGGACGGGGTCGTCATAGACCTGAGACGGGGTCACTCAAGCGGTGTGTCACTAAAGTGAGGTATTCCGAAAGCCCTGAATGACAGCTCCGACTCAGCCTTGACATCTGAGGTGTCTTTCACCCTTTCCGCAGAAGATTCCGTACAGGTCGCGTTCTTTCACTCTGGGCAACGGTCCTCTGGCGCGCCTCGCTCATCACTTCTCATCTCGCGGTCTGCTTCACCATAGTACCATCTTGCTGCGGTGCCGGCAGAGGTGACCGCGAAGCAGACGGCCCGTCTGTTCGTCGACATGGTGTTCAAACACCATGGCATGCCGACCGACATTGTGTCGGACAGAGACCCGCGCTTCACAGCGCACCTGTGGCAAGAAGTGTTTACACTTCTTGGGAGCCAGCTTTCCATGTCGACTGCGGATCATCCGCAGACGGACGGTCAAACCGAGCGCGTGAATCGCGTGCTCGTCGATATGTTGAAGAGCTACGCTCACTCGTTCCAATACTGGAGCGAGTGCTTATCGATGGCAGAGTTTGCCATCAATAACTCAGTGCATGCCTCGACCGGGCATACACCGTTCTACGTGAATGCCATGCGGCATCCACGTCTACCGAGTTTACTCGGAGTGATGGCTCCCACTTTAAGTGGGGGAGGATCTACGCCTGCAATACAGCAGCCGCAGAAACCGCTGACACTTGCACAGTGTCAGCTGCAACAATGGACAAACCACATGAGTCTGCGCAAGGCGCAGACTCCCCCAACATGGCCAACGACCACGGGTCTGCGCAGGGCGCAGACACCGCAAAGAACCACGCAGAGGCCGGGCCTCTAGCGGAGAGCGAGCTGAATGACTTCAGCTCGGATGCAATCAGTTTCATCACCAAAAGACAAGCCGTGATTCGGTTTGTCCAAGACACAATAGCAGCTTCTGTTGATCAACAGAAGCTGAACGCAGACAATGCGGGCAGAGGCAACACAAATGAATTTAAAGTTGGTTCATTAGTTTTGTTAGCTACACAAAACCTGCCTAGACATGCAGTTTCGGATTTCGGAGCAAGCAAGCTTGCTCCGCGCTTCATCGGGCCGTTCACTGTGTTGGCACGGCACGGCAACGCATACACGCTAGACATACCGTCTAGCATGCGCCTCCATCCGACCTTTTACGTCGGACGGCTGAAGCCATACCGGCAGCACGAGCCATCTAGCTCTGCTGACCCGAAGCCTCGGCGGGAGCCGAGGCAGAAGCGGAGGACTTGGCCTCGGCGACGAGCAACCTCTCCTCCAGCGCGCGGACGCGCTGGAGCAACCCCTTCATCTGGGTCCCCAGCTCGACCTGGATATTCGAGGCGGTCTGCGAGACCGCCGCGACTTGGGCCTTCTGGTTCGCCAGCTCCTGTTTTAGGGCGGCGAACTCAGCGCCCTGCAGACGCTCCACGACGGTCACCCGGTCGTGGAGAGGCGCATACTGATCAGCCCGGGGCTGATCATACCCGGGCGTGTTCCCACCCCGCCACCGCCGATCCGTGACGCCCGCGGCTCAACCCGCTGGATTGTTGAGCGGATTGTTGACCATAGTATCCCGAAAACGAACCCTCAAGGGGCTCGTTTTCGTATTCGTTGGAGAGGATTTCCTCCCCATCGAGATACATGGGAGCCGCGGAACGTCTTGCTGGAGGACGTTCCGGAAATGGTGAGGGCGTACGAAGAGCAGTACGCGCTGGCGCAGCGGAAGTAACACGAGCGCTGCGATCATCGCTAGCGCTCGAACCCTCACGTGCTAAGAACTTAGCACGGAGCTCTGAGACTCTCGGGCACACGGAACGACGTGTACCCGTTCAGGTCGCGGTCGCTCAAGCGGACCGCGCCTGAAGCACTTCGTGCACTGAAAGCCCTCGGGCACAGCGCACGGCACATTTGCCTCCTCAGCAGCAACATGAAGTTGCTCCAGCTTTCCACGCTTCGAGTACGTCTCGAAGCGATCACGCGCTTGCTTAATCCGATCACGGTAAGCACTCGGCCTCTTGTTGAAGTTCTCAACAAAGGCGTTCCAGCTTTGACAAAGTGCCTGCCATTCGGGCACTTTGCTGCGAGAAGAGGTCTTCTTGCTTTGAAACCATCGGAGCTCATGAAAGAGTCCGATGTAATAATCGCGCCTTTGATGCGTTTCCGCATCAAAGTGCAGCTCGACAGCCACAGCGTCATCTTTGATGGCGCTGCATACGTACAGCGGCACCTCATTCGGAGGTACCGAGTTCCCAAACCGGTCCGCGATCTCGGACGCGGACGGCATCCATGGATCGCGCGCTGCAGGCGCAACGCGCGGAGAGCTTTGAGCTTTGACATCACGCGCTGCAGCAGCAGCGCGCGGAGTACTGAGAGCCCCAGCTGTAGCGAGTGGGGTATCACTCTCAGTACGCGAACGCTTCGAACTCGAAGCGTCCGATTCGTCCCCTTCACGCGGGCGAACGTTCTTGGCGTGAGGGTCGAGCGATTCGCTCGACACTGAGTCTTTACGCTTTGAGGGCGAGTCCTCCTCGCCCTCCATATCTTCATCGTCGTCGTCGAAGTCGACGACGTCGCCGTACTTCGCCTTCTGACGCTCGAAGTAGTCGTCGATGGAGAGATGACTCCCCACCGACTTCGAGGTCTTCTTCTGTGGCGCGCTCATCGTTGAATGAGCGCGGATTTCTTCTCCAAACGCGGAGAATTGACGAATGGTCAATTCCAAAGATTGACGTGCGGGGACCCCGCGCGTCTAACCTTAAGGGGGGGATGGTGTAACGGGGTTACACGTACAAGTGCCTACAAGCCACTTGTGAATTTAACAGATAGGTTATCTGTTAAAAGTTTTGGATACTTCCTCGCCTTGGTGTAAGACACACCAATGGATACATTGAAGTGGACCACCACAGTGAGTGGTCCACACATACCCAAAAGATCCTATTGGTAGAAAGCAGCATCTTTCTACCAATCAGAGACATGCATATTAGCGGGGCTCTGACAGCCAGCCGCTGCCAACCCTTTCATAGATGATAAACAGTTTTTAGCAGATTTTAGAGGAAGATCAATTCACAAACGATACAGTTCTCAATTTACCTTAAACTAGCTACTTGGAGTCTTGTCTAAGTTAACTTATATTTGTGTATTCAAATACAATTAACCTAAGTAATTACTAAGTACTTACGCTTCCTCATACACGTTGCGCAACGTGTAAGCTAAAGTAGTGAGTCAAGTTAGACCCACTACATCACATCATTCTCTGATTGCAGCAGGTCTTTCATCTCCTCTGCCACAATGTTTGACATCTTACGTCCTGTGTCAAGTTCGAATAGTGCGAACTTCGTAGACGCGTTGACGAGGGTCGAATGCGCATATTCGATAGTCCCTAGGTGCTTAACCCAATCGTCACCGTGATACGAGATCATACATCTCAATGCATCTTCGAGCACGAGGTTCTGGCGCTCTGTCTGGCCATCTGCCTGAGCTCGGTGCGCAGTTGTCATGCTGAGTTTGATACCCATCAACTTCATCAATGACTTCCAAAAGTCCGAGATGAACTTCGAGTCGCGATCACTGATGATGACCTTCGGCAATCCGTGATGCCGAACAACTGCATCAAAGAACACTTTAGCCGTGTCCTTCGCGTCAGCTGTCGAATACGTTGGTGCATACTTCGCTCGCTTGGACAACTTGTCCACTGCAACTAGTATTGCATCAAACCCTTCCGACACTGGCAAACCTGTGATGAAATCCATTGACACCACTTCCCAGCATTACTTTGGCACTGGTATCGGCATCAGTAGTCCTTTTTTCTTCTGGCTGCTGGACTTCCATCGTGCACAAGTTTCACATGTGCGAACGTATTCCCTTACGTCGCGGTCCATAGTCGGCCAGTAGTACCATTGCGCTGCTTTCAGGTACGTACGTCGACTTCCAGGATACGCGGACGTCTTTCCGTCATGAAATTCGATCATGACATTTGTGCAAAGCTCTTTTACCTTCGGCACACAGAGTCGGTAGACAGTTTCGTCTTTCGTCTGTTTGAAAAACAGAAGCCCATTGTGCTTGACGAACTTCTCCTTTCCTGCTCCATCAGACCACTGTTGCTTGAAAGCAGAGTCTGATTCGTATCCTTCCTGAAACGCTCTTTTCGTCTCAGGTGCCAAGTGCGGACTTACAAAATGATAGTCGACGCTGTTGACTTGCTGCTGTGCTATGCCAATCGGGCGACCCTCCCCCCGTAAGTCGACATCGTCGAGTAACAGGTGAGTATCATCCGTTGACAAGTTGGGCAACACTGCAGACTTAATACGGTGGTCATGAACTGGTGCGGCATTCTTCGCGCATTCGTCGTCGCAGTCATGAACCGTATACGTCACATCCGGAAGAGGTGCTTCTTTCTCCTCTTCGTCTTCCAGTACATCCGGTGGAGGCCGTGAGAGCGCATCTGCTACAACGTTCATCTTACCTCGCACATGATGCAAAGTAAACGTGTATCGCGAAAAGTGCGTCAAAAAGCGAGCCATCTTTGATGACACTCGTGGGTGATGCAACATCCACGAACACGCTGCGTTATCCGTGTAGACGTCGAATGGGCGTCCATGCAGATAGTGTCTCCACTTCTCCGTAGCCACTTTGATAGCTAGTAGCTCCTTCTCATGCGTAGGCCATCCACGCTCATGTTTATCCAACTTCTTCGAATAGAAGGCAATCGGATGATCTGCTCCGTCATACTTCTGTGACAGAACTCCACCAATACAATGTCCTGACGCGTCCGTCGTCACGATAAACGGTCGCTCAAAGTCCGGCAACTTCAGCGTAGGCGCTTGCTGAAGTGCGAGCTTGAGATGCAAATACGCGTCCTCCACAGTCTTCGTCCAATTCCATGGGGCGTCTCCCTTCGTCAAATCCCTCAACGGACGAGCAATTTCGGCAAAATCACAGATAAATCTGCGATAATATCCTGCCAAACTCAAGAAACTCAGTAACTCCTTTCGATTCGTCGGAGTCGGATACTTAGCTATCGCTTCCGTATTACGCGGATCAACGCTTACTCCTGCCTGCGAGACAACATGTCCTTGGAAAGCCACTTCGGACTGACCAAACGAACAGTTTGCCATGTGCGCAAAAATCTTCTCGCGACGCAGTACCATACAAACTGCACGCAGATGCTCCACATGCTCCTCCATACTCTTCGAGAAGACGCAGATGTCATCGAGATACACGACGACAAATTCGAACTTGTCGAACAGCTTGTGCATGAGCCTGGACCATGTCCCTGACATTCCAGCCACTCCCATGGGCGCTACACACCACTGATACGTTTCTTTGTGTGTTCGAAACGCAGTGTACGGACGACTTGACCTCACCACCAGCATTTGATGATATCCCTGCGCAAGGTCGATCAACGTGTAGATGACACAACCTACCATCTTATCGAACAACTCCATGATTAATGGCAATGGGATCTTGGCAATGACAGTCACGCTGTTGAGATAGCGGTAGTCGAACACCCAACGCAACGGAATCTTCAAATTGCCGCTACGCAACCATTCAGCCCTTTTTGGCATTTAACCTGTGACTGGGTCCTTCTTCGGGATAGCGAAGATGTTCGAAACCCACGGCGAGTTCGACACTTCAATCCATCCTTTCTTCAACTTGTCTTTGATAAATTCTTCGAAAGCATCCTGTTCCATCTTCGACATGCGGAACGGTGCACGAGAGCTTGGTTGAGCCCCCTTCTTCAATGTCACTTCAAAGTTAACTTCACGCATCGGAGGCAATCCGTCTGGTAATTGCTCCGGAAACACATCTTTGAACTCCTTACCGACTACGTTGAAGATCGGTACGGCAATTCCTTCCACTTCGGGCACAAGTTGTATCTTCACCCGAAACACCTGCTCATACTCGCCTTCCTTCGAACGACGGTGCATCGACGTCGATGAATTGCATCCGGTCAGGTATGACGACCTCCTCCTTTTGCCAATCCACTTGAGGGTTGTAATCCTTAAACCATGGTTTCCCCAAAATGACGTCGTGCGACTCCGGCAACTTCCATTTCACGAACTCGATCGCTGGAAAGAAGTACCCATCCATGCTCACTGGTGCTTCCACGTGTTGGACATCCGTCGCCGGCGTTAACGTGCCATCAAAGCGCTGAGCTTGAAGTCGTCTTGACAGAAGCACATTACTAGCCAAACCTGGCATAATCACGTTCGTGCTTGCACCGTGTCCAACAGAATTCGGACATCTCTGCCATTGATGCGACCCTTCCTGATGAAAAGGTTACTCGTACGTTCGGACTTCACTGCGTTCACCTTCAAGGTCTCCGTTGTACTTGTTGGTTGCGATCCTTGCTGAACCAACTTCACTGGCTGCTTCTCATGCAACTCAGCTTCCTGCTCTGGCGGCGATCCGCACACACCAGACTCCAATTCCGGTTGCATCGCATGCAAACTCGGTTCTTCAACTGGCCGTAGTCCACACGAGCCAGCATCTTCCGTCCTTTCTGACGCTGCAGTGACAGCCTCTTCCACTTGTACACGTGTCTTGTCCATGAATGCCTGCATCGCATCCGCTTGTTCCTGGATGTCAGCCACAATCATAGTCACGCGATCCATTACGACAGTATCCACCTGTTCGTCATCCTCGAGGACCATGTTCATCCTCGGCTTACGCCCTTGATTACTGCCCGAGTTGTTGTACATCGGCGCATTCCGCTTAGCCATTTGCGTCTGCTGCGGCTGTATCGGGCATTGGCGAGCCCGATGAGCGCTACTCCCGCACCGGAAACACAGGTTTCGGCGCATTCATTCCTCCTTCGACGGTACCCATACGTTGTCGATCTCCATCGGCACTGGTCCATCATTGTTGCTTTTCGATCGTCTGTTGTCGTACGATCGGTGCCTCGGTCTGTCGCGTGCTCCTTCCGAGCGTCCACGATGCGCGTGAGACCGGTCATAGTCGAGCGCTACGGTAATAACCTCGGTCAACGTTGCACTCCTGCGATACTGGACTTCCTCCCGAATGCTTGACGGCAGACCACGCAAGAAATACATGATCTTGTCCAGTTCGCTCATCTCCTTGACTTGAGTAATCAAGTGACTGAACTTGCTGATATAATCGAGCAAGTCTCGACACTGACGCTCCTTCAAGTTATTCGTCTGGTCCGAAGACGTTCTTGCAGATCCGGAGGTACGAACTCTTCCTCCAGCTTCAAAAAGAAGTCTTCCACACTCTTCACATCGTCCTTCTTGACGATGTACCACTGCGCGGCTCCATACTTCAGCGATCCCGCTAACACAGCCAAAATGCGTCCACTCAACTTACTATCCTTCCAGTCTATGCCCTTAGCTAAAAAGTACTGCTCCGCCTGCTCCCGGTATAGTTGGAACGATTCCTTGAGCGTCCCCCCGCAGCTGGGCATTTTTATCCCATCCAGCTTTAGTTGCGACAGCTGCCTTGACTTGCGCAGCTCGTCGATCAATTATGTCTGCTTCTCCATGGCCGCCAACATACTATGCATTAGTTGGGCCGGATCCGCCATCTTGAACACGCGAAAACTTCGTACTTTGTGTGTTCACCCTTGAAACTTGATACCGGTGGGAGCAATCTACTTTTAGGGGCACTGACTAAAAGAAAGTAAAAGAGAAAACCTGTTAAAGAAAATAGCCTACGCTACTTCCTAAAATTGGCCGAGTTATGCACTGTGGGAGGTCTTGGACTTCTTCGATGCCTTTGAAGAGGTCGATGACACGTGAGAGGTCGATGACGCGTGAGAGGTCGAGCGGTGACGGTTGTCGTCCTCGTCTTCGCTTCGCCAAAATTTTGCTGTGCCGGGCTTCCAAGAACAAAAACTGACTAACCGGCTTCGAGACTTATAGTGCTCGATTTATATGCGGTGCAGTTTCTTGAGAGCAGTAGCTACTTGGGCAAATGGGCTGTCACCGGGGCCAGATGCAAAACAAATTTGCACCACGGCTGCCCTCCAGTTATATCCCACAGTCAGCGTACAATAATAAGTTGCCCTATTAATGTACCGAAGTCTCCCCAACAGCTGGGTTGGTCACGCTGACGTGACACTTACACCTCAAGCTGAAAAAGCCTCACCTTGAGTGCCGTGCAGCAGCGAGCCTTCCCCCCGCAAGTGCTACCAGATGTCGCGTTGGGCCCGAAGAGTGTTTGTCGTTGAAGTGGGTGCGACTGTTGGTCCTAGGGTTCTCGATGTGCGGGGTAGACGGTTTATTTAATACTGAATTGCTACTGCTAGCCTAACATGCATGCCTCGCTGTGCTCCTACGCGAGCACAGGGCTCTCTTTGCGTATTTCTGGGGTTTTCCTTGACTATGTGCTACCCTGCGTCTTTTGTTTTCTTTTCATTTATTTTCTACTAAATGCATATTCCATGTTTCTCTTTCATGTTTTCCCTACGAAATGCATGTTCACTGTGACGGCTGACCCTCTCGGATAGCTACCACAGGAACTTCAAGCCTCTTGCCGCGAGAGATGCAAGCCAGAGCCTTTGCGCCACATCGCTCTGACTTGCTTGCTCAGCAGGCCAGAGGTGGGCCTGACACTACTACTCCGGTATTACCTGTTGCGGCGGAGGAGGTCATTGCCTGGTTAGCTTCAAGGTTGGTCATCCTCGCCGTTAATCGGTCCATCGAATTCACCAGCTGCTACATAATACTCGTCAATGCTGTTGTATCTGCTGCAACCATGACCACATCTGGAGCGGAAGCTGTCGGAGTCGTACCAGTTGAAGGCCCTGGCAATGCGTCTGCAGCAGACTCTTTTTGCTCATCATTAGCGGTACTAGAAGCATGCTCACTCGCCGCCGCTGTCACCGAACAATTCCTGGAGAAGATGTTGTCGTGCCCGGTACCTTCGGTGGAAATCGTTCTCCCGAGCGCGTCGTGACTCCAGGAGATACTGATACTAGTCTCGTTCTCGACATCCTCGACTTCAACAACTCAAAACTGTTCAGTTGTTCTTGCGTTTCAATCGTCAGTTTCTTGGTTCGTGGCATTCTCGTCTTTTTGCTTGAACGCCCCATGTATGTTCACCATGTAACGTGTCTTCACTAACCCTGCACGCCGGTGTTGGTGTACAGGGCTGTCGCGGGTATCCAAAGTCCTGCTGTCCAACGGGATCAACTGCGAGTCCCCGTGCCGGAGTGTGCCCAGATAGCGCACTACCATTTATTATTTAGCGTTTCAAGTCAATCAATGCAAGTTAACGTAGCGCACGTCTAGCCTGCAGAAGTACGTCCTAGCAATGCGAATTGTCCACGTCCAGATTTTCAACCAGCACAAGCGTCGCTCACTTAGCCACTTGGGCGTACGCACTTCGAGTCGCCTGCCCTTACAATGCCGCTTACAGCAAACGTGGAAGCGGCTGCATCCTAGCTTCGCGCACTCGTCGAACACAATCACTCGTCCTCTTCACACTAGCAGTCCAGCGTCTCCAGACCTCGTTCAACCTCACGTAGCAATGCGTCCACCATCACGCTCAGTCGTTTGTGCGTCCTCTTCGTCTCAAACGTCTCAAACAGCTCACAGGTCACCCAATTTGGCCTCGATACCGTCTCAAACAACACACAGGTCGTCTGATTCGTCCGTCAAACGTCCTAGTAGCACACAGGCCGCCAGTCTACAGTTCGTATCAACAGCAGGTGACACACAGGTCACTACCACGGTTCGTTCGTGCGGGTGGCGATCAAATCCACCGCCGCGTCTCGTTCGGTCGCTGTCGGTCTGCTCGGTTCGGCGCAAATCTCCAACTGACTGCTCGCCACGACCTCGCGCTCGGCCGCGCGAGCTCACACTCATTCTAGTCCACTCAAGCAATGCACCCATTGCATCCTGCGTTCCGTGAACGCTCTCAGTCTTCCGTCTAGCGTCGGCTTCAACGTATATTTGCCTCTCATCTTTGTGGTCTCGGATGTCCTCACCGGCCTGTCCTACTGCGCATTGATTTCATTGGCATTAAAACGTAGTCGTTTGGGCGTCTTCATCCAGCTGCGTGGCGTGATTGGCTTCGCCGCGTCATTGTTCGTAGCTGCTCTATTACACTAATATGGCACTCTTCGAAGAGGGCGAGCAGTCAGTCCAAAGTCTCGAAGCAGTCGTCAAACGACGCACCCCCAAATATCATCCACAAATGATCGACGCTCAAACACCGGGACTAGCGAGGACTCGTCGGGTTCTCCGGTTGCAAACATGTCGACGACCGGGCTATTAATGAGTCTCGCGGCCGAGGCTTCGGTCCGAGTGTTGTCACAGCTTGCTTCAAACTTTGTGGGCGTTTGGATTGGATTGGATGAGATATCGCTCGACAGTTCAGCCAGGGTCTGCCCGAGGATTTGACCAAGGCCTCGGTCACTCTCCTCCGCACACCGCATTAACTCCGCGTAGTGTTTCCATCCACCTTTCGGTTGTACAAACCCCCACAAAGCATTATCGAGCATGCGTTGGTAAATCATCGGTGCATTCTTGAGTCCAAAATGCATCCTGAGCCACACAAAGTGACCGAGGGCACATACGAAGGCCGAGATTTGGCGAGCCCTCGTTGTCATCATAATCGCCCAATATCCACTTGCTGCATCCAACGAGCAGCACCACAGATTCGGTGAGAAGGTCACCGACCAAAGGCATTGCATATTCCATGATTGCGGTGATTGCGTTCACCATCTTGTAATCGATGCACAGCCGGATGCCCTCGCCGTTCTTTTTCAACACAATCACGATCGGCATGGCCCACGGGCTGTTCGAAAACGCTATCAAGCCTGCCTGAGAAGACCTCGTAGTACCTCGTACAGCTTCCGTAGGTGCCGAAGGGGTACTCGCCGAGCTCTCTGTTTGTTGGGCGAGTGCTCGTTCACATTGATATCACATACCACCCCATAAGCGGGCGGAGGCAAAGCATTCCCACTAGAGATCATGATCTTCTCGTGTTTCTTGAGCACTTCCACAACTCGGTCCTGGCGTTCGGCACTCACCCCGGGGTGACGCATATTCGGCGCCGAGTAGTCGAGGTCCATCACTGAGGTCTCGGTTACGTCGGGAAGAAACGCCAGTTCGTGAGCGTAGTCCTCGAAATTGATTCCATTGGGCATGTGCTCCGATGAAGGTTGGTTACCCCCGACGCCTGCACCCTCTTCTGTCACCAGCGCAGTAGCTACAGACAGGTCACCCACTGGTGAGCCGTTGGTGGCGAGTTGCTCCATCTCCTCGCGCCTCGCGAGTTCTCTAAACAACACATCCGACCCGACGAGCTATCAGACAGACGAGGTTTTATTCCGTCCAGGGTTGGATAGCTCGGTCGGTCGACCGCCGGTGTTGCGCGGCTAACCACTTCTGGTAGAGTTCGTACTCGCGCTGGAGCAAATCCTCATTGGGCGATTCCTCAAATGCAGCCACCTGCCACTCTCGGTACTTGGTCGACTCCAACCGAGTGTACTCCTCGTCATACGGGAGGTCCCCAATTGGGACCCACAGGAGCAGGGGGGGGTGAGCTCGGCAAGACAACAGTCGATCGCTCACATTGGTCACTCGTACTCGAGAGACCTTGTCCGGTCTAAGCGCCTTCACCGTAGGCACCAGAGCCTCGGTCCGACATATCCACAGCTCGTAGGTGTCCGCTGAGGGTTGTCGCCTCGGTGGTCTGTAGTCAACCCACTCATGGCCGGGGATAAGTAAATCCTCGGTGGGTCCGCTGTTGATGTGCGGACCGAGACTTCGTTCATCGAGCATGTTCTTCGTCTTGATGAGCGGAATGCTCACCTCGCCCGGCAATTTGGCAGTCGCGTGGAACATGTCCAGGCGCACACCAGCCGGAATCATAAAGGCGGTGCTGAGGACTACGTCCACACCGGCGCCATGATCCATAATCCACAATTCAAACTCGTACACTCGCTCCCAGCGGACCGTCACTTTAATCAAGGCTCCGCGCTCTGTAGCCATCGTTCCTTTAGTAAACCCTTGTTTCTCCATACAGCGGCCGTGACCTTGAATCTCACGCAGCCGCAACTTCTGTGCAAATATCTCCGAGATCACACTAACATTCGCTCCCGTGTCCAAAAGGACTCGGGTTCGCACGTCATTAACCGCGCCTCGGGCCAGAGCTCTCATCCGAGCCCACTGGTCAAACTTCCACCCGGACCACCACCCCAGCTTCTCGCCCGGGAGCAACTTCAGCACTCCACCGAGCTTTGGGCTGGTGCGTCCTACCCGCATTGCGCATGAAATCCAAGCCTCTGTGCTACTTCCATCTTCATCATTCCAATCACTCATTTCACCTCCACCGGGGATTCCACCTTTCGCCTTTTCATTTTCCATTCCTTGTGATTGTTCGGTCATTTACACTTCCCCGCGAACGCGTAGACACAGTCTGCGTCGATCGCAGGTTCGGCTAACTGTGACAGCCCGATTGGGGCCAACCCAGTTTCAGTTGGCGGGCTGCCTAGTTTAAATGACCACCAAAGACTAGGTTTTGGAGCTCTGGTGTGAGATCCTTCTTCTCAACCTTCGTTCCAAGGAGAGAAGTGAGCGCGTGAAGAGCTTCGCATTTTCCGACATCATGCACTTGCTGACATAGCTTACAGCGACGGTAGCAGTAGTGCGTCGAGTAACCGAGCCCTTCACACGCAGCGCACGGCCCATATTGTCGAGGGCGACCCTCTCGGTTATCCCGGACGAGGTTTCGGTTTCGTCGGTCGAGGTTTCGACCGAAGTCGCCACCTTTGTGCTGACGGTGGTCGGAACGAGCATCGGTCCCGTCTGCTGCTGCATGCTGTTCATGCTCGTTCGCAGCGGCTACGTGACCACCTTCATCTTCGGAGTTGTAGTCGTCACTATAGTCGCCGCCACACTGATCGTCCTCAGAGTAGAGGCTGTTGCCGGCCTCGCTCTCGCTACTGCTATACGAGTGTCGGCGTGGTGACGAACGCTACCCCTAGATCCTCGGAGTTGGTGTTCGATCATCATGTAGGCAAGCGAAGCCGCTGCCAGCGAGATTCGCGGCACATGACGTGTGTCATCACGGCGACGGTCAGGCTCGGTCCCGACGATCGTATCGGTCGCGACCGTAACCGTTGCGCGAAGACTCGGCGCGCCGGTCATCGCGGCGGTAACTGTCCCGCGAGGCCTCGGGGCGTTTGTCATCGCGTCGGCGAGTACTCTCGCGGCTCCTTGGCGGGTAAGCCGAAATCTCGCGGGACTCTTCCAACTTCAAGATGTCGTTAATCATGTCTTCCAACTCGTGAATGTCCTTCACTCGAATGTGGCAGAGCCGCCGTTCGAGGCATCGGTCCCCACGCGGTTCGAGGAATCGGTGCATGTGGTCTTTCGCATCGAGACCGCCCTTTTCAAACTGGAGGCCAGCGTTGCGAGCGTAATCATTCAGCCGATTTAGGTAGTCACAGATGTACTCAGCGCCATCTCTCTTCGCTAAGTAGTACCGAGCCTCCGCAGACTGCTTGAATTGCGAGCAATAGTACTTAATGAAAGCGTCGCTGAGCAACTTCCACTGACGTTTGGTTTTCCTCGGGAGTTGATGGCACCAGTGAAGGGCATCGTCCCGAAGGCTCAACCCAAACGTCATGCACCACTCGTTAGGCGGTGTGTTGGTGCCTTTCATCTAGTACACAAAAGCTCGGAGCCACTGCGTCGAGTTTTCGCACTTGTTGTGGGTTCCGGAAAAGTGCTTGATCTGAGCGAGGGGTCGGTGGGTCGCGAGCTCCAAATTCGGCGTTGAGCTCAAACGTTCCATCTCGCTCACCTCCCGTGCCTGGCGGGCCAACTCGTCACTAGGGCTGTCACGGCCGTCACCGTGGTCCAGGTAATCATCATCATCTTCGTCTTCATCGGAGGAGTCCGACCGAGGAGTGAACCGTCGGTTCGTCTTCCCGCGCTGCGTACTGCGAGTGGGCTTCAACCCCTCGGTGCGAAATACGTTCCGTGCGACTCGCCGACCGGGGAGTCACCATGTGCGAGTCTTGGAAGTACGGCGTACCTTCCGTGTGAACCGAAAACACGCCATCGGTAGTTTGCCGTCTGGCCGAGCTCTCTGGTTTCTTCTGAGACGTCTGTGGGAGTGGGACCTTCTATGGGTCGTCGTCGCCGAGGCCTTGGTTTGATCAGACAGGCCGATGTCTGTCGCGCCAAAGCTTAGACGGAACTTGCGCTTCCACTTCTGGAGCTCACGGCCAGCTATGGCGGGGGGAGGGGGGGGGGGGGGGGGGGGGTGGCAGTCGCGGATTGCAACGTCCGACGGGTGAGTTTTGGGCTCGCACCCCACAGCCCGTAAGAGTGACACCGTATCCTTGGCCAACTGAGTGGTGCTAATAGAGTTCACCGGTCAGGCTAGCTCTCCCTTCATCTCACCTCCACCCAAATGGCGTGCCGGACCGACTTGGGCGAGTATTGCTGCATCCACTCGCTTTCTTCCATCATTTGCTTGAACGCTCGTCCAAGCACCTTGTTTGCAGCTGGAGTGCTGCCATTCATTGGCGGCCGGTTGCATTGCGCAACTTGAGGGTCCTTAGTAACATGTACCGGGGCTTTCGAGCCCTCGGTGCCGTCCTCATAGTCGTCGTAGGCGTGGTCTGGCTTTGCAACTTCATCAAATTCGGCGACGAGGTTTCGCGAGAGTGAGTGAGGAACCCCGCTGTGTCCCGCGGGCAGCATCGCGTCTTCGCCTTCGTGGTCGTCCGTCTCCTGCATCGCTGCAGATGACTTCTCCTCCAGGTCATCATAGTCCATCATTTCATCCTTGGCGTCAGAATCTTCATTCACCGACTCTTCGAAGCTGACCGACCGTTTAGTGATCACCGGCAACCGAGATGTCAAGTCGCTAGCGACGGTTGACGGGTACTTGGTGGGTCCGAGCGTCGACTTTGCCGGCGTTGCTGGTACCGCTGACTTGGATCCGTTCGCCATATTGCTCGTCTTGTTCTTGTTCTCTTCTCTTTCTTCTTATTCTTCCTTTCCTCAATGCTCGTTAAGGGGCAATACCTACACAGACCGTAACAAGAAACACTCGGTAACACCAGTCCCGGGTCGCGGCACCAGTTGTCGTGTAGGAATTCACGATTTTACGAGTCCTCGCCCCTCAGCTTCGACAAATGGGTCGAGTCCTACCAACAACACACGCTTCCCTCGAAAGGTCGGCGAAGATTGTTGGGATTAAACCTGAAGATCAGGTCCGATCCCTTGCACCGGGCTGGAAATATGCCTCGTGTTGAAGTATCGGTCAGGTACATAGAGCCCACGCAAAGGCACCGCCAGCCGGACCGACTTGGGCGAGTATTGCTGCATCCACTCGCTTTCTTCCATCATTTGCTTGAACGCTCGTCCAAGCACCTTGTTTGCAGCTGGAGTGCTGCCATTCATTGGCGGCCGGTTGCATTGCGCAACTTGAGGGTCCTTAGTAACATGTACCGGGGCTTTCGAGCCCTCGGTGCCGTCCTCATAGTCGTCGTAGGCGTGGTCTGGCTTTGCAACTTCATCAAATTCGGCGACGAGGTTTCGCGAGAGTGAGTGAGGAACCCCGCTGTGTCCCGCGGGCAGCATCGCGTCTTCGCCTTCGTGGTCGTCCGTCTCCTGCATCGCTGCAGATGACTTCTCCTCCAGGTCATCATAGTCCATCATTTCATCCTTGGCGTCAGAATCTTCATTCACCGACTCTTCGAAGCTGACCGACCGTTTAGTGATCACCGGCAACCGAGATGTCAAGTCGCTAGCGACGGTTGACGGGTACTTGGTGGGTCCGAGCGTCGACTTTGCCGGCGTTGCTGGTACCGCTGACTTGGATCCGTTCGCCATATTGCTCGTCTTGTTCTTGTTCTCTTCTCTTTCTTCTTATTCTTCCTTTCCTCAATGCTCGTTAAGGGGCAATACCTACACAGACCGTAACAAGAAACACTCGGTAACACCAGTCCCGGGTCGCGGCACCAGTTGTCGTGTAGGAATTCACGATTTTACGAGTCCTCGCCCCTCAGCTTCGACAAATGGGTCGAGTCCTACCAACAACACACGCTTCCCTCGAAAGGTCGGCGAAGATTGTTGGGATTAAACCTGAAGATCAGGTCCGATCCCTTGCACCGGGCTGGAAATATGCCTCGTGTTGAAGTATCGGTCAGGTACATAGAGCCCACGCAAAGGCACCGCCAGCCACGAGCAACGGCTGGCGTGCGTAAATATAAACACTTTCGCGCTAAACCCACTGTGGTCCCTCAGAAGGGAAGGGTACCGGGCCGGTCAAGACCTTTGACAGGGGCGCCGAGGTGAAACCTCGGCCAAAGAGTCAAATACACTGGGGGGCGACGCCACGCACCTCGGACAACGTACAAACGTACAGAGAGGACTCTCTACCCCCCCCCCCCCCCCTCCCCCAACACTCGTCCACTATCCACTCTTGGACTTATCAGGGCGAACTCTCGGTCAATGTACCTTAAGTTTACCGGTAGACATACCCCGCGTCGACCGAGCATATCCAGACCCTACAGCTAAGCTAGCTAGACTTACCGTAGACGGACTTGACCCTGATGGCTTGGGGGAAATATTCTGCTCTGATTTGATAGTTAGAGGCGGTGAGGCCCCGACTACAACTAATCCACAATGTTAATACAAATATCTAAGATAGACCGAGCTTTCGGTTTAATCCTACAACCGGACGAGCCTTCATCTAAAGTCCGGATACCTAATAAGAGGCAAAAGGCGTATCCACTATGACTATCCGGGGAGCTCGGCGGGGATTTATTAGGACCCGTTGAGCCCCGCAGTCACTAACTAGATTCCTGTCACTCTGGCGCGGTAAATGTGAGTAGCCAATAGGAGACCTCGGTCATCTTCTTTCAAAGCCTCGATGCCGTGAGACCTCGGCCTGGCGGGGCCACTCCGCAGTCAAAACCCAATCTCACACGCCGCTACCGACGATTCGTTAGTGAGTCCACTGTGCGAGGCAAGGCTCCTGCGGAGCGGAGGTGGAAGACATTCGAGATTAAATGGGCGACGCGCATTGCCGTATTGGAAGCAAGGAGTGAGCACCGCGAAGGACTTGGTCGACGGTTGCATAAGTGGCTCGAGGCCTATCACGTATTGTGGTGTGTCTTCTAGCCTGACGTCCAGGAGTTAGGATGGAGGTCGTCTGTAACGGGGTTACACGTACTAGTGGCTGCAAGCCACTTGTGAATTTAACAGATAGGATATCTGTTAAAACTTTTAGATACTTCCTCACCTTGGTGTAAGACACACCAATGGATACATTGAAGTGGGCCACCACAATGAGTGGTCCACACCTACCCAAAGATCGTATTGGTAGAAAGCAGCATCTTTCTACCAATCAGAGTCATGCATATTAGCGGGGCTCTCACAGCCAGCCGCTGCCAACCCCTTTCATAGATGATAAACAATTTTTAGCAGATTTAGGAGGAAGATCAATTTACAAACAATACAGTTCTCATTTTACCTTAAACTAGCTACTTGGAGTCTTGTCTAAGTTAACTTATATTTGTGTACTCAAATATAATTAACCTAAGTAATTACTAAGTACTTACGCTTCCTCATACACGTAGCGCAACGTGTAAGCTAAAGTAGTGAGTCAAGTTAGACCCACTACACCTGGTAGCACTTTGTAGTCCGTCCAACGACCGACTGCTTGACGTTCGTACGCGGTGTACGAACACGGGGCCGAGAACCACATGAGCACGGAGGTGCCCATGGAGAGCTCCAATACGCCTGCAACGCATGTTGCACGCGCTGACTGCCCCCACCTGTCTGACCCAGAGTGGGAAGCCCTCCAACGACTGTCAACAGTCATTGGAGAAGGAACGATAGCTACAATGCTGCGTACACTATTGCCGACGGAGCAACATGGTGTTGCTCTGGGGTTCATCATGAAGGAGCAGCGTGACGCTGCTTCCTCAGTGACGGCGTCGTCGGGGACGACACCGCGTGCTCAATCATTGAAATTGAGCGTAAGCAATTACGTGGGAAGAGAGGGCGAGCCTCTCCTCCGATGGCTTGTCGAACTCGACACAGCCATAGCGGCTCGACGCATCGTCGACCCGCTGTCGAAGGTCGCGTTCGCCATGTCCTGCCTTGGCGGACGCGCAAGGAGTTGGGCGTACGGGCGCCGACACTCCGATCCTACGTGCTTCAGCACGTACGAAGTATTCAAAGAGGAGCTCAAACAAGCGTTTGAGCCCCCGCAAAATGAGTTCCGGTCGAGGGCAGAGTTCCTCGACCTTCAGCAGGGTAAGCATGACGTCCATGCTTACGCGCAGTGCGCACGATATTTGGTATCAAATATCGTGACTAACCCGATTGACGAGGCGACCAAGGTCGTCACGTTCATGAAAGGACTTAGAGATGGGCCCGTGAAGACCTATCTCTTCCGAGAGTACCCGAGTACTCTCGAAGCTGCAATCACCCTGGCCATGCTAGAAGAGTTTAGCCTGCGGCAGGCTAAACTGCATGTAAATGTACCGAGGCCGCAACCGCGCCCGGTAGCGAGGACGGGAGGTCCGGAACCAATGGACCTCTCGAACGCAACAACTGCTGGTTACCAGCAGCAGGGAGGCAACGTGCGATGCTTCCGTTGCGGAAGGATCGGTCACTTTGCACGGGAGTGCACACCTCCCATACCCCCTGGAGGTGGCCGTCCTGGCGATGCTAGGCATCGCCGCGGACCAACAAAAAACGCGAACATCCAGTAGGCGCGGGGCGCCCTACTGGTAATGCAGTCGCGCGTGCCGACATCGGGCACGCGACACTGAGGACTGCAGCCCCCAGTGAGACCAGCTCTCACTGCAAGAAACAAGATGACAGGCCGAACCTAGTCATCTTGAAGGTTTACTCGAAGAGAGCGAGTGACTCTCTTCGAGCTTTGGTGGATTCAGGCGCGTCGAACAACTTTGTTCGACTACGAAGCCTGCCGAGACTTGACTTCGAGGAGGTAAATGTACCTCGAAGTCTTCTAGAGGTACGACTGGCAACAGGTGCCATCGTGAAGACCGAAAAGCGCGTCGTGAACGTGCGCTTCTCGTACAAACAACGAGGGTTTGTCGAACACTTTATCGTCCTGGACCTGGACGATAAGTTCGACGTGGTAATGGGCATGCCGTGCAAGCCACGTCATGATACGGTGATAGACTGGAAGAAGCGCACGCTCATGCGCTTCGGACGCGACAGCGGAACAGAGAGCGATGGCCCTGTTACCGCAGCGCACGCACCAGCAGGTGCGCGCGGCTCTCTAGTCGAGACAGCGCTTTATGCTGCTGTCCCGGAGTGCCCAAGAAGTGCGCGAGGGCGCGCACAAGTGAAACCCACGTCGGCAATGCTGCCGACGTCGGAAGAAAAAGATGTGCTGGTTCCGGGAACCAACACCCACGTTCAGGCGTGTAAGGGACAGTCCCTGACCCGAAGCGGTCAGGTCGACAACGACGCGTCGGCTCCGGGAGCCGACGCACCCTCGGTCATGAGGGGTTCCGCCAATGAATGGCGTCGAGGTGACGAAGGCGTGTCAACTCCGGGAGTTGACGCTGCAAACAGTGCGGACGGGTGCAAACGTACCGCACTGACGCAATTTGCATGCTGTCGTGAAGCCGGGCTGCACGGAGGAAAATGCGGTCAAGCCGGGCTTGATACCGCGCGCCCGCGGACAGGGTCCGCCGGCGAACGACTGTCCACGGCCGGGCCTGGACAAGAAGAACGACTGTGCGGAGCCGGGCTCCGCACAACAAGAAGACGGCGCAAGCGGAAAACGCTGCGCACGTCTCGGTCCGGGACCGAGACGCAACAAGAGCAGCCTGCTGGGCAGACTGAGGCGGTGACGCCGGATGTCGAGACGCTAAGCGTCTTGACGCGCACCGATACTGGATTCCAGTATCGTGACATGGAACTCGCTAGTCCTCCGACGACGGCGTCGGAGTTGACTTCGCTTCCAGCCATGAGCTGGAAGCGCTTCACGCGACTTGCACGATGGACGCATCGAGCAAGTCTGCGTTCTTCGGACAGCGAAAGAACGGCGAGCGAGAGCGAAGAGCTGAGGCAGCTCTTCATGGGAAGTACCACTGAGAGTGAAGACACTCTCAGTGCGAAGACGAAGCGAGAGCGCTTCGAGGAACAAGGTTGGGACTCGCTGAAGTCGAGTCCCTATTACGAATTATTGAGGGAGTACAAAGACGTACTCCCGGAAGAGATTCCTGCGGAGCTTCCGCAGGATAAGGCATTCAGCACGCGATTGATCTCGTGCCAGGCACGAAGTAGTATTGTGTTACGAGGCAGTGGTCACTGCCGCGAGATCAAGTGAAGGCGATCGACGACTTCTTTGAAAGTCGTCGTAAAGCAGGACAAGTGCGGGAATCAAAGTCCCCGCACAGTGCTCCGACGTTCTGTGTCAAAAAACCACAGGGCGGATGGCGCATCGTTCATGCGTATAACAAGCTGAACGATGCGACGGTACCGGCGCAGACGCCGATACCTCGAAAAGATGTTATCATCGATTCGATGGCCGGGAGCACCGTTTACAGTGCTCTCGACTTGCGAGATGGATTCTATCAAATCCTAATGCGTGAGAGCGATATCCCTCTCACGGCAGTGAGCACGCCAAGCGGCATGCTCTGGGAATGGCTAGTAATGCCACAGGGGCTTAAGAACACCCCTGCGACCTTCAACAGGTGCGTGACGCACTTGTTGCGCTCGGTGCGCGACTTCGCACCGAGCTACTTCGATGATGTATTCATCCACAGCCGAGCTGTGGACGGGAAGACCGACGTAGAGATGCACAGGGTGCATCTCCGGAAGCTACATGAGCTTATGCAAAAGCATAAGCTCTACGCGAACCTGAAGAAGTGTATCTTCGGGGCGAGCGAGATACCCGTCCTCGGGTGTCTCGTAGGGAAGAATGGCGTTCGCCCTGACCCGGAAAAAGGTCAGAGTGGTTAACGAATGGCCAACGCCTTCAAGTGTCAAGGAACTGAGGCAGTTCCTTGGCTTGGCCACGTACTTGTGCAAGTACGTGGAGGATTATGCGGGCAAGATCCGCCCGCTGTCACAACTTCTCAAGAAAGAAGCTGTGTGGAATTGGACACCCGATTGCCAGAAGGCATTCGATGCAGTCAAGCGGGGCTTGACTGAGGCGCCGATCTTGGCAGTGGCTGACCAAGATCGTCCATTTCACGTCGTATGTGACGCATCCGACTTCGCGATCGGATGCGCGTTGATGCAGCACGATCACGAGGGCCGTGATCGTGTCGTCTACTACCAATCGCGTCAGCTGAAGCCAGCTGAGCGCAACTATCCGGTGCATGACAAGGAACTCCTTGCCATGAAGTATGCACTCGCAAAGTTCCGAGTGTATTTGCTTGGAAGTAGACCATTTGTGGTCTACACCGATCATGCATCACTGCGCACCGCAGTGAAGTCGCCACACATATCACAAAGAATGGCGAGATGGCTCTCATTCTTTGCGGAGTATAACTTCCGGGTCGAATACAAACCCGGAAGATTGAATGTAGTGGCCGACGCGTTATCACGTCGGTCGGACTATGCAGAAGCTGCTGACGTCAATGCCATTGACGCCATGCGATCGAGCAAACCCACATCATCTCTGTTGGATGACGTGAAGGCCGCGTAGAAATATGCACTCGCAAAGTTCCGAGTGTATTTGCTTGGGAGTAGACCATTTGTGGTCTACACCGATCATGCATCACTGCGCACCGCAGTGAAGTCGCCACACATATCACAAAGAATGGCGAGATGGCTCTCATTCTTTGCGGAGTATAACTTCCGGGTCGAATACAAACCCGGAAGATTGAATGTAGTGGCCGACGCGTTATCACGTCGGCCGGACTATGCAGAAGCTGTTGACGTCAATGCCATTGACACCATGCAATCGAGCAAACCCACATCATCTCTGTTGGATGATGTGAAGACCGCGTACGCGCACGACGCGTACGCGAAGCTCTTGCTGGCCTATGGCACAGCGCCTTCTGACAAGTCCCGTCAGAAGCTGCCCAAACACCTTCGAGCGCGTGCACACCGCTTTCGTGTGCACGAAGGACTACTGCTTTACAATGCAGTCGACGACAACGCGGATCGCGTTGTCGTGCCAAATGACCATGACCTGCGACTCAGGATCATGTACGAGTATCATGATGCCCCATCTGCGGGACATCTCGGACGTGAGAAGACGTACGTCCTTCTCACGCGTGACTTCTACTGGCACCACCAGTACAAGTGGGTGCGCAAGTACGTCCGTGCTTGCGAGGTGTGCCAACGCGTAAAGCCTGCGCCGTTTGCGCAGGCTCCATTACAATCACTACCGACTCCGTCGGAGTGTTGGAAGTCCATGTCATTGGACTTCATCTTTGGTCTTCCCCCGGACAGCGGAGGGAATACCGGTGTTGAGGTCTTCGTCCACCGCTTCAGCAAGATGGTACATCTTGCTGCGGTGCCAGCAGAGGTGACCGCGAAGCAGACGGCCCGTCTGCTCGTCGACATGGTGTTCAAACACCATGGCATGCCGTCCGACATCGTGTCGGACAGAGACCCGCGCTTCACAGCGCACCTGTGGCAAGAAGTGTTTACACTTCTTGGGAGCCAGCTTTCCATGTCGACTGCGGATCACCCGCAGACGGACGGTCAAACCGAGCGCGTGAATCGCGTGCTCGTCGATATGTTGAAGAGCTACGCTCACTCGTTCCATTACTGGAGCGAGTGCTTATCGATGACAGAGTTTGCCATCAACAACTCAGTGCATGCCTCGACCGGGCATACACCGTGAATGCCATGCGGCACCCACGCCTACCGAGTTTACTCGGAGTGATGGCTCCCACTTTAAGTGGGGGGGGATCTACGACTGCAATACAGCAGCCGCAGAAAACCGCTGACACTTGCGCAGTGTCAGCTGCAACAATGGACAAACCACATGAGTCTGCGCCCTGCGCAGACTCCTCCACCAACAAGGACAAGGACCACTGGTCTGCGCAGGGCGCAGACACCGCAAAGAACCACGCAGAGGCCGGGCCTCTAGCGGAGAGCGAGCTGAATGACTTCAGCTCGGACGCAATCAGTTTCATCACCAAAAGACAAGCCGTAATTCGGTTTGTCCAAGACACAATAGCAGCTTCTGTTGACCAACAGAAGCTGAACGCAGACAATGCGGGCAGAGGCAACACAAATGAATTTAAAGTTGGTTCATTAGTTTTGTTAGCTACACAAAACCTGCCTAGACATGCAGTTTCGGATTTCGGAGCAAGCAAGCTTGCTCCACGCTTCATCGGTCCGTTCACTGTGTTGGCACGGCACGGCAACGCATACACGCTAGACATACCGTCTAGCATGCGCCTCCATCCGACCTTTTACGTCGGACGGCTGAAGCCATACCTGCAGCACGAGCCATCTAGCTCGGCTGACCCGAAGCCTCGGCAGGAGCCGAGGCAGAAGCGGAAGCCTTGGCCTCGGCGACGAGCAACCTCTCCTCCAGCGCGCGGACGCGCTGGAGCAACCCCTTCATCTGGGTCCCCAGCTCGACCTGGATATTCGAGGCGGTCTGCGAGACCGGCCTTCTGGTTCGCCAGCTCCTGTTTCAGGGCGGCGAACTCAGCGCCCTGCAGACGCTCCACGGCGGCCACCCGGTCGTGGAGAGGCGCATACTGATCAGCCCGGGGCTGATCATACCCGGGGCGTGTTACCACCCCGCTACCGCCGATCCGTGACGCCCGCGGCTCAACCCGCTGGATTGTTGAGCGGATTGTTGACCATAGTATCCCGAAAACGAACCCTCAAGGGGCTCGTTTTCGTATTCGTTGGAGAGGATTTCCTCCCCATCAAGATACATGGGAGCCGCGGAACGTCTTGCTGGAGGACGTTCCGGAAATGGTGAGGGCGTACGAGGAGCAGTACGCGCTGGCGCAGCGGAAGTAGTACGAGCGCTGCGATCATCGCTAGCGCCCGAACCCTCACGTGCTAAGAACTTAGCACGGAGCTCTTGAGACTCTCGGGCACACGGAACGACGTGTACCCGTTCAGGTCGCGGTCGCTCAAGCGGACCGCGCCTGAAGCACTTCGTGCACTGAAAGCCCTCGGGCACAGCGCACGGCACATTTGCCTCCTCAGCAGCAACATCAAGTTGCTCCAGCTTTCCACGCTTCGAGTACGTCTCAAAGCGATCACGCGCTTGCTTAATCCGATCACGGTAAGCACTCGGCCTCTTGTTGAAGTTCTCAACAAAGGCGTTCCAGCTTTGACAAAGTGCCTGCCATTCGGGCACTTTGCTGCGAGAAGAGGTCTTCTTGCTTTGGAAACCATCGGAGCTCATGAAAGAGTCCGATGTAGTATCGCGCCTTTGATGCGTTTCCGCATCAAAGTGCAGCTCGGCAGCCACAGCGTCATCTTTGATGGCGCTGCATACGTACAGCGGCACCTCATTCGGAGGTACCGAGTTCCCAAATCGGTCCGCGATCTCGGACGCGGACGGCATCCATGGATCGCGCGCTGCAGGCGCAGCGCGCGGAGAGCTTTGAGCTTTGACATCACGCGCTGCAGCAGCAGCGCGCGGAGTACTGAGAGCCCCAGCGGAAGCGAGTGGGGTATCGCTCTCAGTACGCGAACGCTTCGAACTCGAAGCGTCCGATTCGTCCCCTTCACGCGGGCGAATGTTTTTGGCATGAGGGTCGAGCGATTCGCTTGACGCTGAGTCTTTGCGTTTAGAGGGCGAGTCCTCGCCCTCCATATCTTCATCGTCGTCGTCGAAGTCGACGACGTCGCCATACTTCGCCTTCTGGCGTTCGAAGTAGTCGTCGATGGAGAGATGACTCCCCACCGACTTCGAGGTCTTCTTCGGAGGCGCGCTCAGCGTTGAATGAGCGCGGATTTCTTCTCCAAACGCGGAGAATTGACGAATGGTCAATTCCGGAGATTGACGTGCGGAGACTCCGCGCGTCTAATGTTCAGGGGGGATGGTGTAAGCCACTTGTGATTTTAACAGATAAGATATCTGTTAAAAGTTTTAGATACTTCCTCACCTTGGTGTAAGTCACACCAATGGATACATTGAAGTGGGCCACCACAATGAGTGGTCCACACCTACCCAAAGATCCTATGGTAGAAAGCAGCATCTTTCTACCAATTAGAGACGTGCATATTACCCCGCGCATCTAACCTTAAGGGGGGATGGTGTAACGGGGTTACACGCACAAATGGCTGCAAGCCACTTGTGAATTTAACAGATAGGATTTCTGTTAAAAGTTTTAGATACTTCCTCACCTTGGAGTAAGACACACCAATGGATACATTGAAGTGGGCCACCACAATGAGTGGTCCACACCTACCCAAAGATCGTATTGGTAGAAAGCAGCATATTTCTACCAATCAGAGACATACATATTAGCGGGGCTCTGACAGCCAGCCGCTGTCAACCCCTTTCATAGATGATAAACAATTTTTAGCAGATTTAGGAAGAAGATCAATTTACAAACAATTCAGATCGGACCCTTCGAGTTCGAAGCGTTCGCGAACTGAGAGTGATACCCCACTCGCTTCCGCTGGGGCTCTCAGTACTCCGCGCTCTGCGCCTGCGGCGCGCGATCTGTGGATGCCGTTCGCGTCCGAGATCTAGGACCGGTATGGGATGTAGTGGGTCTAACTTGACTCACTACTTTTGCTTACACGTTGCGCAACGTGTATGAGGAAGCGTAAGTACTTAGTAATTACTTAGGTTAATTATATTTGAGTACACAAATATAAGTTAACTTAGACAAGACTCCAAGTAGCTAGTTTAAGGTAAAATGAGAACTGTATTGTTTGTAAATTGATCTTCCTCTAAAATCTGCTAAAAACTGTCTATCATCTATGAAAGGGTTGACAGTGGCTGGCTGTCAGAACCCCGCTAATATGCATGTCTCTGATTGGTAGAAAGATGCTGCTTTCTACCAATAGGATCTTTGGGTATGTGTGGACCACTCACTGTGGTGGTCCACTTCAATGTATCCATCGGTGTGTCTTACACCAATGTGAGGAAGTATCCAAAACGTTTAACAGATAACCTATCTGTTAAATTCACAAGTGGCTTGTAGCCACTTGTACGTGTAACCCCGTTACATGGGAACTCGGTACCTCCGAATGAGGTGCCGCTGTACGTATGCAGCGCCATCAAAGATGACGCTGTGGCTGCCGAGCTGCACTTTGATGTGGAAACGCATCAAAGGCGCGATTACTACATCGGACTCTTTCATGAGCTCCGATGGTTTCAAAGCAAGAAGACCTCTTCTCGCAGCAAAGTGCCCGAATGGCAGGCACTTTGTCAAAGCTGGAACGCCTTTGTTGAGAACTTCAACAAGAGGCCGAGTGCTTACCGTGATCGGATTAAGCAAGCGCGTGATCGCTTTGAGACGTACTCGAAGCGTGGAAAGCTGGAGCAACTTGATGTTGCTGCTGAGGAGGCAAATGTGCCGTGCGCTGTGCCCGAGGGCTTTCAGTGCACGAAGTGCTTCCCAGGCGCGGTCCGCTTGAGCGACCGCGACCTGAACGGGTACACGTCGTTCCGTGTGCCCGAGAGTCTCAAAGAGCTCCGTGCTAAGTTCTTAGTACGTGAGGGTTCGGGCGCTAGCGATGATCGCAGCGCTCGTACTACTTCCGCTGCGCCAGCGCGTACTGCTCCTCGTACGCCCTCACCATTTCCGGAACGTCCTCCAGCAAGACGTTCCGCGGCTCCCATGTATCTTGATGGGGAGGAAATCCTCTCCAACGAATACGAAAACGAGCCCCTTGAGGGTTCGTTTTCGGGATACTATGGTCAACAATCCGCTCAACAATCCAGCGGGTTGAGCCGCGGGCGTCACGGATCGGCGGTGGCGGGGGTGGGAACACGCCCCGGGTATGATCAGCCCCGGGCTGATCAGTATGCGCCTCTCCACGACCGGGTGGCCGTCGTGGAGCGTCTGCAGGGCGCTGAGTTCGCCGCCCTGAAACAGGAGCTGGCGAACCAGAAGGCCGGTCTCGCAGACCGCCCTCGAATATCCAGGTCGATCTGGGGACCCAGATGAAGGGTTGCTCCAGCGCGTCCGCGCGCTGGAGGAGAGGTTGCTCGTCGCCGAGGCCAAGGCTTCCGCTTCTGCCTCGGCTCCTGCCGAGGCTTCGGGTCAGCCGAGCTAGATGGCTCGTGCTGCAGGTATGGCTTCAGCCGTCCGACGTAAAAGGTCGGATGGAGGCGCATGCTAGACGGTATGTCTAGCGTGTATGCGTTGCCGTGCCGTGCCAACACAGTGAACGGACCGATGAAGCGTGGAGCAAGCTTGCTTGCTCCGAAATCCGAAACTGCATGTCTAGGCAGGTTTTGTGTAGCTAACAAAACTAATGAACCAACTTTAAATTCATTTGTGTTGCCTCTGCCCGCATTGTCTGCGTTCAGCTTCTGTTGGTCAACAGAAGCTGCTATTGTGTCTTGGACAAACCGAATTACGGCTTGTCTTTTGGTGATGAAACTGATTGCGTCCGAGCTGAAGTCATTCAGCTCGCTCTCCGCTAGAGGCCCGGCCTCTGCGTGGTTCTTTGCGGTGTCTGCGCCCTGCGCAGACCCGTGGTCGTTGGCCTTGTTGTTGGGGGAGTCTGCGCCCTGCGCAGACTCATGTGGTTTGTCCATTGTTGCAGCTGACACTGTGCAAGTGTCAGCGGTTTTCTGCGGCTGCTGTATTGCAGTCGTAGATTCCCCCCACTTAAAGTGGGAGCCATCACTCCGAGTAAACTCGGTAGGCGTGGGTGCCGCATGGCATTCACGTAGAACGGTGTATGCCCGGTCGAGGCATGCACTGAGTTATTGATGGCAAACTCTGTCATCGATAAGCACTCGCTCCAGTAATGGAACGAGTGAGCGTAGCTCTTCAACATATCGACGAGCACGCGATTCACGCGCTCGGTTTGACCGTCCGTCTGCGGGTGATCCGCAGTCGACATGGAAAGCTGGCTCCCAAGAAGTGTAAACACTTCTTGCCACAGGTGCGCTGTGAAGCGCGGGTCTCTGTCCGACACGATGTCGGACGGCATGCCATGGTGTTTGAACACCATGTCGACGAGCAGACGGGCCGTCTGCTTCGCGGTCACCTCTGCTGGCACCGCAGCAAGATGTACCATCTTGCTGAAGCGGTGGACGAAGACCACAACACCGGTATTCCCTCCGCTGTCCGGGGGAAGACCAAAGATGAAGTCCAAAGACATGGACTTCCAACACTCCGACGGAGTTGGTAGTGATTGTAACGGAGCCTGCGCGAATGGCGCAGGCTTTACGCGTTGGCTCACCTCGCAAGCACGGACGTACTTGCGCACCCACTTGTACTGGTGGTGCCAGTAGAAGTCACGCGTGAGAAGGACGTACGTCTTCTCACGTCCGAGATGTCCCGCAGATGGGGCATCATGATACTCGTACATGATCCTGAGTCGCAGGTCATGGTCATTTGGCACGACAACGCGATCCGCGTTGTCGTCGACTGCATTGTAAAGCAGTAGTCCTTCGTGCACACGAAAGCGGTGTGCACGCGCTCGAAGGTGCTTGGGCAGCTTCTGACGGGACTTGTCAGAAGGTGCTTGGGCAGCTTCTGACGGGACTTGTCAGAAGGTGCTGTGCCTTAGGCCAGCAAGAGCTTCGCGTCCGCGTCGTGCGCGTACGCGGCCTTCACGTCATCCAACAGAGATGATGTGGGTTTGCTCGATCGCATGGCGTCAATGGCATTGACGTCAGCAGCTTCTGCATAGTCCGGCCGACGTGATAACGCGTCGGCCACCACGTTCAATCTTCCGGGTTTGTATTCGACCCGGAAGTTATACTCCGCAAAGAATGAGAGCCATCTCGCCATTCTTTGTGAAATGTGTGGCGACTACACTGCGGTGCGCAGTGAAGCATGGTCGGTGTAGACCACAAATGGTCTACTCCCAAGCAAGTACACTCGGAACTTTGCGAGTGCATACTTCATGGCAAGGAGTTCCTTGTCATGCACCGGATAGTTGCGCTCAGCTGGCTTCAGCTGACGCGATTGGTAGTAGTAGTAGACGACACGATCACGGCCCTCGTGATCGTGCTGCATCAACGCGCATCCGATCGCGAAATCGGATGCGTCACACACTACGTGAAATGGACGATCTTGGTCAGCCACTGCCAAGATCGGCGCCTCAGTCAAGCCCCGCTTGACTGCATCGAATGCCTTCTGGCAATCGGGTGTCCAATTCCACACAGCTTCTTTCTTGAGAAGTTGTGACAGCGGGCGGATCTTGCCCGCATAATCCTCCACGTACTTGCACAAGTACGTGGCCAAGCCAAGGAACTGCCTCAGTTCCTTGACACTTGAAGGCGTTGGCCATTCATTGATCACTCTGACCTTTTCCGGGTCAGGGCGAACACCATTCTTCCCTACGAGACACCCGAGGACGGGTATCTCGCTCGCCCCGAAGATACACTTCTTCAGGTTCGCGTAGAGCTTATGCTTTCGCATAAGCCCAAGTAGCTTCCGGAGATGCACCCTGTGCATCTCTACGTCCGTCTTCCCGTCCACAGCCCGGCTGTGGATGAACACATCATCGAAGTAGCTCGGTGCGAAGTCGCGCACCGAGCGCAACAAGTGCGTCACGCACCTGTTGGAAGTCGCAGGGGCATTCTTAAGCCCGAGGGCGCACACAAGCGAGACCCACGTCGGCAATGCTGCCGACGTCGGGAGAAAAAGATGTGTTGGTTCCGGGAACCAACACCCACGTTCAAGCGTGTAAGGGACAGTCCCTGACCCGAAGCGGTCAGGTCGACAACGACGCGTCGGCTCCGGGAGCCGACGCACCCTCGGTCATGAGGGGCTCCGCCAATGAATGGCGTCGAGGTGACGAAGGCGTGTCAACTCCGGGAGTTGACGCTGCAAACAGTGCGGACGGTTGCAAACGTACCGCACTGACGCAATTTGCATGCTGTCGTGCAGCAGGGCTGCACGGAGGAAAATGCGGTCAAGCCGGGCTTGATACCGCGCGCCCGCGGACAAGGTCCGCGGCGAACGACTGTCCACGGCCAGGCCTGGACAAGAAGAACGACTGTGCGGAGCCGGGCTCCGCACAACAAGAAGACGGCGCAAGCGGAAAACGCTGCGCACGTCTCGGTCCGGGACCGAGACGCAACAAGAGCAGCCTGCTGGGCAGACTGAGGCGGTGACGCCGGATGTCAAGACGCTAAGCGTCTTGACGCGCACCGATACTGGATTCCAGTATCGTGACATGGAACTCGCTAGTCCTCCGACGACGGCGTCGGAGTTGACTTCGCTTCCAGCCATGAGCTGGAAGCGCTTCACGCGCGACTTGCACGATGGACGCATCGAGCAAGTCTGCGTTCTTTCGGACAGCGAAAGAACGGCGAGCGAGAGCGAAGAGCTGAGGCAGCTCTTCATGGGAAGTACCACTGAGAGTGAAGACACTCTCAGTGCGAAGACGAAGCGAGAGCGCTTCGAGGAACAAGGTTGGGACTCGCTGAAGTCGAGTCCCTATTACGAATTATTGAGGGAGTACAAAGACGTACTCCCGGAAGAGATTCCTGCGGAGCTTCCGCAGGATAAGGCATTCAGCACGAGATTGATCTCGTGCCAGGCACGAAGTAGTATTGTGTTACGAGGCAGTGGTCACTGCCGCGAGATCAAGTGAAGGCGATCGACGACTTCTTTGAAAGTCGTCGTAAAGCAGGACAAGTGCGGGAATCAAAGTCCCCGCAAAGTGCTCCGACGTTCTGTGTCAAAAAACCACAGGGCGGATGGCGCATCGTTCATGCCTACAACAAGCTGAACGATGCGACGGTACCGGCGCAGACGCCGATACCTCGAAAAGATGTTATCATCGATTCGATGGCCGGGAGCACCGTTTACAGTGCTCTCGACTTGCGAGATGGATTTTATCAAATCCTAATGCGTGAGAGCGATATCCCTCTCACGGCAGTGAGCACGCCAAGCGGCATGCTCTGGGAATGGCTAGTAATGCCACAGGGGCTTAAGAATGCCCCTGCGACTTTCAACAGGTACGTGACGCACTTGTTGCGCTCGGTGCGCGACTTCGCACCGAGCTACTTCGATGATGTGTTCATCCACAGCTGGGCTGTGGACGGGAAGACGGACGTAGAGATGCACAGGGTGCATCTCCGGCAGCTACTTGAGCTTATGCGAAAGCATAAGCTCTACGCGAACCTGAAGAAGTGTATCTTCGGGGCGAGCGAGATACCCGTCCTCGGGTGTCTAATGGTGTTCGCCCTGACCCGGAAAAGGTCAGAGTGATCAATGAATGGCCAACGCCTTCAAGTGTCAAGGAACTGAGGCAGTTCCTTATTTGGCCACGTACTTGTGCAAGTACGTGGAGGATTATGCGGGCAAGATCCGCCCGCTGTCACAACTTCTCAAGAAAGAAGCTGTGTGGAATTGGACACCCGATTGCCAGAAGGCATTCGATGCAGTCAAGCGGGGCTTGACTGAGGCGCCGATCTTGGCAGTGGCTGACCAAGATCGTCCATTTCACGTAGTGTGTGACGCATCCGATTTCGCGATCGGATGCGCGTTGATGCAGCACGATCACGAGGGCCGTGATCGTGTCGTCTACTACCAATCGCGTCAGCTGAAGCCAGCTGAGCGCAACTATCCGGTGCATGACAAGGAACTCCTTGCCATGAAGTATGCACTCGCAAAGTTCCGAGTGTACTTGCTTGGGAGTAGACCATTTGTGGTCTACACCGACCATGCTTCACTGCGCACCGCAGTGTAGTCGCCACACATTTCACAAAGAATGGCGAGATGGCTCTCATTCTTTGCGGAGTATAACTTCCGGGTCGAATACAAACCCGGAAGATTGAATGTGGTGGCCGACGCGTTATCACGTCGGCCGGACTACGCAGAAGCTGCTGACGTCAATGCCATTGACGCCATGCGATCGAGCAAACCCACATCGTCTCTGTTGGACGATGTGAAGGCCGCGTACGCGCACGACGCGGACACGAAACTCTTACTGGCCTATGGCACAGCGCCTTCTGACAAGTTCCGTCAGAAGCTGCCCAAACACCTTCGTGCGCGTGCACACCGCTTTCGTGTGCACGACGGACTACTGCTTTACAATGCAGTCGACGACAACGCGGATCGCGTTGTCGTGCCAAATGACCATGACCTGCGACTCAGGATCATGTACGAGTATCACGATGCCCCGACTGCGGGACATCTCGGACGTGAGAAGGCTTACGTCCTTCTCACGCGCGACTTCTACTGGCACCACCAGTACAAGTGGGTGCGCAAGTACATCCGTGCTTGCGAGGTATGCCAGCGCGTGAAGCCTGCGCCATTCGCGCAGGCTCCACTGCAATCACTACCGACTCCGTCGGAGTGTTGGAAGTCCATGTCATTGGACTTCATCTTTGGTCTTCCCCCGGACAGCGGAGGGAACACCGGTGTTGTGGTCTTTGTAGACCGTTTCAGCAAGATGGTACATCTTGCTGCTGTGCCAGCAGAGGTGACCGCGAAGCAGACGGCCCGTCTGCTCGTCGACATGGTGTTCAAACACCATGGCATGCCGTCCGACATCGTGTCGGACAGAGACCCGCGCTTCACAGCGCACCTGTGGCAAGAAGTGTTTACACTTCTTGGGAGCCAGCTTTCCATGTCGACTGCGGATCACCCGCAGACGGACGGTCAAACCGAGCGCGTGAATCGCGTGCTCGTCGATATGTTGAAGAGCTACGCTCACTCGTTCCATTACTGGAGCGAGTGCTTATCGATGACAGAGTTTGCCATCAACAACTCAGTGCATGCCTCGACCGGGCATACACCGTGAATGCCATGCAGCATCCACGTTTACTGAGTTTACTCGAAGTGGTGGTTTCCACTTTAAGTGGGGGAGGATCTACGACTGCAAAGCAGCAGTCGCAGAAAGCCACTGAGTCTTGCACAGTGTCAGCTGCAATAACAAGCAACAAGACAACCAGGTTAGCGCAGGGCGCCAACACCCAGAACAAGGAGAACGAGTCTGTGCAGAGCACAGACTCCACAAGGAACAAGGACCACGGGTATGCGCAGGGTGCAGACACCGTGAAGAACCACGAAGGGGCCGACCCTCTTGGTGAGAGCGTGCTGAACGAGTTCAGCTCGGATGCGATTGACATCATCCATCGTAGACAAGCCGTAATTCGTTTGTCCAGGATGCGATTGCAGCTTCTGTGGATAGACAGAAGCTGAACGCCGATAATGTTGGCAGCGGCAACACAAATGAATTCAAAGTGGGTTCATTGGTTTTGTTATCTACTCAAAAACTTTCCTAAACATGCAGTTTCGGATTTCGGAGCAAGTAAGCTTGCTCCGCGCTTCATCGGGCCATTCACGGTGATGGCACGCCACGGTAACGCATACACGCTAGCCGTCTAGCATGCGGCTCCACCTGACATTTTATGTCGGGCGGTTAAAGCCATACCCTCACCACGAGCCACATTGCTCGTCTGACCCGAAGAGAAAGCTTCGGCGGGAGAAACCCTCCTCTTCAGCGCGTAGCCGCGCTGGGGCAGTTAATACAGTCGGGCCTACAGCCCGACCGGCAAGTTCAAGGCGGTCTGGGAGACTGCCATAACCGAAGCACGATGGTTCTGATACGGAGCGGCAACCTCCGCGCTCTGAAGATACTCCACGACCGTCACACGAGAGTGGAACGACACTAGATGATAGTCAACACGACGTTGACCATACTCGAGGCGTGTTTCCACCACCTCTACGAGACGCACGCGGAGAAATTCGCTGGATCGTCCAGCAAATTGTTGATCATAAGACAACGATCCGAGGTCCGGACTGTGTTCGCATTCGCTGGAGAGGTCTCCCTCCCCAACACGACACATGGGAACCACGGAACGTCCTGACGGAAGACGTTCCGGACATGATGAAAGAATACGAAGCCGAACACGTGTAACGGGGTTACACGTACAAGTGGCTGCAAGCCACTTGTGAATTTAACAGATAGGTTATCTGTTAAACGTTTTAGATACATCCTCACATTGGTGTAAGACACACCGATGGATACATTGAAGTGGACCACCACAGTGAGTGGTCCACACATACCCAAAGATCCTATTGGTAGAAAGCAGCATCTTTCTACCAATCAGAGACATGCATATTAGCGGGGCTCTGACAGCCAGCCGCTGTCAACCCTTTCATAGATGATAAACAGTTTTTAGCAGATTTTAGAGGAAGATCAATTTACAAGCAATACAGTTCTCATTTTACCTTAAACTAGCTACTTGGAGTCTTGTCTAAGTTAACTTATATTTGTGTACTCAAATATAATTAACCTAAGTAATTACTAAGTACTTACGCTTCCTCATACACGTTGCGCAACGTGTAAGCTAAAGTAGTGAGTCAAGTTAGACCCACTACACCTGGTAGCACTTTGTAGTCCGTCCAACGACCGACTGCTTGACGTTCGTACGCGGTGTACGAACGCGGAGCCGAGAACCACATGAGCACGGATGTGCCCATGGAGAGCTCCAACACGCCTGCAACGCATGTTGCACGCGCTGACTGCCCCCACCTGTCTGACCCAGAGTGGAGGCCTCCAACGACTGTCAACAGTCATTGGAGAAGCGGCGATAGCTACAATGCTGCGTACGCTATCGCCGACGGAGCAACATGGTGTTGCTCTGGGGTTCATCGTGAAGGAACAGCGTGACGCTGCTTCCTCAGTGACGGCGTCGTCAGGGACGACACCGCGTGCTCAACCATTAAAGTTGAGCGTAAGCAATTACGTGGGAAGAGAGGGCGAGCCTCTCCTCCGATGGCTTGTCGAACTCGACACAGCCATAGCGGCTCGACGCATCGTCGACCCGCTGTCGAAGGTCGCGTTCGCCATGTCCTGCCTTGGCGGACGCGCAAGGAGTTGGGCGTATGGACGCCGACTCTCCGATCCTACGTGCTTCAGCACGTACGAAGTGTTCAAAGAGGAGCTCAAACAAGCGTTTGAGCCCCCGCATAACGAGTTCCGGTCGAGGGCGGAGTTCCTCGACCTTCAGCAGGGTAAGCATGACGTCCATGCTTACGCGCAGCGCGCACGATATTTGGTATCAAATATCGTGACTAATCCGATTGACGAGGCGACCAAGGTCGTCACGTTCATGAAGGGGCTTAGAGATGGGCCTGTGAAGACCTATCTCTTCCGAGAGTACCCGAGCACTCTCGAAGCTGCGATTACTCTTGCCATGCAAGAAGAGTTTAGCCTGCGGCAGGCTAAACTGCATGTGAACGTGCCGAGGCCGCAACCGCGCCCGGTAGCGAGGCCGGGAGGTCCGGAACCAATGGACCTCTCGAACGCAACAACTGCTGGTTACCAGCAGCAGGGAGGTAACGTGCGATGCTTCCGTTGCGGAAGGATCGGTCACTTTGCACGGGAGTGCACAGCTCCCATGCCCCCTGGAGGTGGCCGTCGTGGCGATGCTAGGCATCGCCGCGGTCCAACAAAACGCGAACATCCAGTAGGCGCGGGGCGCCCTACTGGTAATGCAGTCGCGCGTGCCGACATCGGGCACGCGACACTGAGGACTGCAGCCCCCAGTGAGACCAGCTCTCACTGTAAGAAACAAGATGACAGGCCGAACCTAGTCATCTTGAAGGTTTACTCGAAGAGAGCGAGTGACTCTCTTCGAGCTTTGGTAGATTCAGGCGCGTCGAACAACTTTGTTCGACTACGAAGCCTGTCGAGACTTGACTTCGAGGAGGTAGATACACCTCGAAGTCTTCTGGAGGTACGATTGGCAACAGGTGCCATCGTAAAACCGAGAAGCGCGTCGTGAACGTGCGCTTCTCGTACAAACAACAAGTGTTTGTCGAACACTTTATCGTCCTGGACCTGGACGATAAGTTCGACGTAGTAATGGGCATGCCGTGGCTTGCACGGCATGATCCGGTGATAGACTGGAAGAAGCGCACGCTCGTGCGCTTCGGACGCGACAGCGGAACAGAGAGCGATGGCCCTGTTACCGCAGCGCGCGCACCAACAGGTGCGCGCGGTTTCCAGTCGAGACAGCGCTTTATGCTGCTGTCCCGGAGTGCCAAGAAGTGCGCGAGGGCGCGCACAAGTGAGACCCACGTCGGCAATGCTGCCGACGTCGGAAGACAAAAAGATGTGTTGGTTCCGGGAACCAACACCCACGTTCAAGCGTGTAAGGGACAGTCCCTGACCCGAAGCGGTCAGGTCGACAACGACGCGTCGGCTCCGGGAGCCGACGCACCCTCGGTCATGAGGGGCTCCGCCAATGAATGGCGTCGAGGTGACGAAGGCGTGTCAACTCCGGGAGTTGACGCTGCAAACAGTGCGGACGGTTGCAAACGTACCGCACTGACGCAATTTGCATGCTGTCGTGCAGCAGGGCTGCACGACGAAGCGCCATGCGATCAAGCCGGGCTTGATATCGCGCGCCCGCAGACAGGGTCCGCCGGCGAACGACTGTCCACGGCCGGGCCTGGACAAGAAGAACGACTGTGCGGAGCCGGGCTCCGCACAACAAGAAGACGGCGCAAGCGGAAAACGCTGCGCAAGTCTCGGTCCGGGACCGAGACGCAACAAGAGCAGCCTGCTGGGCAGACTGAGGCGGTGACGCCGGATGTCAAGACGCTAAGCGTCTTGACGCGCACCGATACTGGATTCCAGTATCGTGACATGGAACTCGCTAATCCTCCGACGACAGCGTCGGAGTTGACTTCGCTTCCAGCCATGAGCTGGAAGCGCTTCACGCGCGACTTGCACGATGGACGCATCGAGCAAGTCTGCGTTCTTCGGACAGCGAAAGAACGGCGAGCGAGAGCGAAGAGCTGAGGCAGCTCTTCATGGAAGTACCACTGAGAGTGAAGACACTCTCAGTGCGAAGACGAAGCGAGAGCGCTTCGAGGAATAAGGTTGGGACTCGCTGAAGTCGAGTCCCTATTACGAATTATTGAGGGAGTACAAAGACGTACTCCCGGAAGAGATTTTCCTGCGGAGCTTCCGCAGGATAAGGCATTCAGCACGAGATTGATCTCGTGCCAGGCACGAAGTAGTATTGTGTTACGAGGCAGTGGTCACTGCCGCGAGATCAAGTGAAGGCGATCGACGACTTCTTTGAAAGTCGTCGTAAAGCAGGACAAGTGCGGGAATCAAAGTCCCCGCAAAGTGCTCCGACGTTCTGTGTCAAAAAACCACAGGGCGGATGGCGCATCGTTCATGCCTACAACAAGCTGAACGATGCGACGGTACCGGCGCAGACGCCGATACCTCGAAAAGATGTTATCATCGATTCGATGGCCGGGAGCACCGTTTACAGTGCTCTCGACTTGCGAGATGGATTTTATCAAATCCTAATGCGTGAGAGCGATATCCCTCTCACGGCAGTGAGCACGCCAAGCGGCATGCTCTGGGAATGGCTAGTAATGCCACAGGGGCTTAAGAACGCCCCTGCGACCTTCAACAGGTGCGTGACGAACTTGTTGCGCTCGGTGCGCGACTTCGCGCCGAGCTACTTCGATGATGTATTCATCCACAGCCGGGCTGTGGACGGGAAGACCGACGTCGAGATGCACAGGGTGCATCTCCGGAAGCTACTTGAGCTTATGCGAAAGCATAAGCTCTACGCGAACCTGAAGAAGTGTATCTTCGGGGCGAGCGAGATACCCGTCCTCGGGCGTTTCGTAGGGAAAAACGGTGTTCGCCCTGACCCGGAAAAGGTCAGAGTGATTAATGAATGGCCAACGCCATCAAGTGTCAAGGAACTGAGGCAGTTCCTTGGCTTGGCCACGTACTTGTGCAAGTACGTGGAGGATTATGCGGGCAAGATCCGCCCGCTGTCGCAACTTCTCAAGAAAGAAGCTGTGTGGAATTGAACACCCGATTGTCAGAAGGCATTCGATGCAGTCAAGCGGGGCGCCGATCTTGGCAGTGGCTGACCAAGATCGCCCATTTCACGTAGTGTGTGATGCATCCGATTTCGCGATCGGATGCGCGTTGATGCAGCACGATCACGAAGGCCGTGAGCCGTGATCGTGTCGTCTACTACCAATCGCGTCAGCTGAAGCCAGTTGAGCGCAACTGTCCGGTACATGACAAGGAACTCCTTGCCATGAAATACGCACTCGCAAAGTTCCGAGTGTACTTGCTTGGGAGTAGACCATTTGTGGTCTACACCGACCATGCTTCACTGCGCACCGCAGTGTAGTCGCCACACATTTCACAAAGAATGGCGAGATGGCTCTCATTCTTTGCGGAGTATAACTTCCGGGTCGAATACAAACCCGGAAGATTGAATGTGGTGGCCGACGCGTTATCACGTCGGCCGGACTACGCAGAAGCTGCTGACGTCAATGCCATTGACGCCATGCGATCGAGCAAACCCACATCGTCTCTGTTGGACGATGTGAAGGCCGCGTACGCGCACGACGCGGACACGAAACTCTTACTGGCCTATGGCACAGCGCCTTCTGACAAGTTCCGTCAGAAGCTGCCCAAACACCTTCGTGCGCGTGCACACCGCTTTCGTGTGCACGACGGACTGCTACTCTACAACGCAGTCGACGACAACGCGGATCGCGTTGTCGTGCCAAATGACCATGACCTGCGACTCAGGATCATGTACGAGTATCACGATGCCCCGACTGCGGGACATCTCGGACGTGAGAAGACGTACGTCCTTCTCACGCGCGACTTCTACTGGCACCACCAGTATAAGTGGGTGCGCAAGTACATCCGTGCTTGCGAGGTATGCCAGCGCGTGAAGCCTGCGCCATTCGCGCAGGCTCCACTGCAATCACTACCGACTCCGTCGGAGTGTTGGAAGTCCATGTCATTGGACTTCATCTTTGGTCTTCCCCCGGACAGCGGAGGGAACACCGGTGTTGTGGTCTTTGTAGACCGTTTCAGCAAGATGGTACATCTTGCTGCGGTGCCAGCAGAGGTGACCGCGAAGCAGACGGCCCGTCTGCTCGTCGACATGGTGTTCAAACACCATGGCATGCCGTCCGACATCGTGTCGGACAGAGACCCGCGCTTCACAGCGCACCTGTGGCAAGAAGTGTTTACACTTCTTGGGAGCCAGTTGTCTATGTCGACTGCGGATCATCCGCAGACGGACGGTCAAACCGAGCGCGTGAATCGCGTGCTCGTCGATATGTTGAAGAGCTACGCTCACTCGTTCCAATACTGGAGCGAGTGCTTATCGATGACAGAGTTTGCCATCAACAACTCAGTGCATGCCTCGACCGGGCATACACCGTGAATGCCATGCGGCATCCACGCCTACCGAGTTTACTCGGAGTGATGGCTCCCACTTTAAGTGGGGGAGGATCTACGACTGCAATACAGCAGCCGCAGAAAACCGCTGACACTTGCACAGTGTCAGCTGCAACAATGGACAAACCACATGAGTCTGCGCAGGGCGCAGACTCCCCCAACAACAAGGCCAACGACCACGGGTCTGCGCAGGGCGCAGACACCGCAAAGAACCACGCAGAGGCCGGGCCTCTAGCGGAGAGCGAGCTGAATGACTTCAGCTCGGACGCAATCAGTTTCATCACCAAAAGACAAGCCGTAATTCGGTTTGTCCAAGACACAATAGCAGCTTCTGTTGACCAACAGAAGCTGAACGCAGACAATGCGGGCAGAGGCAACACAAATGAATTTAAAGTTGGTTCATTAGTTTTGTTAGCTACACAAAACCTGCCTAGACATGCAGTTTCGGATTTCGGAGCAAGCAAGCTTGCTCCACGCTTCATCGGTCCGTTCACTGTGTTGGCACGGCACGGCACGCATACACGCTAGACATACCGTCTAGCATGCGCCTCCATCCGACCTTTTACGTCGGACGGCTGAAGCCATACCTGCAGCACGAGCCATCTAGCTCGGCTGACCCGAAGCCTCGGCAGGAGCCGAGGCAGAAGCGGAAGCCTTGGCCTCGGCGACGAGCAACCTCTCCTCCAGCGCGCGGACGCGCTGGAGCAACCCCTTCATCTGGGTCCCCAGCTCGACCTGGATATTCGAGGCGGTCTGCGAGACCGGCCTTCTGGTTCGCCAGCTCCTGTTTCAGGGCGGCGAACTCAGCGCCCTGCAGACGCTCCACGGCGGCCACCCGGTCGTGGAGAGGCGCATACTGATCAGCCCGGGCTGATCATACCCGGGCGTGTTCCCACCCCGCCACCGCCGATCCGTGACGCCCGCGGCTCAACCCGCTGGATTGTTGTGCGGATTGTTGACCATAGTATCCCGAGAACGAACCCTCAAGGGGCTCTGTTTTCGTATTCGTTGGAGAGGATTTCCTCCCCATCGAGATACATAGAGCCGCGGAACGTCTTGGTGGAGGACGTTCCGGAAATGGTGAGGGCGTACGAAGAGCAGTACGCGCTGGCGCAGCGGAAGTAACACGAGCGCTGCGATCATCGCTAGCGCCCGAACCCTCACGTGCTAAGAACTTAGCACGGAGATCTTTGAGACTCTCGGGCACAAGGAACGACGTGTACCCGTTCAGGTCGCGGTCGCTCAAGCGGACCGCGCCTGGGAAGCACTTCGTGCACTGAAAGCCCTCGGGCACAGCGCACGGCACATTTGCCTCCTCAGCAGCAACATCAAGTTGCTCCAGCTTTCCACGCTTCGAGTACGTCTCAAAGCGATCACGCGCTTGCTTAATCCGATCACGGTAAGCACTCGGCCTCTTGTTGAAGTTCTCAACAAAGGCGTTCCAGCTTTGACAAAGTGCCTGCCATTCGGGCACTTTGCTGCGAGAAGAGGTCTTCTTGCTTTGAAACCATCGGAGCTCATGAAAGAGTCCGATGTAGTAATCGCGCCTTTGATGCGTTTCCGCATCAAAGTGCAGCTCGGCAGCCACAGCGTCATCTTTGATGGCGCTGCATACGTACAGCAGCACCTCATTCGGAGGTACCGAGTTCCCAAATCGGTCCGCGATCTCGGACGCGGACGGCATCCATGGATCGCGCTGCAGGCGCAGCGCGCGGAGAGCCTTTAACATCACGCGCTGCAGCAGCAGCGCGCGGAGTACTGAGAGCCCCAGCGGAAGCGAGTGGGGTATCGTTTCAGTACGCGGACGCTTCGAACTCGAAGCGTCCGATTCGTCCCCTTCACGCGGGCGAACGTTCTTGGCGTGAGGGTCGAGCGATTCGCTCGACACTGAGTCTTTACGCTTTGAGGCGAGTCCTCTTCGCCCTCCATGTCTTCATCGTCGTCGTCGAAGTCGACGACGTCGCCGTACTTCGCCTTCTGGCGTTCGAAGTAGTCGTCGATGGAGAGATGACTCCCCACCGACTTTGCGGACTTCTTCTGAGGCGCGCTCATCGTTGAATGAGCGCGGGTTTCTTCTCCAAACGCGGAGAATTGACGAATGGTCAATTCCAAAGATTGACGTGCGGGGACCCCGCGCGTCTAACCTTATAGGGGGATGGTGTAACGGTTACACGTACAAGTGGCTGCAAGCCACTTGTGAATTTAACAGATAGGTTATCTGTTAAACGTTTTGGATACTTCCTCACATTGGTGTAAGACACACCGATGGATACATTGAAGTGGACCACCACAGTGAGTGGTCCACACATACCCAAAGATCCTATTGGTAGAAAGCAGCATCTTTCTACCAATCAGAGACATGCATATTAGCGGGGCTCTGACAGCCAGCCGCTGTCAACCCTTTCATAGATGATAAACAGTTTTTAGCAGATTTTAGAGGAAGATCAATTTACAAGCAATACAGTTCTCATTTTACCTTAAACTAGCTACTTGGAGTCTTGTCTAAGTTAACTTATATTTGTGTACTCAAATATAATTAACCTAAGTAATTACTAAGTACTTACGCTTCCTCATACACGTTGCGCAACGTGTAAGCTAAAGTAGTGAGTCAAGTTAGACCCACTACAACACGCACTACCCGCAAGAAGGTAGTGCGAGCGCTGTAGTAATCTACAACGCCCGACGGCTGTCGTGCTAGATAATTAGCACGGAGATAATTGAAGCTTTCAGGTATACATATAGTATACTTGTCGAGGTCGCGGTTGCTATTACGCACCGCCACCTGGAACAAACAGCGCGCACAGCGCACGGACACCAGCCTCCACCGCGACAGCGTGGAGTAATACTTGCCTCGCTTCGAGAAGGACTCGAAGTACTTTGGCGCTTGCTTAACCGAATCACGGTAAGCAACATGATTTCGTTTGGAGATGTCGACGCACAGACGCGGTCAACATCGAAGAGTCGCACTCAGACGCTGCGTTGTCTGTCCCCGTGGAAGCGGCGCACCTCGCGCTGCCGCGCATGGTACCCAGCAACATAGAGTTTACCCTCTGTTGCATTGGCGGTCTTCAGCTTGGTCGTGCTCATCCGCAATGAGCACGGATCTCCCCAACACAAACAATTGACAAACAGCCAATAGTTATTGACGTGTCGAAACCGACACGTCTAAGTTTAACGGGGGGATGGTGTAATGGGGTTACACACACAAGTGACAACAGTCACTTGTGGATGACAACAGCCATAAGTGACAACAGTCACTTGTGCATGACAAAGATCAGAAGCGACAACTGTCAGTTGTGGTTCTAACAGACAGGTATCTATTAGTGGCCAGTTGTAGTGGGCCTACTTTGGCTCACTACTTTAGCATACACGTCGCGCTACGTGTATGAGGAAGCGTAGGAGTTTATTAATAATTTGAATTAAATATACTTGAGTCCACAAGTATAATATAAATCAAATAAAACACCAAGTAGGTAGTTTAAGGTAAAATGAGAACTGTATTGTTTGTAAATTGATCTTCCCCAAAATCTGCTAAAACTGTTTATCATCTATGAAAGGGTTGGTAGCGGCTGGCTGTCAGAGCCCCGCTAATATGCATGTCTCTGATTGGTAGAAAGATGCTGCTTTCTACCAATAGGATCTTTGGTATGTGTGGACCACTCACCGTGGTGGTCCACTTCAATGTATCCATTGGTGTGTCTTACACCAATGTGAGGAAGTATCTAAAACCTTTAACAGATATTTATCTGTTAAACCATAAGCGGCATTGCCATGCACAAGTGACAGTTGTCACTTGTGACCGTTGTCATGCACAAGTGACTGTTGTCACTTGTGTGTGTAACCCCGTTACACCATCCCCCCGTTAAGCTTAGACGTGTCGGTATCGACACGTCAATTAATATTGACTGCTTGTCAATTGTTTGTGCTGGTTTCCGTGCTCATCTGCAATGAGCACGATCAAGTCAAGACACCATTGCAACAGAGTGTAAACTCTCTGTTGCTGAATACAATGCGCGGTAGCGCGAGGTGCGCCGCTACCACGGGGACAGACAACACAGTGTCTGTGTATGATTCTTCGATGTCGACCACGTCTATGCGTCGACATCTCTAAGCGAATTTCTGTTGCTTACCGTGATCGGGTAAGCAAGCGCCAAAGCACTTCGAGTCCTTCTCGAAGTGAGGCAAGTATTAACAACTCCACGCTGTTGCGGTGGAGTCCTTCTCGAAGTGAGGCAAGTATTAACAACTCCACGCTGTTGCGGTGGAGGCTGGTGTCCGTCCAGGCGGCGGTGCATATTCGCAACCGCGACCACAACAGGTATACTATATGTATACCTGAGAGCTTCAATGATCTCCGTGCTAATTATCTAGCACGCGAGTCGTCAGGCGTTGTAGATTACTACAGCGCTCGCACTACCTTCTTGCTGGTAGTGCGTGTTGGGTTTCGTACTCTTCACCATGTGCGGAACGTCTTCCATCAGGACGTTCCGTGGTTCCCACGTGTCGTGCTGGGGAGGGAAACCTCTCCAATGAATGCGAAAACAATCCGGACCTCGGATTGTTTTCCTATGATCAACAACCCGCTGGACGATCCAGCGAATTTCTCCGCGTGCGTCTCGCAGCGGTGGCGGAGGTGGTGGAAACACGCTCCGATGGTCAACGCCGTGTTGACCTTCATTCAGGTTGCTCCACGACCGCGACGGTCGTGGAGTACTTTCAGAGCGCGGCGGTTGCCGCTCTGTTCCTTCGTGTTCCGGCTCTGGCGGTCTCCCCAGACCGCCTTGAACGTGCCGGTCGGGCTGTAGGCCCGACTGAAGACTGCTCCAGCGCGACTACGCGCTGGAGAGGAGGGTTTCCCTGTCGAGTCTGTCTCTTCGGTCAGACGAGCCACTTGGCTCGTGCTGGAGGTATGGTTTAACCGCCCGACATAAAATGTCGGTGGAGCCGCATGCTAGACGGTATGTCTAGCGTGTATGCGTTACCGTGGCGTGCCATCACCGTGAATGGCCCGATGAAGCGCGGAGCAAGCTTGCTTGCTCCGAAACTGAAACTGCATGTTTGGGCAGGTTTTGAGTAGATAACAAAACCAATGAATTCACGTTGAATTCATTTGTGTTGCCCCTGCCAATATTATCGGCGTTCAGCTTCTGTTTGTCCACAGAAGCTGCAATCGTGTCCTGGACAAACCGAATTACGGCTTGTCTTTTATTGATAAAGTCAATCGCATCCGAGCTGAACTCGTTCAGCTCGCTCTCCGCAAGAGGCCCGGCCTCTGCGTGGTTTCTTTCGCGGTGTCTGCGCAGGGCGCAGACCCGTGGTCCTTGTTCTTGTGGAGTCTGTGCCTGCACAGACTCGTTTTCCCACTTGGGGGTCAGCGCACTGCGCCGACCCCTTGGTTCTTCCTGCCAAGGTCTGCGCCCCGCGCAGACCTGGTTGTCTTGGTCCTTGTTGTCGCGGCTGACACTGTGCAAGTGTCAGCGGCTTTTTGCGACTGCTGTGTTGCAGTCGTAGATCCTCCCCCACTTAAAGTGGGAGCCACCACTCCGAGTAAACTCGGCAGACGGGGATGCCGCATGGCATTCACATAAAACGGTGTATGCCCGGTCGAGGCATGCACTGAGTTATTGATGGCAAACTCTGTCATCGATAAGCACTCGCTCCAGTAATTGAACGAGTGAGCGTAGCTCTTCAACATATCGACGAGCACGCGATTCACGCGCTCGGTTTGACCGTCCGTCTGCGGGTGATCCGCAGTCGACATGGAAAGCTGGCTCCCAAGAAGTGTAAACACTTCTTGCCACAGGTGCGCTGTGAAGCGCGGGTCTCTGTCCGACACGATGTCGGACGGCATGCCATGGTGTTTGAACACCATGTCGACGAGCAGACGGGCCGTCTGCTTCGCGGTCACCTCTGCTGGCACCGCAGCAAGATGTACCATCTTGCTGAAACGGTCTACAAAGACCACAACACCGGTGTTCCCTCCGCTGTCCGGGGGAAGACCAAAGATGAAGTCCAATGACATGGACTTCCAACACTCCGACGGAGTCGGTAGTGATTGTAATGGAGCCTGCGCAAACGGCGCAGGCTTCACGCGTTGGTATACTTCGCAAGCACGGACGTACTTGCGCACCCACTTGTACTGGTGGTGCCAGTAGAAGTCACGCGTGAGAAGGACGTACGTCTTCTCACGTCCGAGATGTCCCGCAGATGGGGCATCATGATACTCGTACATGATCCTGAGTCGCAGGTCATGGTCATTTGGCACGACAACGCGATCCGCGTTGTCGTCGACTGCATTGTAAAGCAGTAGTCCTTCGTGCACACGAAAGCGGTGTGCACGCGCTCGAAGGTGCTTGGGCAGCTTCTGACGGGACTTGTCAGAAGACGCTGTGCCATAGGCCAGCAAGAGCTTCGCGTCCGCGTCGTGCGCGTACGCGGCCTTCACATCATCCAACAGAGATGATGTGGGTTTGCTCGATCGCATGGCGTCAATGGCATTGACGTCAACAGCTTCTGCATAGTCCGGCCGACGTGATAACACGTCGGCCACCACATTCAATCTTCCGGGTTTGTATTCGACCCGGAAGTTATACTCCGCAAAGAATGAGAGCCATCTCGCCATTCTTTGTGATATGTGTGGCGACTTCACTGCGGTGCGCAGTGATGCATGGTCGGTGTAGACCACAAATGGTCTACTCCCAAGCAAATACACTCGGAACTTTGCGAGTGCATACTTCATGGCAAGGAGTTCCTTGTCATGCACCGGATAGTTGCGCTCAGCTGGCTTCAGCTGACGCGATTGGTAGTAGACGACACGATCACGGCCCTCGTGATCGTGCTGCATCAACGCGCATCCGATCGCGAAATCGGATGCGTCACACACTACGTGAAATGGACGATCTTGGTCAGCCACTGCCAAGATCGGCGCCTCAGTCAAGCCCCGCTTGACTGCATCGAATGCCTTTTGGCAATCGGGTGTCCAATTCCACATAGCTTCTTTCTTAAGAAGCTGTGACAGCGGGCGGATCTTGCCCGCATAGTCCTCCACGTACTTGCACAAGTACGTGGCCAAGGAACTGCCTCAGTTCCTTGACACTTGATGGCGTTGGCCATTCGTTAATCACTCTGACCTTTCTGGGTCAGGGCGGACACCATTCTTCCCTACGAGACACCCGAGGACGGGTATCTCGCTCGCCCCGAAGATACACTTCTTCAGGTTCGCGTAGAGCTTATGCTTTCGCATAAGCTCAAGTAGCTGCCGGAGATGCACCCTGTGCATCTCTACGTCGGTCTTCCCGTCCACAGCCCGGCTGTGGATGAATACATCATCGAAGTAGCTCGGTGCGAAGTAGCGCACCGAGCGCAACAAGTGCGTCACGCACCTGTTGAAAGTCGCAGGGGCATTCTTAAGCCCCTGTGGCATTACTAGCCATTCCCAGAGCATGCCGCTTGGCGTGCTCACTGCCGTGAGAGGGATATCGCTCTCACGCATTAGGATTTGATAAAATCCGTCTCGCAAGTCGAGAGCACTGTAAACGGTGCTCCCGGCCATCGAATCGATGATAACATCTTTTCGTGGTATCGGCGTCTGCGCCGGTACCGTCGCATCGTTCAGCTTGTTGTAGGCATGAACGATGCGCCATCCGCCCTGTGGCTTCTTGACACAGAACGTCGGAGCACTGTGCGGGGACTTTGATTCCCGCACTTGTCCTGTTTTACGACGACTTTCAAAGAAGTCGTCGATCGCTTTCACTTTGCTCTCGCGGCAGTGGCCACTGCCGCGTGACACAGTACTTCGTGCCCGGCACGAGATCAATCTCGTGCTGAATGCCCTTATCCTGCGGAAGCTCCGCAGGAATGTCTTCCGGGAGTACGTCTTTGTACTCCCTCAGCAATTCGTAATAGGGACTCGCTGAAGTCGAGTCCCAACCTTGTTCCTCGAAGCGCTCTCGCTTCGTCTTCGCACTGAGAGTGTCTTCACTCTCAGTGGTACTTCCCATGAAGAGCTGCCTCAGCTCTTCGCTCTCGCTCGCCGTTCTTTCGCTGTCCGAAGAACGCAGACTTGCTCGATGCGTCCATCGTGCAAGTCGGGCGTGAAGCGCTTCCAGCTCATGGCTGGAAGCGAAGTCAACTCCGACGCTGTCGTCGGAGGATTAGCGAGTTCCATGTCACGATACTGGAATCCAGTATCGGTGCGCGTCAAGACGCTTAGCGTCTCGACATCCGGCGTCACCGCCTCAGTCTGCCCAGCAGACTGGTTTTGTTGCGTCTCGGTCCCGGACCGAGACTTGCGCAGCGTTCTCCGCATGCGCCGTCTTCTTGTTGTACGGAGCCCGGCTCCGCACAGTTGTTCTTCTGGTCCAGGCCCGGCCGTGGACAGTTGTTCGCCAGCGGACCCTGTCCGCGGACGCGCGGTATCAAGCCCGGCTTGACCGCATTTTCCTTCGTGCAGCCCGGCTGCACGGTAATGTGTCCCTTCGCCGGCAGACCCTGTCTGCGGGCGCGCGATATCAAGCCCGGCTTGATCGCATGGCGCTTCGTCGTGCAGCCCGGCCGCACGACAGCATGCAAATTGCGTCAGTGCGGTACGTTTGCAACCGTCCGCACTGTTTGCAGCGTCAACTCCCGGAGTTGACACGCCTTCGTCACCTCGACGCCATTCATTGGCGGAGCCCCTCATGACCGAGGGTGCGTCGGCTCCCGGAGCCGACGCGTCGTTGTCGACCTGACCGCTTCGGGTCAGGGACTGTCCCTTACACGCTTGAACGTGGGTGTTGGTTCCCGGAACCAACACATCTTTTTCTTCCGACGTCGGCAGCATTGCCGACGTGGGTCTCACTTGTGCGCGCCCTCGCGCACTTCTTGGGCACTCCGGGACAGCAGCATAAAGCGCTGTCTCGACTGGAGAGCCGCGCGCACCTGTTGGTGCGCGCGCTGCGGTAACAGGGCCATCGCTCTCTGTTCCGCTGTCGCGTCCGAAGCGCACGAGCGTGCGCTTCTTCCAGTCAATTACCGGATCATGCCGTCCAAGCCACGGCATGCCCATAACAACGTCGAACTTATCGTCCAGGTCCAGGACGATAAAGTGTTCGACAAACACCCGTTGTTTGTACGAGAAGCGCACGTTCACGACGCGCTTCTCGGTCTTTACGATGGCACCTGTTGCCAGTCGTACCTCCAGAAGACTTCGAGGTGTATCTACCTCCTCGAAGTCAAGTCTCGGCAGGCTTCGTAGTCGAACAAAGTTGTTCGACGCGCCTGAATCCACCAAAGCTCGAAGAGAGTCACTCGCTCTCTTCGAGTAAACCTTCAAGATGACTAGGTTCGGCCTGTCATCTTGTTTCTTGCAGTGAGAGCTGGTCTCACTGGGGGCTGCAGTCCTCAGTGTCGCGTGCCCGATGTCGGCACGCGCGACTGCATTACCAGTAGGGCGCCCCGCGCCTACTGGATGTTCACGTTTTTTGTTTGTTCCCGGCGATGCCCAGCATCGCCACGACGGCCACCATTGTAGTGCACGGGAGCCGTGCACTCTCTGGCAAAGTGACCGATCCTTCCGCAACGGAAGCATCGCACATTATTTCCGTGCTGCTGGTGACCAGCAGCCGTTGCATTCGAGAGGTCCATTGGTTCCGGACCTCCCGGCCTCGCTACCGGGCGCGGTTGCGGCCTCGGCACGTTCACATGCAGTTTAACCTGCCGCAGGCTAAACTCTTCTTGCATGGCAAGAGCGATTGCAGCCTTGAGAGTACTCGGGTACTCTCGGAAGAGATAGGTCTTCACAGGCCCATCTCTCAGTCCCTTCATGAACGTGACGACTTTAGTCGCCTCGTCTATCGGGTTGGTCACGATGTTCGAGACCAAGTACCGTGCACGCTGCGCGTAAGCATGGACGTCATGCTTACCCTGCTGCAGGTCGAGGAATTCCGCCCTCGACCGGAACTCGTTTTGCGGGGGCTCAAACGCTTGTTTGAGCTCCTCTTTGAACACTTCCTACGTGCTGAAGCACGTAGGATCGGAGAGTCGGCGTCCATACGCCCAACTCCTTGCGCGACAGTCGTTGGAGGGCCTCCCACTCTGGATCCGACAGGTGGGGGCAGTCCGCGCGTGCAACATGAGTTGCAGGCGTATTGGAGCTCTCCATGGGCACCTCCGTGCTCATGTGGTTCTCGGCTCCGCGTTCGTACACCTCGTACGAACGTCAAGTAGTCGGTCGTTGGACGGACTACAAAAAGTGCTACCAGGTGTAGTGGGCCTACTTTGGCTCACTACTTTAGCTTACACGTCGCGCTACGTGTATGAGGAAGCGTAGGAGTTTATTAATAATTTGAATTAATTATACTTGAGTCCACAAGTATAATATAAATCAAATAAAACACCAAGTAGGTAGTTTAAGGTAAAATGAGAACTGTATTGTTTGTAAATTGATCTTCCTCTAAAATCTGCTAAAAACTGTTTATCATCTATGAAAGGGTTGGCAGCGGCTGGCTGTCAGAGCCCCGCTAATATGCATGTCTCTGATTGGTAGAAAGATGCTGCTTTCTACCAATAGGATCTTTGGGTATGTGTGGACCACTCACTGTGGTGGTCCACTTCAATGTATCCATTAGTGTGTCTTACACCAATGTGAGGAAGTATCTAAAACCTTTAACAGATATTTATCTGTTAAACCATAAGCGGCAATTGCCATGCACAAGTGACAGTTGTCACTTGTGACCGTTGTCATGCACAAGTGACTGTTGTCACTTGTGTGTGTAACCCCGTTACACCAGTGCTTCAGCTTCCGACGGGGACGTCTCCTCTGGTGGTGACAGAATGACGAAATTTTTTACGATGTCGGAGGCGGAGGTGTCCAGATTTCCCATTGCAGCGACGAACATGTGGGAGAAAGATGTACCGGTGCTTAAGGTATTGTTGGGCGTGTGGGGTCATTAGCATTGATTTGGTAAAAATGTGACTGAAAAACATTTTTCGCCTATCATTTCCGCGCGCACTGTACAAAGGTTTTCGAGAGTGGTGTTGGCAGGTTGTCACCAGTTCAAAAAACAGTGAGATACTCCTTGTTGGAGTATGAGTTTGACAGCGGAAATCGCACCAGGTGACGGATGATAAGATCATACTATTGTCGGTTAGTTCGCCACTGACCAAAAACACTAATGTGAAGCTAGGGGTTGTAAACGGGTGCTGGATTTGGAGCTAACTCATTCTTGCTTTGTTTCCAAGTCGACGGCCTTCCTACATAATACGATGCCCCACCATCTCCTGAAGTACAGCCTTCATTGATTGCTGCTGCGACTTCTGTGCCAGACCTCCACCACATTATTTTTTTGTGAGTGAGAGGCTGTGCATCAACATGTAGAGTTTTGAAGCACAATGCGAGCACTGGCAGAACCTCTAATGCCCATGAGTGATGACGAAAGACACGATTAGATCTTTGCTCTGCGCGAAAAGTTGGGCAGCTTGCCATGATACCTGTAGGATAAGGTTGGAGCGGTCGCTTCAATTCTTGGCGGTCAGTTTTATCGGTCAAATTTCAACCAATGAAAGATGCCAACATTTTTCTAAAAAAAAAGGCGCGAAGGCAGTGGAGGGAGCACAGTGAGCTTTTGTCTGGCGCGGAGCAAGATGGAGGGGGCTAACGGAGTCTCTGTGGCCGGCGCAGACCGCTCGCAGCTGCAGCAGGTGAAGGCTTCGGCTGCACCACCCGCAATGGATGCAGTGAGCCCTGCTGTTACGGGAGCCGAAGTCACTGAGGTCGGTGAGAGCGCGACCCCTGCGGCACCACCGACCACTGCCGGAAACCTGGAGGAGGTGGAAGCTGACGCGACCAGTATCAAGACTTTGGTCGGGCTGCATGCCACCGAGACGAAGGAAGTTAGCCGTTCCGTTGCTACTGACGCGCAAACAAAGGACGTTGACGTGAGTGCACCCGGTACCAAGACCGCGCGTGAAGACCCAGAGGCGACGGAAGTGGACAGCCAGAACAATGGCTCAGTTAGAAGCGCGGCTGATTCTTTTGCCACCGAGTTGAAAGGAGGTGCTGCCGTCGGGGATGGAGTTATCGAAGAGGTTGAGACCGTGACTTTCAGTAACAAGCGTGCTCATGAAGTTGATGGGGAGCACGCCGCGATGCAGACATTACGGCCGCGGAAGCGTGCTGCTCTTGGAAACGACGACAGTGTTGTGCCCAGTTCTGCTGGCCAGACGACGGACGAAACCGTGGACGATAGTTCCGATGATGTGGAGATGACCGAGCCGTTGGACGAGGAGGACGTGCTCCGTAATGATGCAATCCACGCCACTGATGAAGAGAAACGTGCTCATCAGGAATTCTGCTCCAACCTAATCGAAAAGCAGCAGGTGGATGTCTATGACGTGGGTACCAAGCAGTGGCTTGCAGCCAAAATCGATCGCGTTAACGACGAGAGCTACACTGTTCACTACATGGGGTGGAATTCTAAGTGCGATGAGAAAATTGAAAAAAACAACATGTACCGCATTCAACCCAAAGCCACTAGAGCGTCGAAGGCGTGGGGAAAACATCAAGCTAAGATTGATAAGCATCGACGCGGTGTAGAGAAAAAACTCACGAGTGCTATGTCTACAAGCGATAGCTTTGAACGGGCTGGTGCAGAACAGCGGGAACTAGTGCCAACGTTTGTTCAGACTGGTCTCACCCGGTCTGGACGCGCGATCACTAAACGCGTTGAAAACGGAGCATTGAAGAAGCCCAAGACACCAGCAAAGAAGAAGGATTTGTCGGCTGTCGAGTCAAAGTTCCCAGAAGAAGATTTATGCGGCATCTGTGGTGAGATTGAGGATGACGACCTGACAGACATGATATTGTGCGATGGCGGCTGCCTCAAGTCATATCATTTCTCGTGTCTGGGAATTGAGTCCGCACCTGAGGGTGAAGAATGGTTATGCGAGCAGTGTCGTACCAACGAGCAGTTGTGTTTTGGTTGCGGGCGCAACGGCACAATCAACGAAAAAGGTGGTGTTTTTCGATGTAGTGTCGCCTCGTGCGGCAAGTTCTTCCACCAGACTTGCGTTGATGCTAACAAGATGTCACGCCGATCTGGAGGAAAAATCAAGCCGGGATCTGCTACGATGGAAGAACTGCTGGAGTCGGACGCTTCTTTTCGCTGCCCTCGCCACATTTGCTTCGTGTGTGAGGGAAAGAAAAAAAGCTCAGACCTTATGTGCTGCTTGAAATGTCCAGAAGCGTATCACCCGCAGTGTGTGCCTCCGAGTGCTCGGTACAACACGGTTGGTTTGCTATGCTGGAGGCACCCCGAAGATGAACTGCCAAAAATCCCGTCGTTTTACCTTTCTGACCGGAGCATCGATACTGTGACGGTGGATTCCAGTTTGCATCTCCCATGGATGTTCTTACCGAAGCGAGACCCGGATGCCAGTAATCCTGATGACTGTCATCACTTTCGTCTCCTGCGAAGTATTATTGAAGATGTCCGTCTACAACCACCAACATACCGCAAGCTGGGGCGTAGCATTTACACGTTTAAGCAGCCGAAGGTTTCACTTGAGGATGCACCCATGTGTGTTTGCAAGGAACAGTGCGGAGATGATTGCATTAATCGCCTGAGCTTTACCGAGTGCTTCGGCCCAGCACCGACTCCAGGGATGAAATTCAACAAGCACACTAGAGAGTCAAACTGCATGCTTGGTGAAAATTGCGGAAATCGCGCGCTCCACCAAAAAGTGTATCCGCGTTTCCAGAAGTTTCACACGGTTGAGAAAGGCTGGGCTCTTCGTGTGTTGGAGCCCGTCAAAGCGGGACAGCTGGTAATCGAGTACGTAGGCGAGGTGATCAACGAAGAAGAGAAGGAGCGCCGACTGCTTGACCACGCCAAGAACAGTCCTGAGGACAAGAATATGTACATTATGGAGCTTGGGAAGGGCGAGTACATTGATGCACGGTTCAAAGGCAGCGTCTCCAGATTCATTAACCATTCGTGTGACCCCAATTGTCACCTGCTGAAGTGGCGTGTGAAGGGCGTAAACCGAATCGCTATCACAGCTTTGAAGGACATTGAACCGGGTACAGAGCTCTCGTACGACTACCAGTTCCACACGAAGCAGGCAATGGAGTGGAAGTGTCATTGCAAGTCGAAAAATTGCCGCGGAACCATGGCACCCGAGAAGATTAGCCAGCATGAGGCACCAGCGAAGAAGCTCACGAAGAAAGAGCAAATTAAGCAGCGTAAGCGCGCTCTCATGCAAGAGAAGATCCAGCACGACAAAGAGGTCAAGAGCACTGCGAAGCGGCTTTCTTTGACGGCCCACGTGAGTATGGGTGATCGAACGACTATTGACAAGATTGCTGTTCGCACAGGTCCGGCAGCACGTGAGCTGCAGTGGGCAAAGTACAATCATCTCTTCAATGTGCGCGATGCTAAGCATGGCTTTAACTTCAAGCTTCGCAAGGAGTTGCGAGATATGAGAGCTGAGTGTACTGGAAAGGTCAAACGAGAGCAACTTAGCGTGTCTGGATCGACGACTGCGGCATCGAGCCGATCTGTAAGTCCGGTTCGTCTTCTGGAGGGTGAGCAAACCCCGGAAGGACAGGAGGTTGCGAAAAAGCTGGCGGTCACGGAACCATCCAAGTCCGAGGAGGAGCCGACGGTTAGCGATGAACCAATGATAACTGAGCAGCCAGTACCTAAGGAGGACACGGTTGTGCAGGGTTAACCCTGCGCTTGGCTACTAGATATCTGAGAAGGAGGCGCGGCCGTGCGATTTCTGCTGCGGCATCGTGTACACAGGTTGTGCTCATTCCTTAGCTTGAGCGTGAAGCAGTAGCTAGGTCTGCACTTCGCAGTTCGAGTAATGAAGCAGCAAAAAATCTTTGATCGATGTTAGCTACGAAGTACACTGGGGGAAAGAACAGTGTGGGCGCAACTAATGCCGAGTTGTGAAGTGGCGGGGATACTAGAGCTTGAGCCACGACGGCTTCTTGCCGGTCTTTGCTTGAGCACTCGACGACGGCTGCCGCTTCGAATCGACAAGTGGCTCTGAGGTCACTGTAGTTGAAGGGTTTTCTACGAAGCAGTTTTAAGTTGAAGTCAGCAACGAAGCAAACTGAATGCATGGCTGTTGTGCACTCACCAAGATGCAATGGTTTTGGATATTCGGTCTTCTGCAGCGGATCTAAACGCTCTTTGGGCTCGGCATCCTCGTCAGCCAACTACAAATACAACTTGAGTTAGCAAATCATTTCAATCGGCCGTCAGGATACACAATGTGGAGTCTTACGAGATCACTGCGCAAGTAAAAGCCGATGCCGGTTACTCCGACTTGAGGTGGCAACTCCAACCACGTCAGATACATCAAAGCCGCCGGTACTAGGTTTAGCTCTACCAGTGTCTTCGTAGGCGCCATCTTTTGCATAGGAGGCGTAACGTAGAGATAGAATTGGGCCCTCTTGTACTGCTCGCTTAGGCATCCTGCCACATGGTCCATGACGTCTCGAATCGTTTCATTCGGGTGAAAAGATGCCTGCATGACGGCTATCATTTTGATTCGACCATAGAGATTTAGGACAGCTGCACCTCGTATTTCTATGCTGTTGTGGGAGTTCCACGTACCTCGATCCGGGAACTGAACACGGATTAACGCCGTCTGAAAGACTTTCTTGCGCTTCAGTTCATCAAGTTCGCGCATCGCCTGGGTTCGAAAGTTCTAAGAGCATATCACACGTATCATGTGAGTTGCAATGCATCCCTACGACAGCTTCACACCATTACAGTAGACCTTTGTTTTCTCCATCTCCTCCCGCCGAGCTTTAAGGCTCGAGATTAGCAATTGCGCGTCACTTCTCTCGCTGAGTTCGCTTTCAATAGCACCTGGAAATGGTTCACTTATTTCACCAGTCCGTCTTCCGTGAAGAGCAACAGTTGTGTTTCGAGAAGGTTTGTCTTGGCCGACCAATTGATCTTGCTTCGACTTTAGTGCGTCGACAAGAACTTCAGTTGTACTCGGTCCTCGGGGTTGCATCTAAACATCACGTTGTCCAGGAACAAATTAGCCGAGAAGTAGTGTGGCATTATGACCCGGCCCATTCGCACCTGTACGCGAGTAATCTGCGTCTTGAATACGTTGAAATTCGGGTCCGATCTTTTCTCACGGACAACGGGGCGAGTGTCGGGCGAGATATTCAAATCATCCGCCTCAACGCTGAGCAGCCTAAGACCCTCCTCCAGCACGATTTTGTCTTGAGGAGAAGGATTTAGCACGATCGCCTGTGTTTCAGGGACGAGTGCAAATCCTATGGACTGCAAGAATTCTAACCCGCCCTTAACTTGCCCCACCGAACGATGGAATGCTGCATTTGACAGACGGATGGCACGAATCTTTTCGTTTTCTGTGTAACAAGTGCGGCGTTAGTGCCATAGCATGCTTTGCAAGACGATAAAAGAATAGATACCTGGGTCGGACAGGATGTTTGTGACAATCTTCATCAACGTGACGATAGCAGTGCGAGACACAGCATCAAAGCTGTTATCTCGCAAAAGCTGCAGCGCGTCGAAACTGCTCACGGAAGCAACATCTCCATCGGGGGCTTTTTCATCGGCATCTTTCATTTCAATGTCCCCATCTTGGGCAGGGAAGACGTCTCTCAACACCTCAGAGGGCGTAGCTACGACTGCTGCAGACGGGAGGGGGGAGGGGGGCGCCTCCTTCGACGTCTCGGTCGTGGGTGCAGATGAAACGTGCGACTTCTGCGGAGGCGAGATGGAGTTTTGGATTATTGGCGCAGCTGATGTAGCTTGCCCATCTGCAGACTGAACTCGGAACATGGCTGACCCGCTCAGGATACCCAACTCTGCGACGAAAAAAGTTAGCAACGACTTGCATCATGTTTGCCAATACCATTTCGATCAAGTTACCTTGAAGCGTGATCGTCGCGAAAGCTGGAAACTCGATCTCCCGCCGGAGGAAGGCAAGGGAGAACTGCCAATACCACCACCAGGTCACCAAAACCTTAGTTAGTCTCTGTCAGGGTAGATATGTATGACACGGCTTTCTGCGGAAAGCAGAAAGAAAGGGACTTCACCTGCTCTGGGGCTGGAAGTAGCTTAAAGAACGTCAAGATGCGTTCAATAGTGGCATCACTCCCAAAAGGAGCCTGGACGCGCTTGCCGTCGCGCAGCTGTACGCACACACGAACTTGCTGCACCTCGGCCGCCCCCTCCAGTTCCTTCAGCTCCACAGACGCATTGTTTGAGATGCCTGTGAGACGGAAGGGGATGGACAAGTCGATGGGCCTGTTGCGGTGCAGGAGCTGGTACTGGCGCGAGTCGCTCAGGCGGAAGTGCTCCCGCGCGTCTGCCAGCACTTGGAACTGCGACGCCAACGATTCGTTAGGAGCTTAAGGGGTGAGAAGGCATGGCACACGGACGCACCATCGTTGTCCCGGGGGTGACCTTCACCCGCTTGGACTGGTGGTTAAACTCCACGTTCAGCGCCATCTTTCTTTCACTCACTACTGCGATGATGATGGTGGATCCGCCCTTTGAGTGCTCTTAAACAGCATGAACCTTTTAAATAGCCTTTATAACTTTTCAATGGAGGAAGGCAAGTTGAAGCAATGTGGACACATTTATTGAGTCGGAAGTTGGGGGTCACAATTCGTGTTGATGTGACTCACAACACTGTTCACCTACTGCTGCTTGTAGTGGTAGCGCAGGTAAGGCAGCTCCACATCTTCTCCGTCAGCATCCATGGCGCACACCTCCAGGATCAGGTACTTGAGCTTTGGGTCAATGGGCTTCTTGGTGACCGTGCGCACAAGGTCCGAGATTTTCATCGCCATGCGCTCCTTCGACCGCGACTTCTGCGAGTACATCGCATAGAGGATCGTGACACCGTACGACAGCATGGAAACCTCCGCGTCGTATTCCTTCTCAAAGTACGCCAGGAACTCCTTCAACGTCATGTCGCCACGGTCCACCTCCAGGCGATCCCACGCCGTCCACTTGTACTCCTCACCCTTGAGCATTGTCTTCGTCGCTTTCGGCTCGATTGGCTCAGCAAAGGTGAACAGCGGCAGCGCGAGGTTCACAAAACCATTCTTGTAGTGATCCAGCGGCTTGTGCTGGAATACCTTGAGGAACTCAAAACACACAAGCCCCGTCACAAGCGCTGTCGTTGTGGCAATGGCCGGAATGATCTTGCCAGCGATGAAGCGCGACTTGTGCATGTCCTCCTCCGGAATTTTGTACGATCGTGCGCGCAAGTTTGAGACTGACACGATGACTTCCATGTGAGAGTCATCGTCCTTGTCGAACTCGATGGACTCCATGCGGTAGCCTGCAAGATTCGATGGCTTCGGCAACTCGTTCAGGATAAATTCGCACTGCGCATCCGCATCTTCCAGCCCTGGAGCGGTAGCACCTTCCTTGAGTTCAGCATCAGAGGCCGCAATCTTCACACCCTTTTTGGGAGAAAACTCCGGGACGTGAATCCCCGCGAGAACCTGTGCAAACGCGTCCCTGTCTGTGTGGCCCTTCAGACCATAGTTCTTCGCACGGCTATTAGCCACAGAAACGATAAAGTCCAAATGCAAAGGGTCCTTTGCATCAAACGCAATCGGCATCGGAGGTCGCTTCGGTCCAGACCAGAATGGAGTTCCCGATGTTGTTAGCTAGGGAGAGATAATAAAGGCATTATGTTAGTGCAACGAATAGAGCACCAATCAAACCTAACTAGACGAACCTGATCCAGTGGGAAATTGTACAGAAGCTGCTTAATCTGGTTGCTGAAGAGGTCTTCAAATTTGAAACGAGCCCAGGAAATGCAGTCTTCAAACGACAACGGGCGATTGTCCACTAGAGAGCTTTTAAGCCGCTCCAGCGTTTCCACCTTCGTGTTCTGCTGCTCGTTTAGTTCCTTCATGAACGCTGGCCCCTCCAGGTAACGGTTCACATCCGATGGCGCCTGGAAAAATTCGCCCTCAAACCAATCGCGCGCCCACTGGAGAGTGTGTTCAATTGCATTGGGAAAGTTTTTCAAAGTACAAATTGGGATGCTCTTCTCAGGAGGATCCCGAGACGCTCCATAATTTTCGGTCTTGTGGGGTACAACGATCTGCGTGTTGCCCTTCGTTCCGAGGGTGCCTGACTCGAACATAGGGAGCCCGTAGAATAAGCAGCGCTGATCCATGTACAAGCGAGCCTCGACGTTGTCCAGTGCAGTGCACACACCTGACAGCGACTCGAAGAAGTCATCATTGAATTGGTCTTCGGATTCAGCTCCAACGCGAGACACGTAAGACTGCACATTTACGTCCGGATTCATCTCTTTGATAGCCCGTGCAGCAACCGAGGACTTGGCCTGTTGTACATCCTTCGAGCGGAAAAGGAACTGGCGGTTCAAGTTGGATTTTTCGATTGTGTCCATGTCGGTGATGTGAATTGTGGCGTCCTGGTTAGATGCAACACCCATCATCGCCCAGTTTTTCAGCATCTCACACCCAATCGCACCAGCTCCCACAAGGAACATGTTCAGGCTTTTGATCTTCTCCTGCACCTTTCGGCCAAATACAACAATCTGTCCGTCGTATCGAGAGCCACTGGGGGCGAATTCATCAGGAGTATCCGCGTAGACAGTCTCGGGGAGACACTCAATCGCATCGAAGTAGAAAAATTGTTGGATCGGAGTGAACTTGCCGCTGCACGCCTTGAGAGCCTCCTGGCCGACAATGCCTCCGAGGAAAGCTGCCATAGGAGAGATCACGCCGGTAGCGCCAGCTGCAAGCGCCTGAATCACTTTTTTCGACTCAGCAGCATCGATATTATCAACGCTAAAATGTTTCTTCAAAGCCGATTCTTTGTTCAGCTCTGCGGCCAGGGAGACCACCTCGCCCGCATCTTGCATGCACCCTGGTTTGGGATATCTGCCTTGATGCTTTTCCTGGTAAGTGTCCAGCGCTTGGAACGCTACGTGAAGCAACTCTGATCGACCGATCTTGGCGAAATCGTTAATTAAGAACTCCCCCGGCGCTACAAGCGCGCTTTCCAGATCCTTAAATTTCGTAACCAGAGGCTGCTTCACCTGAGTTACATACCCTCCACTGGAGGGTTGCCCCTCCTCAAAATGTTTTTTATCGGCCTCATCGATCGTATCCAAAGTAAATGTGAACGGTCCAGTGACCGTCACCTTCCTTGGGTTACTGTCATTCAAGAACGGGAAGCCCGTCACTTCACGGAAAGTCACTAGGTCCCCAGTTTCAAGACCATGGCGGGTATCATCGCTCACTGTAACCAAGGGCGGCGCGGAGTTGGAAATAGAAGAGATCAGACAGCTCACTGGTTCGACACCGTCACGATCTGATACGATAAACTCGTCACCGAAGTCACAGAAGACGGAGCCAAAGACACCCCGCGCTTCAGTCGTGATGAAGGCAATCGACTTGGCATGGCAGATAGCGTTAATACGCTTCGCTTCTTTCAGCGTCGCGTTGACGAGAACGACAGCCTTCACATGACACATCCGCATTTTAAACGCACGTAAATGGTTAGCATTGTACACAGAGACTGGCAGCGATGTAATCGACAGGTGCGCACCCTAAAGCCGAGCAGGAACTCCTCCGTGATCTCGCCAGAGTGGCGGCGGACAGGCACGTAAGGGTTCAGCTCCGCCAGCTTCTTCACTGACACTGCCGCACGCGACTTGCCGATGTCAACTTCACTCAGGTAAAACTGGGACGCCAGGTCGAGTGCCGTGGTCGGAGCATCGTCGTGAAGCGTGACGCTTTTCACTCCCGCCAGAATGACATTCTTAGCGATCTCAACGCCAAGGCCGTTGAGCCCAACGATGAGCACGTTGGACGCCCCCATGCGCAGCTGGGCCTCGCGGCCCATCACGTAGAGCTGGCGGCTGTAAAGCCCCTCGTCGATCGGAGCGGCTCCAGCCTGGTCAATGTCCATGGCGTTGTCTGTGACATGCACCAAGTTCCGCACACCGTCAGCGGTTTCATTCAGATCCCCCGCCGTCACAATGTGCGAGCTCATGGCGATGGCACTGCCGTCACGACAGAACGAGAGGAACAAACTTAAGCATCGTGTCCGAGAGAGAGATGCGGGGAGGGTAGAGAGCACAGCCCAACTCATCCCACCGCGCTAACTTCTCGCATCTACGTCCACCTCCCAGCATGCACACAAACAACTGACCTTGCTTCGGCGTCGAGTACGCTTGAAATTGTCGCTTCTCCGTCTGCTGTATCTTTCGAGGCACAGCTGATCTGAGCGAACCATACAGTGAGTCATCTCGTTAGGAACCTCTCCATCTCGTGAGATCCACAGCTTATGCGGAGACCCCGGTCTAACGGCGCGGGTGGCCGCGCGTCGACCCAAGATCTTCCTTCCCTACCTCGCTCCCCCTGCTTGGTTCGCTTTGAGGTCGATTTGATTTTCGCGGATCTGTTTCTGGAGGTTCTCTATGTGGATTCGTCGTAACTCTGTATTTTCGTAGCCAATCAGGAACGTTTTGTGAGACACACATCTTTGCCACCAGCGGAACTTCAGCCCAGGTCACTCAAGAAGAAGCTTCATTCGCGAGAGCAGTGAGCAAGTGGACCAGTAGCATGGGAAAGAAGCGTGGAGGTGCGACGCCAGATGGTCCGATTGCGATGATTGAGGATCTCGTTGGCTGATCTTTTGCGGCGATCCTTGGCTCAGGAGCCCGGCGGATGCGCCACGAAGACGATGAGGACGACGAGGCCGCGTCTGTGGCGTCCGTGGAGACGCGCGGGACCTTCGTTTCAGACGATGGCGACTTCTATGACGGCTACACGAAAAACGAGGACGACGAGCAGGAAATCGACGAGGCCATCGAGGAGCTGACCGAGAAGAGGTACGTAGGGAGGAAGAGGGGCTTGCGCTGCAAAACAAAGGATGCATGCCCATGTTCTGGCCTGTTATCTTGCTCAGAACGACGACGCGGGTTGCTGCGCTGGAAAAATTGACCACGCATCTGCTTCAATACCTGTCCCCGGAAGACATCAGCGAAAGGTAGGTGGAGTTGCTTAGGGCATACCAATGGTGGTTCAACCGTACTAACAACTCTTTGCGATTCTGCCTTTGTCGAGCCAGCCTAGTGGACAACGTGCTTGGATGCCTTCGCAAACCAGGTGAAAGCGAGGCAACTTTGGGCTCACGCATCTTGGCGATTCTTGCAATTATTTTCGGGGAGGACGAAGAGCGCTTTTTTCAGCGCTCAAAAAATGTGCTCAAGCCATTGATCAAGACAGCACGAAATGCAAAGATTAAAGTGGCGGTGAGTGGTATATTTGCTCGTCGATGCTGCCGTCACGAATGTCCACGCGTGCTGACTAGTATACTTGATTAGACCATCCGTGCGCTGGGTCTCATCTGCTTCGTGTGCAGTGTTGAGGAAGAAAACACCGAAGAGCTTTTGGAGCTATTCGAAACGTTTTTCAACCCGAAAATCGTTGGAGACATTTGCAAGGCGGCGCTTGACTCATGGGGGCTCATTGCGTCCACTCTATCGGACGAGATGCTTGCGAGCGACGAATTGTTGGAAAGGTAAAGATCCCGAGCTAAACGAGCCGTTTGAATCTGTTTGCATGTAATGTGCGACTGATATCTCTTCGGTGAATCGAATTGACAGATTGGTACCCAAGTTTCTGGCCTTGCTAGATCACAAGGACGTTGATGTGCGCTCAGCCGCCGGTGAGAATGTTGCATTTCTCTACGAAAGCGCGCGGGGCTGCGGTGTCCCGTTGCCTTATGGCGAAGAAATTATGGATCGCTTTCTTGAAATGAGCAAGGACAACAGCAAGAAAAACAGCAAGAAAGACCGCAAAACCCAGCGAGTTGTCTTCCGCGATATTCACTCGACTCTTGCTGTAAGACGCTACTGTCACCTGGGTGCAGTACGTATTTTTAACGCCATTGTATTGTTTGTACTTGTACAGACTGGTGAAACCCCACACGTGTCTTTCTCTGTGAAGAGCGATGTGTTGGAGATCAGCTCGTGGAAATCGGTCAAGCAGTTTGAAGCGATGAAGGATTGCTTGCAGACAGGGCTCCAGGAGCATATCAAGTACAACAATATGCTCCGCGCGATGCTGGACTTGCCCGAGACTTTGGAGGACCGCAAAGTCGACAGGGTAAGATGGTGGATTGTTTTTCGTGACTCACGCTCCTCGTCCTATTATTACTGCAGAGTGCGGTATGTGCTGACAGATATATGTATGTCTGCACCTGTTAGCGCGATGTCTTCGATAAGAAGTCGGCTTCAAGGAAGCAACGCAGCAATGAGCTTAAGGGCGACCGTAAAAGGAAGCAGCACATGCAGGACGCCTTTTATGATGACGGCTTCTACTAGTAGACAGTACACGGTGCCCGTGTGCCAGTTCTAGAGTTTTATCATGCTAAAGCCAACTCTTTATCCATACTTGTTTAAGTGCTGGCGCTAGCCACACCATCAAGCACAAGGTGATCCGTTATCGTACTTAAATGGATGCTTGTACCACGTCAATTTATCGATAGGACCAGCCCAAGGCATTATTCTACTGGAACAACCGCAATGAGCCGGATGCGTGATGAGGAGGACGAGGAGCTCGACGAGAGCTTCCAGCACGCGGATATCCCCAACACCTTCCGCGAGCTGCGCGCCTGTATGACTTGCTCCCTCATCAAGACCTTCACGCAGTTCTACGATACGGGCTGTGAGAACTGCGCCTTCCTCCAGATGGCCGACAACCGCCAACGCGTGGCAGAGTGCACCTCGGCCTACTTCGAAGGGTGCGTTAGATAGATGGCAGCTCACCTTCATTCTACGCAGATAATGGCTGACTAGGCGTGTGTTTCGGTACCAGCATGATCGCCATGATGCAGCCCAAGGAGAGCTGGGTTGCCAAGTGGCAGCGCATTGGTAGAAAAATGCATCAAGGCGTTGTGTTTCTTAGTGTCGGTTGCTAATAATTGTTTTATGATGTGTTGATGCAGTCCGTTTGATTCCGGGGATCTATGCTGTATCAGTATCGGGGGAGCTGCCGGACTCGATCAAGAGGTTCTTGGAAGACAGAAACATCCCTTACCGTGTGCAGAACTAGGTGACCTCGCACGCCGGTTGAAGCGTTTGCTACAGCCTGCTACCGTTAAACTTGAGGTTCGCCACCAGAGCAAGGCCGTCGTTCGGCGTTTACAAGTCAATCAAGATAGCGTAGTTACTTGGATGACGCCTTCGTATTTCCTAAGTGGCTAGCCGCATAACTTTTAACAACGCTGACTTTATCTGCAAAGTAGTTGTGTAACACGAACTTGTGTTGATTCCCTTACTGAAGAATGGGAAGTTTTGTACGAGCATCCTAGATCTGTCCCGCGCCATTGTGCTCACAGCCGATTGAAAAGTACGAGCTAGACGCTTGCGACTGCATCCTGGAACATATCCAGAACTCCCTCTTTTGAGGTCATGTTTCTCGAAGACGATGTTCAACGGCGATAGCGCGTGTATTCGAGCCCAGCCAGCGCTACACATTATAATCAAAATCATACGAATGGATCCATGTATTAGGTAGGTTCAATACCTCGCGAAGTGGCAAAAGCAGCAAGAAAATCGTGAAGCCTCGCTACCCACCTCTTCTACACACTTGGCGAACTGACCGATGCAGCAACGAATTAGAGATCTAGTCTGCGCGTGAAGCATTCCTTCAGTCTTTCTTCTCCACGGCACCTTCTTCCACCTTTGGAGCGTCACGGTTCGAGCCACGAGCTGGGGATCGCGGGCTGTGACTGCGCGAACGGCTGCGGCGATCTTTTTTAGCTGGCGACGGGGAGTGGCTGCGACTGCTTTTGCGACGTGAAGACTCTCCCTTCGGGACGTCGTGCGATCCACTTCGCGAGCGGGAGCGTCCACGCCCATGGCGGCCTCGGCCACGGCTGCCGCTACGACTTCTGCTGCGGCTTTTGCTTCTGCTGCGACTTTTTTCACGCCGACCACGGTTGAACATCCTTTCCAGCTCACGCTGCATGGATCTCGGCACCGTTTTGATATGCATGAAGTTGCAGTAACCGCCGCGGTTGCAAGTTCCTTCGTCGAACTGGCGGCATCGTGCTTCCCTGAAGTCTGTCACGGGTGAGAACTCGCAGACAAGAGGTCGGCCTGCGTAGAAGCGGCCGTACAGAGCCTTCTGAGCTGCCGCTGCGTGCTCCTCGTCCTCGTATTTGGCGTACACATTGCCCACCAAGTGGTCTCCCAGGTTGTCGCAAATGTTGAGCTCCTCCAGCTTGCCGAACTTGCACAGCTCCTCAAACACTTCTTCGTAGAAGTCCTCGAAATCCTCGTCCACCTGGCGCTGGTCGAGGGACGCCGGGTCGCCGTTCTGCGCAATGACCTGCGCGATCGGGTTCTGGTACATGTGGCTCACCAGGATCGTTTGGCTAAACACCGGTTTGTTGTGCAGCCGAGAGCAGCGATCTCCGTGACGACAGGCACCGATTTTGAAGTAAAACGGGCAGTTGACACGGTCCTCCTCTGTGCCGTGGATGCGCGCCAAGTGCTCAGCTCCGCCACCGCTCTGCTCGCCGCGACGTCCGCCGCCCATGCGCTCACGGCCGTATCCCCCTCCCCCTGAACGTCCACCGTAGTTCCCGCTTCCTCCTCCGTAGCCACGGTCCCTGCTGCGGTCTCTTCCGCGCCCGCGGAACTCGTCCCCGTACCTGCTCGCCATTGCAGCTCAGCCACTCTCCTTTCCTCCTGCGAAAGATTCCAGAATGGTTTCCACTCCACTCGCCATACATTATATTTGGCGGTTACCCTTGTAAATACGATTCAAACCGTTTTAGCAGGATAATTATTCCCAGACTAAAAATTTAACGTAAAATACCAGATAGTATGCTGTGAAGTCGCAGAGTACTGTATTAACGCAAAAATTATGCCTGTACCAGTACAGCAGAAGTCTCATTTAAGTACGAAATTTGAACGTGCGGCGGCTAGGGCAGTTCGAATTTCAAATTTGAAGTGTCTGATAACAGCTCGAGTCCGAAAGCGCTCGATGAGCCGCCTGCATCTGGATCTGTCCTGGGAGGAAGACGAAGTGGAGGAAGAGCCTGCTGTGCGATGGCTCCGGAACCGCGAAACCCACGATGACGACCGCTACCTGTGGTTCAATACATGCGTGCGACCGTCGGGTAAATGACAATTGAAAGACGGGGACCCCTGTTGAGCTGACAAACTAATTATTCGCATTATCTGTAGACGTTGTGGAGGTGACAAAGCACCGCCCGAAATACGAGTACTCTGTAACCGGACGAAAACGCATTAAGCCCGGGTCAAGGACCACAACGCTAGGTACGTGCTGGTATAGCGCCCTCAGCTTTCGCCGTGACATTGACCCACTTTATTCTTGCTGCTCAGGAACGAAGGTGACGGTTAACGGGAAAAGTGTGGCGATATTCAAATACGGTGGTGGCTTTTACGCCATTCAGGACGCGTGCCCACACCAAGCTGCCTCGCTGCACCTCGGAGACATCGAAGAGATTGACGGTACGCTCTGCATCGCTTGCCCTCGACACAAGTGGCCCTTTTCACTGGAGGACGGCCAGTGCATCATTCCGGTCAACCACCAGGCAGAGTGCTATCCCGTTCGAATTCGACGCGAGCGAGATGGATCGAAAGTTCTCTACGTAGGTTTCACGGCTATCACAGACACATTGTTTCACGATGATTCTTTTTAGGGGCAACGCGTGTGTCGATTGTTGTAGATTGGTTGTTTGCAGTGAAATTGGGGTAGAAGAAATGGAAATACCGAGGTCATCGTCATGGTTTGTTAAGTTAATCTCAGATCATAGTAGTTTGAGATATTATCCCATATTGGCTACTAGCATTACTGAAGTATGACAAAAACATTTGCTCGACGGCATCAGCCAACACCACGCGAGATCGACGCCACCCAAATTTGATCAACGTCGACACGGGACAGTTCTCAACTCCGCGCGAAGTCATATTTAGAGCCAGGAAGGCGATATGGGGGGCAAGCAAAGCTCTTCTCAGCTTTGTCCAGTTCGTGAGCCTGCAATTCTGCTGAACACAGGCGCAGGGATGATCGTGCGCATTCCGGACCCCGTCAGCGGCACTTCCACGTACGAGCACAACCAACGGCTATTGACCAGCCCGACAGCGCTTGTTGGAGACGCCGGCGAGCGAAAGACTTCCCAGCAAGCACACGTGGCGATTGCGACACCAGGAGAACGAAACCAAGAGTTGAAAGGAAGCGTTGTGTATTTGAAGAAGACGCGGCGAGTATAATGCCGCCGCCGCAAAATCCTTAGATTTAATCGCTGTGCACCAACAGGAATTCAGCTTTATTGCAAAACACGATTTGTGTTGTGGCACGTGCACACGGAGGAAAAGAGCTTCCTATTCTATCCTTGCCGAGTCTCCTCGTGGCATGCACAGTGCGGCATCGCCACAGCGCCTACAAAACCGTGGCGAGCCGGTCGTAGTCCACAAGCTGACCGTTGTCGGTACCGAACACGAGATGTCGGTCATTAAACTTTGTCGAAATGAAGCGTGCAGAAGGCGTCGGGGGCTCAAACCACCGCACGGGGTTAGGCTCGTACCATCTCCACATAGCAGCCTAGCGGCACATGCACAGAAACAAAGCATTAGTACCGGCAACAACGATATTGGTATCCATAGTAGAGAACATACCTTGCCCGTAGATGACACGCTAACAAGCTTGCGGTTGTCGAACTGAAGTGACTTGATCCCCCCGTGCTCGCGATTGCTAAATGTACACAACGATTGTTGGGTTCGCACGTCCCAGGCTTCCATTCCCTGTTCCGAGTAGCCCCCAACGACTACAGTCTCATCCATCTCGAGCGCCGAGATACTTCCTTCACACAAAGCCGACTTTGACAAAATCTTTGCACTTTTGCCACCCCACCAGCGAACTGTCCCCTCGTTACCAGCGGACCACAGAACCCGTCCTTTAGTGTCTGCGTTGACGACAGCTCCTGTTAAGTTTGGGCAATGATACGCAGATTAGTAAAAAAAAATGTACTAGGCGTAAACAGATACGAAATTGGTACCCGTACCTGGGTGGCCTGCAAGTCGGTGAGTCAGTCGGCTACTGCGCAGGTCAAAAACACGAATGAGACCGCAGGACGTGCCACACACCAGAGTGTTGCGAAGCAACATCAGAGTCGTTATCTGTGGGCACGTCTCCCTCTGGGATCTTGGCAACATCGACTTATGAATCTTACTGGACGGAATAGACACAATGATCTCTCCTTTCGTGACATCCCAGACGTTCGCTTCTCCCTTCTCAGTTGAGGTCGCCAGGTGTAGGAAGGTACCATCATTGTGATCGATACGAACGTTTACCACCTTGTCCTTTGCGCGAGTCCTAATGAAGGGGACCATTCCCAAGCTAGACCGGTGGGAGATAGAGGTCGTGGGTGACGCATTCACGAGCGAAGTTGTGTCGAGATTGCGGCTTTCAAGCGACGAGAAACTCCAAATCTTGACCGCACCATCAGTGCAACCAACCGCGAGAGCCTCATCGCACACATCATAACAGGAAGCATTGGTTTGTGTCATCGATGCCCGCAGGTGCTGCTTCTCGAGTGACCACAGGTAAAAGTTTGCGCGCTCTTGGTCAATCGCGCCAGAAACTAGCTGCGCAGAAAAACAAATACACACATCAGAATAAAACCAAACCGCTGCTATGTGCACTCCTGCCACGTACTCGTGCATCTTGGCTCCGACTAAATCGGTTGTTTAGCAGTCCCACGTTCTCGAACGCCGTCCGAGGGTTCTTGTGCACCTCGTTCCTTAATTCCGGCACGTCGTCAAGACTTAGCGTTCGAGGAGGCTTGTCGAACCACTCGTTCTCCGCAGTCATCAGCTTCAGGTCATGTACATATTCCCGCATAGAGGTGCGTTCGTTCAGCAGACACGCTCGGATGGCAGGAGGGGACCCTCGACGGTTCACATTTCTGTCGTTGGCACCCGCACACAGAGAGACATAGAGACAAGTCTATGGTCAGAGCTTGTGGTCCTATTGGCTGTTTGAAGGATGTAGGTAACAGCGGGCATTACGGTGAGGGTGCGTCCACTTCGCGGTAGCAGTAGTTGGCTGCGCGGCGGAAGCAGTTGATAAGCAGCGGCTCGTAGGGCACGCCAGCCGAGATTTCCCACACGGACGGCTTCATCATCTCCCTAGCCCAGTTCCGGTTCAGGCAGACTGCGGCAGTACAGCAGAGAGAGACACACACAGAGGCATAGATCGCTGGTCAATTCCAGTCTCTCTTTTTTTCTTTTTTTTTCGCTGCTGGCAGCCATGCCACGCACCCAGCAGCCGCGTATCCACGGAGCCCACGAAGGCGACCACCCGAGCCAGCAGCGTGGGCTTTCCCAGCAGCACGTTGACCGGGGCGGCGGGCGCCGGGACGTCGGCGTCGACTTGGTCCGTCATGGCGTCGGTCGCTTCTCCTGATTCCCGGAATGCGAGGGGGGGAAGGCCTGGCGCTTTTCTTGCCCCGTGATACCCGTGCCACAAATGCGGTACCGACTGGCTGAAGTGTCTGGGGGTGGTAGTCGAAATCACAACTGGGATTGGCGTACATCGCTCTTGATTGGTGACAATACGTAAATTGAGAGATCCTCTGGATGCCGATTCGAATCCACCGTTTTAGTGTTGACTTCACTATGCCATCAACCCTCCGTGAAACCTGATAGCAGTAGTGGGAGGGCCTCAGGGCGAGGGGGGAAACCGAACGCACAAGCTCGGCGCGCCAGAACGAACCAAGAGCTCACGTCGCTAGCTGCCATGTCGTCGAGCGAAGAGGAGCTGGACCGCAACCTGTCGGAGGACGAGGACGCCTCGGAAGACGAGATCCCGGAGGAGGAGGACGAGGAGGACGAGGAAGAGGAGACGCCCGTGAAGAAGCGCAAGGCCGCAGACAGCAAGCCCAAGCCCAAGAAGCGCCGCAAGCCCGTCAACAAGTTCATTGAGGAGGAGGCCGACGTGGACGAAGACGAGGAAGAGGAGGAGGACGACGACGATGATTTCTACCGCTCCGAGCGCCAGATGGCGGAGGAGGTCGAGGCCGGACATTCGTATCGCTACGAGCCGCAGGACCGCACGCAGTTCGACGAGTCGGAGAGCGCCGAGGCTATTGTGAACCGCATCAAGAAGCGCCACCAGCAGAGCCGCAAGCAGTACGACGGCGATGAGGAGGGAGGCGACGTCATCCAGAGCGAAGTGGCGCAGCAGTCCCTGCTGCCGTCCATCCAGGACCCGCGCATGTGGGTGTTCAAGTGCAAGCCCGGTCGCGAGCAGCACCTGGTAGTGGCGCTCATGAACAAGTTCATCGAATTTGCGCGCCGTGGAGAACCACTCATGGTCAAGTCTGTGGTGGCCTCCAACTCGAAGGGTTTCATCTACGTGGAAGCTGAGCGCGAACCGCACGCGAAGGATTGTCTCAACGGTCTGCGCGACGTGCAACAATGGTCAATGAAGCTGGTGCCTATCCACGAAATGACGTCCGTCCTCAACGTCCAGACTAAGAGAAAGCCGCTGGTGGCTGGCGCTTGGGCGCGAATGAAGCGCGCGGGGCTGTATAAGGGCGATCTGTGTAAGGTTATCGAGATTCTGGACAACGGTGCTCGTGCAGTGGTGAAAATGATCCCTCGTCTCGACCCGATTGTGCTAGCGGGTGGTGAACAACCCAAGTACAAAAAGGGGCAACGTCCGCCGCAAAAGTTGTTCCACGCGAACATGGTCCCCGGTGCAGATGTGGCCCGCCGTCGGTACCCCTCGACAGGAGAAATGATGGATACATTTGATAACGATTTCTACCAGGAAGGCTTCCTCATCAAAGAGGTCAACATTGCCACCATGCTGACCACAGAGGACGTGAATCCGACACTAGATGAAATTAATCGTTTCTCGTCGGTCGCTGGAGAAGATGGTGAACACAGCGCCGAGGAAATGCTTGCCTCGGTGGAAGCTGATGATTGGAAGAACAAGGTTGATCTGACAAAGGGCGATACAGTGCGCGTTATCGAGGGCGACCTGATCAACCTCATGGGTGTTGTGCTTAGTACCAACACTGCCAACGACACTGTTCGTGTTATGCCTCTTCATGAAGAAATCAAGGACACTATCCTAGACTTCCAGCTGAAGCAGCTTATGAAGTACGTGAAGGTGGGAGATCACATTAAGGTGGTGTCTGGCATGTACTCAGGTGAGACGGGTACAGTTGTGGCAGTGGATGACAGTGAAGGTGCTCCCGTGGCCATTGTTCTGGTGGACAGTATGGCACGTGAGATTCAAGTTCGTGTTCGCGATTTGCAAGAGTCAGCAGAAATCTCCCACGGACTTGACTCGTACAAGGGGAAAGAGCTTTATGACCTAGTTGCGCTCGCACACGGCGATGTGGGCGTGATTACGCATGTTGGACGTGAAGGCTTTACAGTACTATGTCAGAATGGTCAGTCTCGGAACATCTCGGATCAAGAAGTACAGCGTAAGATTGTATCTTCACGCACAACAGCCGCACTGGACAAAAAACACAACCACGTCAGCGTTGGCGAAATGGTTAACGTGGTGGAAGGACCCTTCTCCGGTCACAGCGGCACGGTAAAACACATCTACCGGACCTACCTCTTTATTCACAACAACCGCATCACGACGAATTCGGGTATTTTCGTAACGCGCGCGCGTGGTGTGATCCTGTCTGGCAGCAAGGCGCGCTCGGACATGATTTCAAATTCGACTGTGCCTCGCATGGACGCGGGTATGCGTCAGCAAAATCAGCGTGGAGGCAGGAACCAGCGCGAGTCAGAGTTGATCGGTCAGACTGTGAAGGTGAAGAAAGGTCGTTGGAAAGGATACATCGGTATTGTGGTCGATGAAAGCGACCAAAAAGTCAAGGTCGAGATCCATTGCAAGGCCAAAATCGTGGATATTGATCGATTGCACATTTCGGTGGCTGGTACGCGCGATGGTGGTGTGGTGGACAAGCCTCGCTACGCTGGCACTCCAATGACTGGTGCTACACCTCTGCCGTCGCAGACGCCGCTCCATGGCAGTGCGATGACACCTATGGCTACGCCACTACACCGTGGTATGGGCACTCCACAATCGTCTGGCCGTGCCGGCGAGGCTTGGAACGTTGCGAATGACGACGCCCTGTTGGAGACGCAAATGAACCAAGAGAAGGATATTACCCACGCTACTAGTTTTGGTACACCACTTGAACCCACCGCGCCCTCAAGTGATATGTCGAGCAGCCGGTATTCGAACCCAACGACGCCGATGGCTCCGCGTTCCCCGACACGAGATGGCATGATGCCGGTGACCCCAGCAGCCAACCCGACGACTCCTGGCCTGAACCCGACGACACCCGGCCTACAGCCGAGAACGCCAGCGTACATAATGGGCCATAACCCGACGACGCCTGGTCTAAACCCGACGACACCGGGCTTGAACCCTACAACACCGGCACATTTATCTGCTGCTACGCCGGGCATGGGGCACGAACCCATGGGAATGGAGCCTATGACTCCAGGCTTTAACCCTACGACGCCGGGTTTGTCGGCTATGACTCCTGGCCTTAACCCCGTGACACCTGGCATCAATACTCCGGGCTACAACCACAATCCGATGACTCCAGGCTTTGGTGTGGCAACTCCCATGGGTCGCATGAACTCGGCTGCAACACCTGCCGCGACGCCAGGCATGATGGGCGGCAATGGTGTTCCTATGACACCTGCCTTCAACCAGGACATGGGCGATTCTGCAGGCGGTCCTGCAAACGGCGAGGTGACTTGGAAGATGAAGGGTGTGGAGGTTGAAGTGATCGCTGGTGAACACAACGGGAGCGTGGGCGCCATTACCAGTGTGAACGGGGGCTCATGCTCGATCGATGTAGACGGGCGTGTAATTACTGTGTCGCTCAACGACGTCCGGCCGGTTGTTCCCGAGAAACAGGACACGGTGATCATTCTGTCGGGAGATGAGGCGGGCACTAGGGGCTCGCTGATCGGTACCGATGCCTCGGACGGTATTGTCAAGGTCGACGGTGGCTCTGAGATTAAGATTTACGCAATCGCATCGCTGGCCAAGATTGCGCAATAAGACTACTAGGCATGGATGGAAGCAGGCAACAGACAAGCATATACGACGCGCAGACAGACAGACGCTGCCGCCCATCAGTACTGACAAACTAACACGCCTCCACTGCTTGTTCACTTGTTCAATACTGTTTGAATCGAACTGGAGTCCCCTAATATGCAACTGTGAAACGACGCGCTCATGACCAGACACCAGTCCTAAGAAAGGACTACTTACTGATGCCGTCAGTATCGCTCCGCAAACCTCATGAGCTCCATCTCTCATCCTCAGCGGGTGTGCGCACCAAGCCTAGGCATCCTGCTAATGTCAAGGGCGCTCTCGCCCATGGAAATAATGCGGCGCCTTATGTCGAGAGCCAAAGCGAGTTGGAAGCGAAGCGACTTGCAGCCCACCACGCTGCAATGTTGGTGGCAGATCGTGCAACAGTCATCCTGAAAATGCAGCAGCAGCGGGATCCTGATGTACTCGACCTTCGGCCTTACACTGAAGAGCTTAATGACGTCCTGCTCACAGAATTGGCGCACCAACTTCGGGCTAACCGAGCGGCTGGGTATTCGCTGCTTATACTCCCAGGATGCAAGGGCTTTACTCCTGTACGCGCTCGAGTTTATTACGATATTGCGAGTTTGCCCATTAACGCCACTACTGTATATGTAAATGTACGTGTAGGTTGGATTGCGATCTCTCGTGCATGTTGTTGGTGAAAACCTGCGCCAGTTAGACTGTTCGTGCACAACGTTGTCGGTGCCAATGCTTCAGGTGCTGGCCACAGGCATCGAACGGCTAGATGCGCTCGACTTTTCATCGTGCCCTCAGCTTTTGAGTGAAGGTGTGCGCGAATTCATCTCGTGTTGCAATACTTCGCTAACCCGCCTAAATCTCTCACGTTGTGGAGCACTAACCGATGATGCATTGGGGTGGATCGGTGGCGCGTTGGGGCCACAAGGTTCTCGTACTCGGTGCCATCGGTTGCTCTCCCTAGACGTATCTTACACAGTCGCCATCTGTGACCGTGGTCTATCAGCACTCGGTGGGGGTTGCCAAGCACTGCAGTTCTTGAATCTGGAAGGACTGGCGCGGATCTCAGATGCTGGTATCCTGCACATAATTCGGGGATGTAAGTCACTGCGTGTTCTCAGTCTGAAGCGATGCCACCAACTCACCAACTCGACGCTCGGGCATATCGGAAAGCACGGTGCAAAATTGCGAACTCTTAATCTTAGCGGATGCTACGGGATGTCATCAGCCGGACTTTTAACAATGGTGCCAGGAACACCTTTATTGCAGTCGCTGAATCTGGAGGGTTGCTTGCACATGCGTGAGGACATCCTAGCGCCAGTTGCTACAGCGTGTCCAGCCTTGCAGACACTGAACCTGACGGGGTGTCAAGACATAACGGACACCGGCATAAGGACATTAGCCGAGAACATGCCATTTGTTCAAAGAGCACGCACGTACCGAGGACTGGAGCCGCGTGTGGATGGATTGCAGATAAAGTACTCTGTTCAGGAGCAAACAATTCGTGAATCAGCTGCACTACGCCTCCAGGCCTACTTTCGTGGGTATGTGGGCCGATGTGTTGCGGCTTCGTGGCGTGAAACGATGGTGCAAATCCCAGCATGCCGCAAAATTCGACGATTCTATATGTCCTGGCGTCTAAGACGCGAGATTAACTACCGTGTGGAACGTACGAAGCTTATAAATCGCAGTTCTGTGCGGATTCAAAGCTTAGTGCGTGGTATGCTGGGCCGAGCAGCCTTTGCGCGTTCTCAGCATGAGGAGCAAAGGCTTAGCATTTGGTCTGTCTACGCCATCAAAGTTCAAGCTGCATACCGTGGTTATTGGACGCGACGGCATTTTGTATTGGTGCGTAAATCCATGGAGCGATACCGTCTCGAGCAAAGTCTCCTGCAGCGTGAAGCCGCCGCAACTCGTTTGCAGGAAAATTACCGTGCAAGGTTTGGTCGTTCACGCTTTGAGGATCTAATGACTTTGAACCAAAGACGTCGAAAGGAGCAACACGATGCTGCAGTGACACTGCAACGGCTGTATCGAACTCGGGCTGCACGTCGGGCGTATCGTCAACTGCAAGCAGCTATTGCACGGCAACAAGAAGAGACCCGAGAACTTGAGCGGCTTGCAGTCAAATTGCAAAGCAACTGGCGTGGCCATAGAAGTCGCCGGAACGAATTGGTTCGACTGCGTGCAGAAGCGTCAACCCGAGAGGCGCACCAACATGCGGCTGCTAGCCGCATTAATGCTGGTGTGCGTGGATACTTTGGTCGAAGACAGGCGAGATATGAGCGTGTCTGCTCTCAAACACGATTGCGCGCAGCACGCGTTATCCAACGCGCGTGGCGGAGATACTCAGAGCCCGACCCCAGGCAGCTACACCTTGACGTAATGCTGATGCACCTGCAAGAAAGTGCCCTGAATGAAGATGCGGTTGCTCGAACTCAACAGGCGGAAATTCTACGCAAGGCAAAAGATCTCGCGAATCGCGATTCGGCTTCGGAGCCCGAGAGCGATGACGACTGGCGCGACTTTGAGGATGAGTACGGAGATCAATTTTGGTTTTCCCCTTCTCGAAACGAGCGAGTTTACATGCGGCCAAATGACCACGCACGCGAGAAAACTATCCTTGAAATGCCTTGCCGTGTATTATGGCCGCTCGAGCAACGCTGGTTTGACGGCCGCGTGACACGCTACAACTGGAAAAAGGATCGGCACCGCATCGACTACGACGACGGTGATCACGAGTGGTTGAGTGTTTTCCATGCAGATTCGTCACGCGTCCAGCTTTTCAATGGGCATTGCTGGTGCATGGCTCCTATGCTAGATACGTCAAAACGGGCGCTTCGTGCTGCGGTCTTCATTGGGGTGTACTTTCAGCGATTCGACCCGCGGCGCATGTGTTGGCGGAGCGGTAGCATTCGAGCCTACCACGAGCCCAGCGATATGTTTTTGCTTATGTACGACCCGTACGATGATGGAAGTGGTGGATCATCACAATGTGAGCAGGAGTGGGCGGACGTGTTCACGACTGAAAACCATTTCCAAGTGCAGGACGCGATTACCCAGCAATGGTACTCATTGAGCGCGTACGTCTTTGGTCACGTGCGTGGGCGGCCGCTGGATTTGCAAATGGTGCAATCCAAGCAAAACGAGGGATACTGGTACAGCGTAGCGGACTATCTTGACTATGATGAGACCGCGTTTGCTTCAGCAGAGGAGATGCCTGTTGATGTTGCTGGCTCTGCTGCCGATGGTGAGATACAGGTGGAAGGGGAGAAAGAAGCGGGGAGTGAAGAGGCTGTCGTTGTCGATGACGAATCGCAAAGTAACGATGGAGACCAAGGTGACAGCGGAGATGAAGGAGACACCGAGGATTCGGAAGAGGAAGAGGAAGAAGACTCTGAGCAAGAAAGTGAGGGGGACGAGGATTAAGGCATGTTGAAGTCACTTTGCGCTTGTTCGTACTTAGCGCAAATTTAATGTACATCACATATTCGTGACCCCACAAAGGCTCGGAGGCGTCGAACGATGAAGCTCTTCCAGCTCACGCTGCCCAATGAGCAGCACGGCAAGGCACGTGCCCTTCCGCCCGCCTTGCCCCCTCTCCCCCTTAGTATATTTTTCGCGCTTACGTTCGTGTTGCCCCAACAGGTCGTGTCCGTCCTGCAAGATGAGCTCAAGCTGGACAACGTGACAAGTGTGGAGGCGCGCACGTCGTCCATCGTAACGTTCCGCGTGGAGGACGGGGAGATGCAGGCGATCCTCAACAAGCTGCAGCGTATGGGCGTAGGCGTGCAGTTCGGCTTCTGCGACGTCATGTCGCTCACGCCGGGCACCACCATGCGCCAGCGCAACCGCAACAAGAACAAAAAGCGAAATGTTGGTCGCATCCTCGAGCGCAACACGGATGTGGGCACGGCGGTGCCAGTGGCTGAGATGTACGCGCACATCGAAGCTAATTCCACGCTCTCTCGGGACTCTGTGGTGATGCTGCTGATCTCCTCGTAAGTCGTGGAAGGGGTCGTTGGCTGCTCTCACGGGATATGCGTGCTTAATTGGACTTCCACTTTGGTCTGTTGTTGTGACACTCAGTTCGATCGCTGGAATTGGTCTGGCTGGAGACTCTGGGGTGGGTATCATTTGCGTTGCTTATTGTATGTTTGAATTGTAAGGTGAATGGGGACCTAACGTTGGCCTGAACGCTTGACAGACCTACGTCGTTGCGTCGATGCTGCTCTCACCGATGATGGTAGGCTGCGGCTTTGTTGGCTCATAAAACTTTGTTGAGGATATATATCGATGTGACGGTGGCTGGTTTGATGTTGCTAGGGCCCTATCCTTGGCTGCGCTTTTGGGTTTGTTCTTCGCGACAAAAACCTTTTCATTAACGGAATGGTGAACGAACTCTTCGCTTTGGTACGTATATACAAGAAACGACCTATTTTGCTGTGTGTCGGTGCCAGAGTTAACGCCTTCTGCCCCCTCCCCATCACCATCCAGACGATTACGTTCCTGCTGGGTATAATGATTGGAGCATTTCTGAGTCCATACGCGGTGGCCTTAAATTGGCCTACGGGCGAAATGCGTGAGCGAGGCCAAGCAATCCAATTGTTGTTTGGTGCAATTGTCGCTGCCCTTTCGGGAACAGGTGTTGCGCTTGCAGAGTCGAATGCAAACATTTCCTCTGTTGTCGGAGTTGCCATTGCGGCGGCACTACTCCCACCCACTGTGAACTGCGGGATCTGCTTTTCTTATGTCATGATCGGTCAATACTTTGTGGTGCGTTACTTCAGCTTGGCGTTTTCTTATGTTGAGTGGGACTAATTTATTGCCTTTTCTGCATGAATAGACAGATGATGTCATCGGGGAAGAACAAAAACTCGTATTCTACGAAATTGCTGTGGGCAGTCTGATGCTATTATGGATAAACGTTGTCCTCATTTACGTCACCGCGGTGCTTGTATTCAAGATCAAAAAGGTAGACCAGTTCCAGCTGATTCGCCGAATTGATGAGGGTGCGTGGCAGAACTTGCCGCGTGTGCAGAGATCGCCAGCCCACAGAAACGCTGCCACAAACCAGCACTTTGATAAGCGCGAACGTGTGGAAAGCAGTAGCAGTGCGAACAGTACTCGAGGATTCCTCACTGATGATGATGATTTTTCCCCAACCCAACAAAAGGAAGAACTGAAATTGGCACCAATGCGTCGGCGGCCACAACCTCTATTGAATATGGACGAGATGGATATGAATGGAAATAAAGCTGACGTAGTCTAAATGAGAAAAACAATAGACATCGTTCTACTTGACGCGATTGTTACAGATAGCAGCAAACCACAATAACAGCCTCATTTGACATGATAGACACTTTAGCGTGAGATAATGCTCTAGCTCTCGTCCACCTCTAACGTAGCTTGACGGATATTTCGCTTCGTTTTTGAGCGCCTCTGAACAGCGTGCAGGTGCATTGCAGCGATTTCTCGGTTACGGTCGTAAGGCATGTTTTGGCACACTACAATCCGTTGCGCCGGTGTTTCCTTTCGAAGAGGGGCCAGCGAAGGAGCAGATTTGGGCGCTATAGGCATGCTTGGCTTCACCCGAATCATAGCAGATCCGGCGCGAGGGGCGTCTTGTTGAGAAGGTGCTTGCTTTGGTACGATTGCTTCAAGCCTAGCCAGATACGGATCAACAGAAAATGGCGATCAGCTTCTTTATATTCTGGGGGGGGGGGCACACTTACAATCGGGGCTCAGAAAGGTGCCTTGTCACCCGAGGTGGTCGGTTTCTTGTAAGAACAGGTTCTGCCAGCTTGGTATGCTCTGTTTCGATGGATGGCGTTTCCACAACAGTTTTTTGTGGGGTTTTCTGTTGGTCTTCCTTGTCTTCGTCCTCCGTAGTATCCCCAGAGGGGTCTGATTCGGAGCATATCGATCCGTCCTCCTCTGAATTATCTTGGAAGTTATCTGGAAGGGCTGCTTCAATTTCTCTTATCAAATCATCGTGGTCAAGCAATGAAAGCATAGATGCATCTTCTCCAGAGAAGAGCTGGTCAAATTCAGGGGGGAAGCCGAACGAAAACGAGTCGCTGTTTTCCGTTCCTCGACCAAGCGGGACAGGGTCGAGGGGTGGCGAAGCTGGCCGCTGCGGCTCCATCCACGACATCGGTCCATCTTGCTCTTTGGGAAGGACAAGAGATGCTTGAAGAGGTGCTAGGCGGATTTTACTGTTGCTAGTGAAATCGTTGACACTGTTTATAGGTCCAAAGCATTTGACTGGAATTGGAGGCTCAAAATCCGATACGCGCTGCTGGGGGCACCCTGAAAGTTCGTCTTGCTCTACTCTTGCCGATTTTGGAGGAGTGCTAGGGAGCTTCGGAGTCGCCGGCAGGGTTAAATTGTTAGCACGCTGCAACATTAGTACTTGAGAAAACGGAAGCAGTGCGTGGCAGAACTTGATTCCCGCCATGTGGAGATCTGCGGGGGTAAAATGGCGAAGAGATGGACTCAGCTGCTCAGTGATATCGAAGTCAAGGCGAACGCGGCCATGTGGTGCAGTTTGCAGTTGAGAATTTTGAATGGTAGTGTCAACGCCAAAGAAAGACGCCTCAAGCGTAAAACTGTGAAGAACCTGCATCTCGTTCCACACGACAACGCGGCCAGTACTCTTCTTGGATGCATTGATGGAGAATGTGCAATCACCAAAGCTGTAGAATCCCCCACGCGTACAGTCACTAGTTTTGCATAAGATATGCGGAAAGAGGCGAACACGTGCAGCCTCAGTTCGGCTACCAGGGTTAAATGGGCGACAACCGTAAAGAAAAATATTTTTCTTGCGGCTGTGGCCGTGGAGATCGCAGTAAAGACTTACCGGGCGGATTTTACAGACAGAGAGAAGCATGTTCTTGGTGGCAAAGATCGTTGGATGCAACTCAGTCGAAGGCCTAAGCCATCGTCGATTGAGATCTGTGCCAGCGAGTGAACAACGATAGTTGCCGTGTACTACCCCGTCGGGGTTCAGCATCGGAACGATCTTGAACACGAAGTGATGGCGCAGAAAGCGCGCCTCAAGCGAGCTCCCGGTGAGGAATTCCAGTATTCCGTGCATAACAAAGCTGCTGTTGCTTTCTCCAGGATGAACTCGAGCTGTGATTACGATGGCTGTTCGCCGGCGTACACTTTGGTCCTTTTCATCGTCTTGACTAAAGTCGGTGATGGTAAGCAAGTCGCAGTTGTTTCCGGCGATGGTTTTGCACATTACACGTCGCTTGAACGTATTTCTCCTCTCCGGGTCTTTTTGCATAGAGAGCATGAAGCGCTGAAGCCGTGTGTAGGTATATGGGTAGCAATGCGCAAAATACACAACGAATGGCCTGTCATCGAACAAGCTTTGAGCCTGCGCTGCCGTAGGAGACGATGGTGACTGAACTGGAATTTCATACACGAAGGAGAGCGTGTAGTAGTTTCGTACTTTCCCCGTTCGACGATGCCGATAGGTGTCCGTATTCTTGAAGTAGCAGACGTTGACACCTGAGTGGTGCCAACCGCACTTGACGGGGCTCGGACTTTCGATGTAAACAGCAGGGAGCATTCCGTCCGTGTACAGACTCGTTTTCTTGAGCATATTTCTAATATTGAAGCGGACTTTCAACGATGTGGCTCCACGTTCTCGAATTTGGAGAAGTAAGGTCGACGGAACAGTAACCCGAAAGAAGTACCACTGGACATGACCAAGCGTATTTATGTCAGTATCCGCGTACAGATCGTATTCAGAATCAACATCAACAAAGAACGGGAACGGCATGGTTGATGCTTGTGATGGAGGTGCTTTAGGTACGGACGCCAGGACGGGTTCGTTCGAGGACTTGGTTGCTGTTTTGGAATCGGATGATGACTGCGAGCTCCGTAGCATGAGAAGGTCGTGGCTGGGCGCATATCGGCGTCCGAAAATTCGATACGCTCGGTCCAAATTACCACTTTCAAACGTAGCGCTGAAGCCGATTTCGTCGGGGCGATTCATGCTGGCAAATAGCGCAGTCGAGCCGCTCTCAAGCTCCTTGTTGCGCTTGTAAATGAGCCGAGTCTCAAGTCCGAATCCGTGGCGTGGTGATTGGAAAAACTCATTGTTCGTCATGTATTCACTTAGTAGTCGGGATCGCCGGGGGACTTCCGGGAACACGGCGATGGAACCTCGCTCGGTATGTTTGTGTGCGTCTGGCTCGTCGAGCGCTGACAAATATGGCAAGGCATAGCCGAAGCCGGTCTGTGTGGCAGTGTCGAACTCTTCCCACTCATCATCCGGCGAAAGCGCAATGAGCGGGAGTGGTGGTGGCGTGCTCAGCACAGGACCGTGCGAGCGCTTTCGCACAAGTTTGTACGGGATTTCGGCGTACAGCTTTAAGCTCATGCAGAAGGCGACCACTTCGATAACGTGGAGACCCCTCGGATCACCGATGGATGAACGCAATGCAGTTCGTATTGAAAATAGTTTATGCCTGTCGTGCCGTCACCTCCATATTTAAGCACCTGGAGATCACTTGCGATGCTATGCTTAGGCGGTGGCGAAGAGCACCACTGCCATCTGACCGATGTAGAAGTACAGGAACTTGGACTGCTCGTGTGTGACGTAGCACGCGACGTTGCGCCCGACGCAGCAGTGCCATAGAAGTCCATGGTATTTCTGCTCGAAGTGCTGCTTAACCTTCGCCGCGATCTCCTGCTCGTTCGTCTCCGTGCTCATAGCAACCTGCGCAACAGCGATCACCTCGTCCTGCAGTTCTTGCTCCATCGTCGATGTCTTCACCACGGGCTTCACTTGTGTCCCCATCGCGTCCGGCCTTCGTGTTTGGATATCTCGCTTGGCAGTGAGCTTCCGACCCTTCGCCGCTGCTCTCGATTTGGTGAACATTCTACGGCCAGCAGTTAGATTGAGCGAGGGCTATCGACGCATCATGGAAATTTCGAGCTCGAGTACACATGCCTCGACCACGGACGTGACACCAACTGAGGCGTCACGGCAAAAAGAGGAAGAAGCCGACATGCGCATAGCTGCCGGCGACCTGGATGGAGCACTCCAGTGCCTAACCAAGGCCATCTTCTTGCGCCCAGAATGCACCCAGCTTTATGCCAAGCGCGCACAAGTATACTGGAAGCTTTGCGATGTCAAGTCAGCGATTGCAAATTATCGGAGACTATTTGCTATTGACCCCGACCCACCACAGCGCATCAAGGACCAACTCGCGGCTTTGTTGGACCTCCACGCGTACTCGTTGCTGTCTCTGGGAGAATCACCAAACGTCGTGTTGGGCTATCTCAATGAGGCTATTCAGCTGAACGCTCTTGACGAAGTTTATTGGCTACATCGAGCGATAGCGAATATTGAGGCTGGTTGCTTTGAGAAGGCTGTTCTGGATGTGGACCATTGTATCTGCCTTAACAGCCGTGACGTCGAGTACTTTGTGCTTCGAGCTAATCTACACTGGCGACTGCATATGCAAGAGAAAGCCACCGCAGATATCCACAAGGCAGCTCTCCTGCAACCGCATCATCCAGAAGTGCTTGGACACGAGCAGCGTTTGCTCAAAGAGTCCCAGGCTATATACGAGCAGGCCCGCACAGAGCTGATGGGTCATCAATTTGAAGATGCGATTCAAAATCTCTCCAGAGCCACAGAAATCACGCCTGAGGAGACGAAGCTCTATTTGCTGCGTGCATCGGCGTATCGGGAGCTGGGAGAGTATCACATGGCATTACGAGACACAGAGAAGGCTCTTAGCTGCCACCGTCACAAAAGAGACTTGCTACACACCGTGCAAACTCAGGAGCATCCTGGACATATTCCAGAGCTGCGCCTGAATCCGGGGCGGGATACATCGCCTCAGTACCGTGACATTATTAAGCAGCGCAGCCTCATTCTCAATGACATCGGGATTCGCTTTCTGCACCAAAAGTCGTACCAGCTTGCTGTAAATGCCATGAATCAAGCCATCAGGGGGCAGATGGAGTTGGCAGACCTCTTTCGCGAGCAATTTGCTAGCCCGCAATACTTTCTTAATCGTGGTGACGCGTATCGAGGGCTCGGCAACTTTCAAGCGGTGCGTGGTATAACCGTTGGCATCAGATTAGTAGAGTAACTTACTGGTTGTCATCGTGCAGGCATTGGCAGACTACCATCACGCGTTGGAATTGCTTCCCGGAGATCAAAATATCCAATCACGAGTTGCTCTCGTGCACTACCAGTTTGGGGTGGAGTTGTTCAACCGAGCTTCATTCGACAAGGCAGAGCTGGAGTTTGGACATGCCGTCGAGCAGGATCCAAACGTTCCATCGTACTATGTGCGAAGAGGAGACGCTGCGAGATATCTCGAAAAACACCAAGCGGCTTGCGCCGACTATCAACAAGCGCTGCGACTCAATCCGAACGATACAGAAACCTTGGTAGGTTTACGTTCATTGCTTCCCGCGAAGAAATCCGATCTGTCCAATCTGACTGTGACTCTCATTCCTGTTCTTTTCACTGCAGACAAAACTCCAGCAGTATAATGTAGCACCGTTATCGGCAACCAGCAACCAACGCCATCTAGGTCCCTCAAAAGCAATTGCATCGCCGCGACCACGCTCGCCACAACAACGACGCTCACAAGAGCTACAAGCTTACGTTGACGATGCGCGTAAAACCTTCAAGAAGACGAACCAGCGTGTGCAGGATCTGTTCAACAATCGACCGGTAGTGCCTCCTCCCAGCATGAATATACTCAAGTGAGCCACTCGCAGCATGAAAACCGATACTACGTAGCTTTAGATGTCTTTATAAATGAGTTCGTACTGCGGTATGCGCGACTTCTCGATCGGACAGCTTACAATCGACTTGCCGTGCTTTGCACCGCGATAAATAACCTGCTCAAAGATGGCGAGTAGCTTGTCAGACCGATCCTTCAATGACAGCTGGCACCCTGACAACGCACCTCCACGAGGTCGATGAAGTCTTGTTTTGTTCGGAAAGCTCCGATGAATTTGGTGTGGTCCGGCGTGCTGCGTCAGTTGGGAGACAAGGTGTTTATCCGTCAGCATGAAGCAGCAAAGCGATGCAACCCTGTGCAAGACGCACCCGTAGTCCACTTTCATGTGCTGGCCATTGACAAAAAAGATGGTAGCGGGGATAAGGGTGATGTCGAAGTACTGGCAGTAGATGGGCACCTGCTCCGCCTCCACGAGGCACAGTCGCGCCATCTTGGACAGCTCGCGCTCGCACCTGGCCAGCTGCAGCAGTTGCCACCGTCAGACACGGCGGCCAAATCCGCTTCTCTCGCGCCACGCACAATGTCATCCTGCTGCAGACACACAGCGTCCGAGGCGCGGCCGAAGCGCAGCACCAGCACGCGGTCCTTGGTGCCGCGAATGGCGCCGTCCACCGCCGCCTTGCTCGCGAGGTGCTCGAGCAGCAGCGAGGCCATGGGTTGTTTTCGGATTGACTTATTTTCGGTCCGAAATTTAGTTTGTGGTACACATAGTCTCCGCATAAGTGCGAGAGTTTTGGCGCCAAATGATACCAAAAGCGTCCTCGGGCCGCGTCACATCCGAGTCCACTCACCCCCGCAAGCGAGAGACCATGGTGAACCTCACGCCCAACGCCGTGTCGATGCTCTACAACAAGCAGACGCCCGACGGCTTCGAGCCGTGGCTGCAGATCATCGACACCAAGAAGATCAAGCCGGCCAGCGGCGCGGGTGGCGACCGATACCGGTACGAGACGAGGGAGTTTTGGCCTGCTGATGGAGAGCGACGGCCTCACTGACCTTCTCCTTGCTTCTGTGTATGCGCAGCATCGTGCTGTCCGACGGAACGTCCTACATCAGCGGCATGCTCGCGACGCAGCTGGCCCCGGTACGGCCAGCGCCCTACCGAACGATTGAGATTCTGGAACGCTAACATGTCCCGACCCTTTGTGCCTTCTCAGATGATGGAGAACGAGAGCCTCAAGACAAACTACGTGCTGCAGCTCAAGGACTATCTGGGCAACGAAGTGCAGGGCCGTCGCATCCTCATCGTGCTGAGCATCGGCGACATTGTGCCGGCCTTCGACCGCATTGGGTCCCCGCAGAACATTGAAGGCTCCAAGGGAGCGTCCATTCCTGCTGCCTCGGCGCCGCCTGCAGCTTCTCTCGGTGCGAGACCTGCTGCGCCTGCTCAGGCGTCGTACCAGCAGCCTGCGGCTCCTGTCAACCAGTACAACCAGCCGCCTGCTGCCCCCTCGAGCTACGCGCCGCCCGCGAAGCCTGCTCCGTCGGCTTACAACCGCGGCCCCGTCGTGCGTCAAGACCCGAACATCCGCCTGTCGGACATCCAGAGTCTGAACCCGTACGCGGGTGGACGCTGGACCATCAAGGCGCGAGTGACCAACCGCGCGCCGATTAAGAACTGGACCAATGCGCGCGGCTCTGGCAAGCTCTTCAGCGTGGATCTTTTGGACGCCAAGGGTGGCGAAATCCGTGCGACCTTCTTCAATGATGGTGTCGACAAGTTCTACGAGACTCTGCGCCCTGGTGGCGTCTTCTACTTCGCTGGTGGAAAGGTTAAAATGGCCAACCGCCGCTTCTCATCTGTGGACAACGACTACGAGGTGACGTTCGACCAGCACTCGGACATCTCGCCAGCTCCGGAGGACGGTCAGATCTCTCAGATGCACTACACGTTCAAGAAGATCGCCGAAATTGAAAGTGTGCCGGCTGATTCAAACGTGGATGTCATTGGTGTCGTTCGCGATGTGGGTCAAGTGAATGAGATCACGTCAAAGGCAGGCAAGCAGCTGTTCAAGCGCGACATTTCACTTGTGGACGACTCGAACGCCGAGATCAAGTGCACTATGTGGAATGAACGCGCCAAGGAGGATTGCTCCAGCTGGCTGAACCAAGTCGTGGCCATTAAGGGCTGTCGTGTGAGTGACTACAACGGTCGATCGATCGGCACGTTGATGAGCTCAAGTTTCACGGTCAACCCGACAATCCCTGAAGCTGGTCACCTTGTTAACTGGTTTTCTAACGGTGGCAATGCCGCTCAAACCAAGTCACTTAGTTCTGGTGGCGGCGGCTTCGGAGGTGGCTCCCTTGGAACCTTTGCGGAGCGTGCAGTCATCAATGATATCAAGGGCAAGCAACTGGGCTTTGGCCAGAAACCCGATTACATCACAGTGAAAGGAACGGTGAACTTCATCAAGCACGATACGGGCGTATACTACCAGGCTTGCCCCAAGTGTCAGAAGAAGGTTGTGGCTGATGTGGCTCAGAATTACACGTGCGAGAAGTGTCAGACTTCCTACAGTACGTGTGAAAACCGCTACATCCTGTCAGTGGTTATGCTGGACCACACTGGAAGCACGTGGACGACGTGCTTCAATGACCAAGGCAAAGTGGTGATGAACGGCCGCACTGCAGATGAAATCGGAGAGCTGCGTGACACGAACCCGACGCTCTACGAGTCAACTTTCAAGGAAGCTCTGTTCAAGCAGTACGTGTGCCGGCTTCGCGTGAAGGCCGAGAACGTACAGGAAGAGCTCAGAGTGAAGGCCGGCGTTGTGAACCTGGAGCCTGTCAACTTCGTGCAAGAGTCGAAGGACTTGCTCCAAGCTATTGCTCAGTACAATTAATCGACTACCCGAGAAAAAGGTTGCAAGAACGAGCGTAGGCGAAGCCCCAGCAATTTAGCACTTTGTTGTGCTCTGTCTCCAGTGAACCCGAATAGGCAGCACCGACTGTGGCAGTAACTTTATGAATTCGTGTTTTACCGGCTACTATTTTCCTATGTTGGACGTTAACATGTACCTACAGATAAGTGCCTATTTCCCTCGCGTTTTCTGGCGAACTCGGTGCTGTTGAGGCGGTGGGGGTCTGCTAGCCTCATCAGGGTCGAGTTGTCGCCGCTGGGTTATGTAGAATGGGATATTCTTCTGCACAAAGTGGTCTTCGATGAAGATGCTAGCTTTCGGTACGACATGCGTAGACGCTTTTCCGATAACAGTTCGGAATGGCCCACCCATCCACCTCAGCTTGCTCCGCTGCATCCATGTAAATTAAACATGTTATACACTCACATCAAGACAACCGTTTAGCTTAAGTGCTCGTACCTGGTTAGCGACAGCTTCCTGCTCGTATGCACTTGTGTAGGGTGCATCGTTCACAACCGAGTAGTAACCACTCACGAGTGATTTCTCTTCCTTGCTCATCTTTACGAAGCGATGCTGTGCGCAGTAAGGTTTTTCCAGCTCATTCTTTTGGGGAACGCGCACAACTCGAGGTGGTTTGGCTTGGTATTGTGCATCTGACAACAACTCGTCCGTCTCTGGGCGGAGTTCCTTTTTCTCCCTATCACTGTTTCTCTGACGGTCGGTTCTTGCAGACTGTACTGCAGAGGGTTTACTTTCGAGTAGACTTCCAAGACCGTGGGTTGGTGGTTGCATTAAATGGTTTTCGGGAGTTGATGGATACGTTGATCTTGATGTATGGATGCGTCTCAATATCGCCTCGTGTGGCTTTGACCGATACGGGCCTGCTGAAACCGGACGGCAGCGCTTAGGCGACGTTCGACCAACACCGATTCCTTCGTGGCCTTCTACAAGGTGTATGCTGCTATGGGCGTCTACGTTTGCTTCTGTTCGAGTAGGCCCAACGTGTTTAGTTTGTGCTAAAGCAAGTCTTTGTTTTAACTTGGCAGACCCACTGATGGCCGAGACATAACTACGGTCGATGTGTGCATGCACCTTAAGTTCGTCATACTTCGTCAATGTAAAACCACGCAACAGTGCTAGCGTTTCCGGATACTCACTCGCTAATTCAAAATGTGATCCGAAACAATTTCCAAACTCCACTAGCATCGGGCCGCGACTGCTATCGATCAGAACGCGATATTTGTTGCCACCTGTACTCGCAATCTCCTCATCAAGATCCCACTTGCTCTTGCAGTTCAGAACCAACTCCCGCTGCCTTGGGAATATCGCCGTTATTACAGGATGTTGGTTCGCAACTTCAAGGCGAATACAACAGCGCAACTCACCACGTTTGGCAAGGAAAAGGGGCTGGCTTATTTGACCAATGTTCGTTTTCTTTCCTCCAGCGCGAGCAGAGTTAGGTCGAGCCCCGTAACAGCGAGCACTGTCGCTTGAATGGAGTACAAGGCCTGTATTACCTTTTGGTATCCAGCTGTGGTTTTTCTCGGCAAACACGAAAAAGTCTCCACTTTTAATATCGAGCAGCACGTTGTTGTCTCCACCACGAGGCGATACAAATCCCATTGGGCTCGAGTTTGGTGGGGGTGGGGGGACATCCTGCAGTTTATCGAGCAAACTTCCTTTTCCATCGTTGTTTACGACACGCAAATGCTCGCCGCCCGTGGAGCAGGAGAAGGCTAAAAGTGATGCGCCAATGCCACTACCGAAAAAACACTTCCCCGTCATCATGCACATTTTGGTTAGCAATGCGAGTTTGCGCATGTTTGGTGCCCATGGGCTCGAATTTGCGTCGCCATCCACGAATACGAAATCAAGTTGGTCGAAGTTAGTGATATTGTGCGGATCAGCAAACTCGGAGTGGAGCTCAAACAGGAATGAGTCAAGATTACTACGATGCTTCTCCTGTGGCAGCAATTAGGTTACAACCAAATTACTCTTTACTTGCAACACAGTTTGTCGTCCTTACCACGACTTCAACCCGTGTGACTTCAGCTGTCTGCAGCTCTCTCACCACTCTCATGACATGGCGTCGGAATTGCTCAAATCGTTCACGCCCGCGCTTACTAGAGGCAGGGAAGGCATTTACGATCAGCACGCGCATGGATCAAACGTTCTTGCAAGCAAATATCCCTCGTGTCGACTCGAAATGAGCCGAAAGAACGAGACACAATTACTGCTAGGTGTGGTGGTGGCAGAAATAGCCTTGATCGCCTTCCTGGCAACGGTACTACCGTCACGGTAGTGCAAGCATTTGATGCAGCTTCAGCCACGGCAGTGGATAAACGACATGAACACCTCCGAATCATACCCTGAGTGGCCAGTCGGTCTCGGTGATCCGCGCGTGAGCGCTCAAGCAGTCACGTTGACACAGTCAGCGATCAACCGACACGAAGTTATCGCCAGTTTCAGAGCCCGAGATGGATCCGCTCCCGAAAGCAAACTCACAGCGAAGAAGCGTCCACATCTTCGGCGATTCCAAGGGATACAGTTCCCACCGGTGCATATTCCAATAAAACACATACATAGATCGTAGCGTTGGGCTTGATCACTTATCCAATGTTTGACGCTGATATTAGTGCCGATGCAGCTTCCACTTCCACTGCCGAGGTGCTCTTGCTACTAAACAGTGTCACAGCTGCGCCAAGTACGAACTCTCTTTCACTTCACGGACTTCACGTTACTGATCTGGGGAAGTGTGCTCAAAGATTCGATGAGACTCGACACGGGTACTATTGCGACGCTTGCTTTGCTGCTCGACATCCCGACTATCGGGTTCCGCATTCGTGGACGCCGATTAAAGGTACTGAGCTTGCTGGTCAATCTTTTAAAGCGATGATCCCACACTGAGTTTCATGTTAGATGCCACCAACCAGGAAGAGGAATGGATATCTCACATCACGAGGTACGTTTAAATGCACTGCGTGGTTGAATTTATCTATAACCTGGCTGCTTTAGACATCACCTCGAGCAGGATGCCGCTGAACTCAAATTACTGCTCGCCGATACACAAGCGTTCATGCAACAATCGTCTTCGTCCGAAAAAATTAAGCGTCCTGGTTTCGACGGAGAAAGTTCTACACCACTGAGTCCCTCCAACTCGATCGATTTTAAGAAGGCGTACACTACTACAGCGAGGATTTATGGTACTCTTCGAGACTTGTTGGAGCAAGTTCATGATCAGCTAGAGCAGAAGCCGCCGCTAACTCGTGAGGAAGCCCTGGTGAAAATCCAATCAATGTGGAAAATCCGCAAAGCGCGAAAGCAGCTCAAGACCCTGGTTCGTGATGTCTATGCCTCCTTTCTAGACCCGACAACTGGGCAAACCTACTACTACAACAAAAACTCTAAAGAGACGCAATGGACAAAACCCATGGCGCTCGGGCGAGAGACACTGACTGTGATTACGCGGAGAAAAGCAAAAAACGTTTTTGATTCAAGGGAGGAAGAGGAGAAGCACGCTGCGACGACGCTGCAACGGATGGCACGCTCTCATTTTGCACGACGCTACATGAGAAAATTGATTTCGTCCGTCTACGAAAAGATTTGGGATGCTGGCACTCAAAGCTTTTACTACCACAACACGAAGACAAAAGAAGTAAAATGGGAGAAGCCCCGTTGGGTAAGTGACGACGACTTGCTAACGCCTCGCACACGCTACAAGCTACTGCAGCAGGAATCGGAGGAGCAGTTGAGATCCACGCAAGTTCAACAAGGCAAAAAGAAAGTTGCTATGGCGCGCACCGAGCCCTTTAGTCTGGAAGACGCCGCATGTATGGTTCAGCGCGCGTATCGGCGCAAGACTGGCTTCCAGAATTTGCTTCAGATGTGTCGCGCAGTTTACGAGCGGATCTATGATCCGGAGCAGGGGTTGTATTACTACCATAACACCCGCACGAAAGAGACAACATGGGATAAGCCGTTGCTACTGCGTGGGGCGGAATCGGACGTGTTCACTCCGCGAACGCGTCAGACGAAAGAACGGGAGGAGCGGATAACCCCAGAAAAAGCTGCGTGCATGGTACAGCGTGCGTTCCGACGGAAAAGAGGCTTTCAAAACCTTCTTCGGCTGTGCCGATCAGTTTACGAGCGGATCTACGACCCAGAACAAGGCATGTATTATTACCACAACACCCGCACAGCGGAAACGATGTGGGAGAAGCCTCTGTTGTTGCGAGGGGCGAATTCGGATGTGTTCACGCCCCGCACTCGCCAGCAAAAGTTGCAATCATTGATATCAGCGATCAACGCTCCAAGAGCAAGGATACATCGCCAGTGGACTGAAGAGGAGGCGGCGACACGGCTACAAGGTCTCTACCGAGCGAAGAAAGCGAAGGAGGAACTAAGCTCGCGATTGGTGCAGAGGTTCAGGCAGGCAGTGGACCCGAGCTCCGGCCACGTATACTATGTGAACCTGCTGACGCAAGAAGTGAGCTGGGATCCACCAGCTCTAGCGCTCCGCTCTGGTGTCCAAATTGAAGCGTTTGGCGAGTAGCTCGCTTTCGGCCAGATTAAGTTACCAGTAGCTGTTCCAATTTTTACGAAGACCACAAGTGGTTTCTAATAATGTAGCAGTATTAATACCTGTTAGCGTTCAATGCAACCTGCTTGGCGATCTTTGGTGGAAAAATAGAACCGCTATTTCGGAGAGCAATGCCGGCAGTGGTGCCGCGTTGGCTGTTGCTACTGCGTATGTGGGGAGGCGTGCTCTCGCTCTGCATCGGGCTCGCAGTGGCGACCGATGTCTTCTCGCAAGAAGCGTTTGAAGAGGGACCTCTGGAGCCTTCGGCCGATGCAGCGTGTGAGGTGGACGAGATCCAGTTGGCATCTGACGGGACGATCGCGCAATGGGGACTGGCACTGGGCACACGCGTGGGGCCCAATATGACCGTGAACGGCACGGTGGTGCCCGACGGCTACAACTTCTACCACGTGTGTGTTGCTCGCCACGAGCACGAACATCTCATTACGGTGGAGCTGCTGTGCAACGATGACGACGTATCTGAGGGAGGCGACGCTAACCTCTATCTCTCCGGCGAGGTCAAGTACCCGCGCATGGGCCACTCCACGTGGATTGCCCAGCGTCCCGGCAACGAACTCATGAAACTCTTCACGTACCTTGACGGCTTCCCGCGCAAGGACGAGGATGGCGGCAATCGCTGGATTGCGCTGCACATTGGCGTCTTTGGCGCGGGGGATGTCGATACGAGTTACGACCTGGCAATCTCCGTTACGGACTTGCCCATTACGCCTGACATCCAGTCCAGGACGGAGTATTACTCGCAGCAACACAAGCAGGCTCGGAAACAGCGACTACGTAGGGGATAGCAACGAATTCCGATGCTGGAGCAGGTTTGGTTCAAGCTTCACGCTCTGCTGTGAGAGATCAGCACTAAAATCTGTTCACCTCATCATTCTCTTCGTTTGTTTCTTTGGAAAAGGGTGGTGTTAAAAAACACCAGGTATAAAGCTTCCGAAGGCTTAAGCAAATCCAGCCGCTCACACTAGAGCGGCCGTACTGCTACTAACCAACCGAAGGCGAGTTGTAGGACCCAATAGCCAAAGGCTCTGCTGGAATCCAAGGCAGCTAGCGGCAATCCGCTTATCCGCCGAAGCCGTACAGGGTGCGGCCCTGACGCTTGAGGGCGTACACGACGTCCATGGCCGTCACGGTTTTGCGACGAGCGTGCTCCGTGTAGGTCACCGAGTCGCGAATGACGTTCTCGAGGAACACCTTGAGGACACCGCGGGTCTCCTCGTAGATGAGGCCGGAGATACGCTTCACACCGCCACGGCGTGCGAGACGGCGGATGGCGGGCTTGGTGATGCCCTGGATGTTGTCGCGAAGGACCTTGCGGTGACGCTTAGCGCCGCCCTTGCCGAGTCCCTTGCCGCCTTTGCCACGTCCAGACATGTTGCTTGAGTTAGTAGGTTGGTTGCTTGCTTCTTGGAAGATTGCAGAATGACCGATTGGAGAGCCCGCGCCGCCGCGATTCAAATCGGAGCGGCCGTCTCCTGTTTTCCCGCCCTCTTTTGCGCGCGCAGCCTCGGGACACATTGGGGCGACCTTCGCGCAGTCTCCGCTGTCCTCGCTCGCACGCCGCTGATTGGCCGAGGTACCGACGTCTTCGGTTCTGTGCGCTGATTGGCGGAACGGCGTGATACGTCTCTACCACTGGTCAAAAAGGAGCTCTCGGGGCTCACGATTGGCGGAGCCCTTTGCCTCCGCGGCTACTTTGGGCGCAGGCGCCGGGTCTCCAACACACTTGGCGCCGCCGTTTGAACAGCCTCATTCCCAAATTTGCTCAGCTCTCAACACTCGACCGCCCAGCAAAGCTTCCCTTAAGCAACCATGGCCCGTACCAAGCAGACCGCTCGCAAGTCCACCGGTGGCAAGGCCCCGCGCAAGCAGCTCGCCACCAAGGCTGCCCGCAAGTCGGCCCCTGCCACGGGCGGCGTGAAGAAGCCGCACCGTTACCGCCCGGGTACGGTCGCTCTGCGTGAGATCCGTCGCTACCAGAAGTCGACGGAGCTGCTCATCCGCAAGCTGCCGTTCCAGCGTCTGGTGCGTGAGATCGCCCAGGACTTCAAGACCGACCTGCGCTTCCAGGGTTCGGCTGTGCTCGCCCTGCAGGAGGCCGCCGAGGCTTACCTCGTGGGTCTGTTCGAGGACACCAACCTGTGCGCCATCCACGCCAAGCGTGTCACGATCATGCCCAAGGACATTCAGCTGGCCCGCCGCATCCGTGGCGAGCGCTCGTAAGTTGTCTACCGTCCACGGTCAGTAGTAACTGTTCGCTTAGAGCTCACACACTAGTGTGGTGAGCTTGTCCTTCATTCGTTGGCTCTCATGAGCTGACCAACCTTTCATCCTGGTGTTTTTTAACACCACCCTTTGTCAAAGAAACACAGCACATGCTGCTAGTAGTTATAGGTTCATGTATTTTGATCTATCGCTCAAAGGGCTGAGCAGCCTCAATGTCTGTTTACACCACAACGTAGTAGGACTTGTGGATTTTAGCTGCAAAAATTTTTTTCACGCTATCCGAGGCTAAAGCCACGTGAGTCATGCTCCAAGAAATTGTATCTCTGTTACCGATAGTTACAGCAGTCATGCTCATCTTCAATACGGCAAAGCTGGATGCATACATTTATGCTCGCAGCCGTTGGGACGAATCGAACCTCACGCCGCAGGCCGCACATCTGCAAGAAGGCAACAACACGGTGCACGATATCATGTTAGTCATTGTAGAACAATTTGAAAGGCGGGAAACCAGCGCTGCGAAAACTTACGCAAAGTCGTCTTCCGTAGCGACCGCAGTCTGTAAGCAATAGTAGCAGTACACGTGCTTGCACGACGTGATGTACGGCGTCTGCGGCGGTGAGATGCCACAGAGACAGCACTGCGTGGAGTGAGCACCGGCTGTAGGTGAACTTCCCTGCAACGCCGAGCTCGTGCGCAGGCTGCTCCATGTTAAGAACGGGAGGACAAAGTTGCCAAATTCCTGCGACTCACAGGGAATATCAGTCAATCCTGCTCGCACAAATAGTTATGCTCACAAACCCTCAGATACAATGACGCACCATCAATCCGTCCCATAGCAATTGGCGGGTCATGTACTCGAAGTTGATCGACCGCGGCGCTGTCGATGGCGAAATACTCTCCTGCATCAATACAAACCACACGCTCAGATTTCACGACAACGATGCCAGGTTTACTCTGTTGGGGCGTACCATTTTCATTCGCAGGCATCGCTCGGGCAGCGAGCGATACGTCCCCTTGCGCAAGAAAACGAGCAGGTTCACAAACTGGCACGTGATCACGAGCGTTTCTAGTTTCTTCATCACTGCCAGCACCCGCTCTCGAGAAGACTCTCGTTCATCGAACGTGTCGCCAGCTCCTCTGGCAGTCCACCGGGCGGACGAGAGGTACCGAAACAAGCGCTTCCACACGTACGGCACCCCGACCGACAGCAAGAAGAAGGCGCCCACACGTCGTCGGGTTAACAGATGGGATGCGTACCGAACGTTCTCCAGCTTCATGCCTGGCGTTGGCTGCGTATCATCACCACAGTTAGAAAACTCGAAGCTATTCTTTGTCAATGGAAAACAGTCCCGTACCCTCCCCAGGCCCGTGGTGAAGACGAATAACAGCGCCCCAAGGACGGCGTCGATCTCCGGCTTGATGCGGTCCACTAACCCAGGCTCAAACATGCTGAACATGCTCTTCATGGGCGTCTTGAGCAGCCCGAGGATCTCCGAGTCCAGAATGAGCGCGTCCCACTTGTTCACGCGGAGGTTGCTTGACGGGCCGCGCAGCGACTGGTACGGCACCAAGAGGCTGGAGTCACCGTCGTCTTTGGGGGCTGTCGCGCGGCTCTCCTGCAGCGCCGCCGCCGCTGCCTGCACGTGCGGCTGCATCGATGACCTTGATGCGCTTGAGGTTGTGTTCTGGTTGACGCAACGTCGGGGTACCGAAATTAACTCGCTACTTTCGGTACTTGAAGACTGCATACAAAAAGCAAATGAAAATATGTCAATACAGTAGAGACTTGGGATTCACTTTGCGAAAAGGCGCACGGATGAGGATCCACGCAGTAGCGTTCGCGCTGCTGGTGTCTGCTGCGGTGACGGCAGCTCGAGAGCATGGTCATATCCGGGGTGTAGACTCCATGGCACTGGTGCTTTCAACGAATGCCCAGGAAGAGCTAAACGATGCCTGCGATGCCTCAAATGGTCAAGGATGCCACCGCCAACTCATGGAACAAGACGAAGGGCACCACGATGTGCCTCCTGAGTTTGTGCCGACGAACGAGTGGCAAGATATTTTGCCTAACCAAGCTATCCCGCCGGTAAGTAAAGTTTTAAAGCTGGCTGTGTTGGCAAGGTGATGAGCATGACCTCACAGGACAACTAACGGTACTATGATCAGGGTCTGTATATCCGCGTGAATCTTGAGACTGGTAAGAAGGAAGCTAGGCTACTGGAGTAATGACTACAGTTTTGCTATCGACAGCTTAAGATGCAATAAATACCTCTGACGACATGTCGAGTGTGGGACTTCCTCACTATCTGATAAGCGTCGATCACCCGATCTAAACAATGCAGCACCGCTCCCTTCGAGAACGCGTTGGGCTTTTCGGCAGCACGCCTTTGATGACTGCAGTGCGCCTGCGAGCACACTTCGACGAGCAGGCTTCCGATAGAAGGAATACGCTCGTGCCGGTTAGGAGGAGGCATGGAGTGGCGAAAGCCAAGAACGCCGTTGCAGCTCCGCCCATGTTCGAGCCCACCCACGAGTGGAAGGAAATCCTTCCCAACCAAGTGCTCCCAGCGGTACGTGCCATAGTCAAGTTTGCGCAACGCTATTATAATAACATCAGACGCTTGTCTCCTGTCCGCAGGGTCTCCACATCCGCGTGAACCTGCAGACCGGCAAAAAGGAGGCCAAGCTGCTCGACTAAGCCAATAAGTTTAAACACGAGTGCGCAGCAACAACTGTAGATACCACTACTACAATGTTGCAATCCACCTACTCCCGTGCTCACTTTGAACGCAGCCTGCCTTGCGCTAGGTAGAAGCCACGTGTCATCCACAGCCACGAACACCACAAGAAGAGCACGTGTCGTTAAATGACTGCATCATTTACTTTCTGTGCAACGACGGACCAGCCGTCCACGTATCCACGTCAGCGAGCTGCCATTCTCGATTCCGCCCAACGGTGCTGTACGCGCACCGCCGAACCGAAGCCCCAAGACAACGACAATGCCCCCGAGAAGCTCGCGAGTGCGCCGCTTCCTGCTTCTGACCGCTGCTGCAGTGGCCGTCGCGCTGTCCGTCAGCGCTGCCTCCGCCGAGCAGCACCCGAAGGTCTCCGTTGACGTCTCTGCGTCCGAGGCGGACGTCAGCGGCGTGACCGTGCCCGAGTTTGTAGCCACGAACGAGTGGCAGGAGCTGCTTCCTGGGCAGGGAGTTCCGCGAGTAAGTGCGTTTGCCCGTAGTTGATGGAAACGATCGTTATATTGATCTTCTGTGCGTGGGTGCGACACAGGGACTGCATGTGCGTCTGAATCTGGAGACCGGCAAGCGCGAAGCAAAGCTGGTGGACCCTAGCGAAGAGGCCACGGAGGAATCTATGCGTTCGGTCGTCGTCGACCCCAACGCGAAGGAGACCACGGTGACGGTGTCCACTGATATCTCCGGTGACATCGTGCCGACGGAGGAAGACGAAGACACACTCACCGTTACAGACGAAGTCATTAGTGAGGACGCCGCCGACGTGACTGCGGATAACACAGAGTCGACTGAGGCGGAAGAAGATGAGGCCCCACCAGCCGAGCCGAATTGGAACCACGAAAAAATTTACGACGTGCTGCAGGCGCTGCCCGAGCCACCCAAGGTGGAGGGTATGGATATCCACGAAGCGCATGAAAAGCTGTCTCCCGCCGAGTTCCGGAAGCAAATTGTTACCCTTTGGAAGAAGCGTCAAGCCGAGCTCAAGGAGGCGCTCGAATCACTTCAGGACGACGCAAAGTACTTGGGCAAGTTGCTGGAGCAGTTCAAAGATGCCGAGCAAAGAGGTGATACAGAGGGCCAGCTGTCCGTGTTGGAAGTACTGGAGTGGGAAGTGCAGGACCTTGACAAGACCCACGTCTTCAACTTTATTGGTGGTTTTGGCATCATTGCTGAGTATCTGAACTCGACCAACTTGCCTGTTCGCGCGCACGCTGCGTGGGTGGTCGGATCTGCGGCAAAGAACTACAAGGATGGTCAGGAGTGGGCAATCGATGCTGGCGTCATGCCGAAGCTGATTGAGTCGTTAACCCTAGAAATCCCTTCTACTGAAGAAGCAGCCAAGGATGTGCTGGAAGTCAAGAAGAAGGCCATCTATGCTCTGTCTTCCATCGTGCGGTCTAATGAACGCGGACAGCGGCTATTCTCGCTTCACAATGGACCAGAACTTCTGGCAGGATTGTTTAACGATGCTCATCCCGCAAAACTTCAGCTGAAGGTAAGGCTCGTGTTACAACCGGACATGCTTGCACTTTGTATTAATTGTCTGGGATGGGTATCTACGTAGGTACTCCTTTTTGTGTATGACCTGCTGGCGGAAGCTTCGGAAAGCAAACTGCATGCCGCTGAACAGCCAACGCCTACTGCATTGCTCAACCTGGAAGGAGTTTTTCAGTCTGCGGAATGGTGCGAACGCTTCTCGTCGACCTTCGTGAAGATGGTACGTGGACCTGGCACTTATTGAAACCCGAGTTCCTGTTGAATTCTAATCACTTCGTTTCGTTTCTTTTCAGGCCCCGCTTCTTGTTCATCGCGAGGTGATCGAGCTTGTGGATGCGATGCGTCACCAGCTCCCTTCGTGCCAGGAGGTGCATCAGGCTTCTGGCGTCAAGACCGTCGTTGAAACGTTGGCTAATAAATTTGCTGATGGCGATGAGCTCGACAACGAAGAGAAAAAGGAACTGGCGCTGTTCTTCCAGGACTTCCTGGGTCGCGTATGAGTTCTTTTAGTGAGAAAATCAAACCAGTAGTGAGCTTTTGGCTTAATATATTGAACATGCACTTGTGTGCAAGTAAGCTCACCCCGTACTTTTGTAAGTATTTGCGCCAACCTGAACTGCGCGAAATCCTGTAACGTTGCGTGCGTTCTACCTGTTCATCTCGCTGGGTGTTGCTTGGGGTGTCTACATCTTGGTCACGAAGCCCCAAACCTCCACGTTGTAGATGCCGAATTCTGCTTCAGATGTTAAGCGCCTACACACACGCACACAATATCAGATAGGTCAGGAGGTCAAATGCCACAATCAAAACGACTACGGCGACCCGTACGCGTTTTCAAATGTCTTTGAACATCCACTGGTGCCGCGAGACAAATCCGAATTCAGGCACCAAGCAAAGTCACCCCTACAACAATGAACGATAGCGTAAGGCAACCCAATTTTCGTTCTCAATACGGCGTAAGAGAATCAGGAGCATACGTACCCTCCACCCATGGCGATGCATTCGTCGTTACTGAGCATGATCATGGTATTAAGGTATGACCACGGATAGCACTCGAACTTGGCGTTAAATGAGAACACAAATGACTCTCCGATGCCGTAGTAGTTTGCCGAGTCTTGCCATTCCTCCGAGGCAAAGCCGCCGAAAATGTCGCCCTTGGTGGTCTCGACAACGACCAAGGTGGGGTTCTGTTTTCTCGCCTTGCGCAGTAATGTGTGCAAGCTGCAACCGTCTTGGGCGAGACTATAGAGCAGCTTCCAGTCATGGCATCGGCGAGAAGGGGTCAGGGAAGCCTGCAGCTGCGGCACGAGTGTGGAGGCGTTTCGCGGGTTCGAGAGTACTTCGTTATTGGAGCCTCCTAGGAGCTTGGGTAGCTCGGGCTGCAGAAGCTTGCGTCTTCGTTCTTTCGCTAGTTGGGTCGCCTCGCTTTCCTTCGGCTGAAGACTCTTGCTCCGCTTGAGAAACGTGAAGTGGTTCCCCATGTGTCTAAATGTTGCATCGGCGACCCGGTCAGTTACCAGTGAACGACAGCACATCTCAAAAGATAGGCAACATACACTTCCTGAAGGTCGTCGGTGTGCAAATCGAGAGCCACGATGTCCGAGTCAATCCGCTCCGGAAGGCTGTTGCTGCGAGCCTTCCTCTCGAACGCGCGCAGGACCTCGACGGTGGCGTGAACCACCTGCTTGCCGAAGTTATTGATATCCGGTAGCTCCGATTCCTGCATATGGAATCTGCACCACGGCGTCAGCAACTCTTTCCGCTCACATTGGCACTTCCAAGGCCGACCAGACGACAGGACAACCATCGGACAACTGCACGCGATCACTTCAACATGGAATATGCATCAACGAACCGTTTTGCGATGTTGTGCAGGGTCTCGCCCCTCTTGGAGGCGTGTACGCGCTGGAAACGGGGGTCGTCTAAGCTCAGCGGCGTGAACAACCGACTCATGCTGGTGTCGCAGTATTCCTATGACCAGCCTTGCCTCTGCGCGCAAAATGCACACTGAAGAATTCCATGTTGACGACTCGGTTTATGCGGTGCCACTAGGTGACCCGGGACTCGATGCCGCAGCGCAGGCTGTCTCACCCCCTGGCTCATTCAGAACTTTGCACTGGCATACATGCCGTTTGTGCAGCATAGAACCTATCGCAGTGGCCGAGGCATCGCAGGAGCAAGGACGCCGACACTGACACAAGGATGCACGCCAGTGGCGACAGGTATAAGACGCTGCCCCGCTCGATTGCTGGGAAAACCAACGCACCACGCAGCCCCCGATTTGACCCGGGCGTTTTTGCGCAAGCTGGCGGCGTCATGCCTGGCCAGAAATCAGCCCATTGCGCAGCGCAAGCAAGCACGCTGCAAACGGCGGTTAGCGCTCGCTCGGTCCCCATTGCAAGCGACTTCAAGCGCCTAAGCGGCACCACGCGGCTCGTGTCTCTGCCCCAAGTACGTACGGACTGAAGCGGTGAGCACGACCCGGTGTAGCAGTGCTTCGGCTGCAGTGTCGGCAGCGCGAATGGATGCTACACATGCACACGTACACGCTGACCAAACCAATACAACAAGCGGACGAGCAGGGGGCCGTGGAGGCGGGGGCCTTCGTAGTAGACAGCAGCGCGGTTTCCGCTGGTCGCATGCAATTACTGGCGCATCAAACTTCAACTCTTTGAGATCGCCAGCCAGCCAATCACGACGCGCTCAATGGCGCGAAATGACTGCACCTCTATCTCTATTTTCAACCAGCGCAAGAGGTGATGCCGCCGAAGTCGGCGCCGGAGCCGCTCGGCGTCCTGCGCGGCCACGGCGCGCCTGTCAACAGCGTGGGCTTCCTGACCGCCTCCACAATCGTTTCTAGCGCAGGAGATGGCGCAGTAAAGATCTGGGACTTGAGATCGCGCCGGGAGCTGGCGACGAACCCCACGGCGCATTCGAAGGCTGGCGTGCTGCACTCAGCCGCCCTGCGAGGCTCCGCAGTCTCCAAGCAAACGTTCGTCACGCAAGGTCGCGACGGCTTTGTGAAGTTATGGGACACACAGTCTTTCGGCGCAGCAGCAGAGCCTATAACCAAGTTTTACTGCGGGTCATACTCCTTCACCAAGTTCGCGACGCTGCGCTGGCCAGGCGACGAAGACGCAGCCGAGAACGCAAACCTCATTGTTTGCCCAAGCAGTGTAGATAACAAGGTGCGTTCTCGGTGATTTTCTCCACCGTGATGGGCGCAATTTGGGTTCGGTGTCTAACTAGCGTCGGCACGACATGACAGCTCCTGGTCTACGATATTCGAGCCGATAGTTCCTCGCCAGCGTCGACGCTTACGGTGCCAGACGCTGCCAGCAAGCGAGGGATGTGCGTGTCACTCTCGCTTTTCAACAGCAGCGTTGAACGTAGTGAAGATGGTGCAAGGGGAAACTTGCAAACGTATATTGCCGCCGGCTTTGAAGGTGGACAGCTCGCTATCATGGACTTGCGATCTGGCGGTAAAGTGGCTTGTGAGACCACCGTTGCTCAGGGTGCAAATGCATGTACGTTACGCCACAACATCAGGGTTTGTATACAGTGTTCTGCCTAATGCTAATACCTGCCTTGCTTGATGAGCGTAGTGTTAAGCTTCGACGTCACACGCGATGGTAGGTCGGCCATCTGCGGGTCTTCGGGCGAAGAGCTGTACACAACAAACTTTGACGTGGCGACATACACACTCGAGTCACGGTCATTCTACTCCTGCGCACACGGAGGATTCAGCTGCGTACGCATTAGGGAAGACCAGCGCATTGTCGCCACCGCTGGCTGGGACCATCGTGTCCGTGTGTTTCATTTGCGAAAGCTCAAACCTCTCGCTGTGCTCAAATACCATAGCGAGAGTGTTTTCGCGCTGGATTTCAGTGCTGATAGCGCGCTGCTTACATCGTGCTCCAAGGACCAGAAGATTGCTCTATGGTCACTTTACCCACCGTCTGCAGCCGCTGCTAGCAGTGCGTTGCGGCCGTATTGAAAACGATACAATGTTTTTGAGGAACGATGTGATAACTTATCGGCTTAAGACGTAAACTCGACCGATTTTTTCAGATTGGCGTTGTAGTACAGGAAATGATGATACCGGAAGTAGGTGATGAGTTCGGCAAAACCCACGTCACGCTGCGCGTGGCACTCGCGTCCGCGGTGGCCGTACTGCTGGCACACGCGGCACTTGTGTTCACCCGTGCAGTGGTTGGAGTTTCCGCACAACAGGCAGGGCTTGGTGCGATTCGGGCAGTCTGCACCGCGATGAGAGCCGCGCTCAATGCAGTACCTGCAGCGATGCTGTGCTGTTACGTGAGCTGCGCTCTGGCAGAATGAGCAAGCAGGATCGTTAGCCTTGTTGTGCGCACGAGCCTTGTGGGCATGCTCAAAGGCGCGATCAACCGACTTCGTGACGGGCAGCAGTGAGAAGGGCGCAGGTGTACGTCGGCCAACACCCATTCCGTGTTCACGCAAGAAGATCTTAATGCAAGCATCCACGTATCCCTCGGCCGTGGGAGGGAAGGCATGCACCGCATCTGAAGGGTGCATTACGATCAGCAGTTGCTGCGGTTCGAAGAGTACGCGCAACCGAGCGGCAAAGCCGATATCGCCCACACGAGGCGACCCAAAGCCCACAAAGTTGATCTTGCTCGCGTCCCAGCCGTTCATGCGCGCATGATCACCCAGGTACAACATGAACAACTGTCCCAAACAGCCTCCCATGCTGTAGCCGGTCACGTGCACAGGTATGCCCTGCTCCACGTACTTGAGGATAGCATCGAGCAGACCTTCCCTGATCATATCCTGCATGTAATCATTAATCGCGCGGTGAACGCGGACGACGCGAGCCTTGCTGAGTCGCACGGGGTTAATCTCTCCCGAGCCATTGCTGTCCGTGTCACTGTCTCGACGGCGGCGTCGTGCGTGCGTTTGCGCATGCACTGGGACGGCTGTCGGCTGATCTAGAACAAGTGAATCGAAGCGCTGAATGCGTGGCCTGCGCATGAGCTTCTCGAGAATTGAGATTCCAGCAGGTTCCGTTAAACCACGATCCAAAGCCACCGCCATCATGTTCTGAATACTCTGGCGAATTCGAGTCTTCTCGCCGTCCGACCAGGCGTTCCCGATCTTGCTCCACATAAATTTCAATAGCTGAGAAGCAGGTTCGTAGTCGCCCGAGACGGATGATGTCACGATATTGATCGCTGAGGAAAGTGACATGCCCTTTAGCTCCGTCTTAAACTCCTGCAGCTCGTCTTCGGCCCAGCCCGACCAGAAATCCCCCCAAACGTCACGGATTGTTTCGGGGTTACCTGCAGGGCTGAATGCCACCACTACATCGCGCGTCGGCTCACTCGATGGATGCTCCACGATGCCTTCCCAAACATGAGCGCGAGCGCAATGACTTTTGTTTTGGAAAATGTGCTTGAGTTCGTACACGGGGGCGATAGCATCAGGTGCCCGGCGATCAGCTCGGATCTTGACACCTAGGCCAAACTGGACGTTCTTGTTTCCGTCAGCGTCTTCGTTCACTACGTCGTTCTCTTTGAGCATCGAAAACTTGGCTGAAAGCAGCAGTAACTGCTTACCGCGCGAAAGGATTTCGCGCTTACGGCGGAAGCTGCGATGCATGTCAGCCACAGCTGAAGCGAACGCGTCGTTGATATCTTCATCGTCGGGGCAGGTGACAATGGTTTCTTCCTGCTCCGTAATGAGAAGAATTTCGCGTGAGTGGTGATTTCCTGCGATCACGTCGACACCCCACTTCTCAAGATCAGCGTGAGCAGCTTCGATATCCTCGCCACTATCAAGCTGGTGCTTGCAAGTGATCAGGAAGGCTTTGGGGCACCAATCCTTGCGGATCTTGCGGATCATGTTGGGCACACGCACAAAGTTGACTGAGAACTCGTCGCTCTTCTTCTTGGCGATTTTCTTGGCAAGCTTCTTAATGTGCCTGGTTTTACTGTGCTTCGACGAAGAAGAGGACGACGATGACGACGAAGTCGACGATGGCGCTGGCTCAACCCCACCCGCTTCATCCGCAGCTTCCATCGCTGCGGCAGGAGGGTCTACCGGCACATAGAAGTCCATGAGCGTGGCCGCCAGCACGACAACGCCGCGATCCTTGGCGACCTCCATGGCTTTCGCCGTCAGCCGCACGAGCATCAGGTACTGCTGCACCGACGTGAAGCTGAGGTTAAGAACGCGAGTGCTGCACTCCGTGTAGAGCTGAGCGATTTTCTGGAACTGCAGCTGCTGCGAGATGTCCACGCCCGAGAGCACGAGTCCGTTGTCCTGCAGGCGGAACATGTCCATGAAGGCTCCGTTCTGGATGTACTTTTGAAAGTGGCGCGTGAAGGGCCGCAGCGAGTCCTCGCGGTGCACGAAGATGACGGCGTAGCCCAGCTGCAGCAGGTACTCGGCGCAGGCGGGGCCCTGCTGCTCCTGCACCTGCGGCGCCACGTCCACGAACGTGTCGTTCTCGGGGTCCAGCGGCACGATCGTGGCGCCCGACGTGATGAGCGCGATGCCGCGGCGCTTGTCGGCCAGCTGCGCGGCGATGAAGTCCTCGGTCTGCCGCTGGACAGCGCCCAGTTCCCAGCGCGGGTCCTCGGGCGTCTTGCTGAAGAACTCGTCCACGAACTCGCTCGAGTCCGTGGGCACGGAGCCGCCCATGCGGTGGCGCAGCGTGCCCCAGAGCGCCATGTCGGAGCGGTGCGGCAGGAACGACGAGCGCTTGCTGTCGTCGCTGGAAGTTGCGGACTGGCGTGCGTCGCTCATGGGGTCGTGCAGCAGTAGAGTCGGTCGGAGACTCTTAGTCGGTTGCGAGAAACGGAAATGCGTTTGTGTGGCATACACTCCCGCGCACTTGGTTTTTGTATGCCGCTGCTTGAACCCATCTTCGAGTGGGTTGACGCGGATGCGCGTCACGGGCTGCTTCCGATCTGGAGGCCGAGTACGTGCTGACTCATGCACTCCCACGCTGCACGCAGCTTCAATCGAACAACATTGCCGCCCTGCAGACCATTTGCTCATGGTATTGGCAATTTGCTGCGCCTTCTTGCTGCGGCACGCTGCAGTACTACTGCAGCACGGTTTGACATGTCGTGTCGTCGCGGCGTTGCCCGAACAGCGCGAGCCGAGCGGAGAAAACCGAGCGATTGACCTGAAAGTCGCCGGCTGCAGGTGTCTGCTCCTTGGTGCTGCGCTGCCGCGGCGATTACTTGTGTGGGAGGCATGGACACGTCCGATTGCCGCTCTCCGCGAAGCTGCCGCGGTGGCGCGGCTCTTTTGCTCTGTGGGTCACTGTGACCGTCACAGCGTGATAAAGACAGCAGAGCGCCTGACGAATGGTGTCGTCATGAAGACTCCCAAGTGCAAGGGCCAAGCGGTGCGGGATCTGCTCCGGCGACTTACTTCTCCATCGTGACTGTTGTATTAATACATGTTGTCTAATACATAATGTAGATAGATCACAGCGGTACGGTCGATTTTATCGCTGATCGCCGATGTCCCAGTCGGCAACACAAGCGCCAACGTACTACGTTACGTAGCCGTTGCTGATACCATGCGAGAACAAACAGTATTACAAAAGCACAAGAAGACGGTGTTTTTCACGAATCGCTGACGCATCACCCAAAGATCGCCTTGAAGTGCACAGACATTGCGTGTCAAGCTGCGTGTCAAGCTGCGTCTCGCAGAAGCCTGGCGAATGGACCCTCCGGAGCGGCATCGCCAGCGTCCAACGTTGATGCTGCTCGTGCTGCTGGCGTGGACCGCGGTCTTGATCCCGAAGTTGTGCGGTGCACTGAACTGTGCGCTGCCAGAGCCACAGCTTGTCGGTGTCCAGAATGCCACGGCGGTTGAGCTGCCCGTAGATATCGTACTCACGACGATATCCCATCACCAAAACACTGCTGAATCAAATGACCTCGTCTTCGTCGCGACGCGCAATACCCGGAACATGCCATGTTGGTGCCCACGTGCTGCGATTCCCTTTCCGCGACAGCCAGAGCTTACTTTATTGCTGTTCAGGGGGCCGAACGATCACGATCAAAACCCCAGGAAGACACCGGATACGTAAGGGGGGTTATCATGTACGGGCAGGAGGCGATCTAATAGCTAATGATGCTCATGTTTGTAGTCGCCACGGTGTCTGCGCTGCGCTCGGCATGCTCACGGACAGATTTTTTCATCTTCGATGGATATCTACCTTCGGAGTTGAAAGAGAACATACAAGCCGAGTCGACGGAGTTGCAGTGCTTAACAACACCTGAGCTGCATCTGCTCGTCTTTTGGTCAGCCATGCCGGACGACCAGTTTTCGGGACTTCACCGCGTTGTAGCCGCGCTGTCCGATGTTGTCAGCTACCCAGGAGCCGATTATCACGTACGGCTACACGGGGTATTCCGCGCGGATCCAGGCGCGGAGAAGATCGACGAGAGCTGGTACCAAGCGTTTTACGGAGATACCTACTATGGACTCTACTTTGGGACATCTGACAAAGTAGACATGCTTCATGTGAAAGGGGACGGAGCCTTTCATGTGGCACTGGTGGAAGATATGTGTCCTAAGTACGCCTACGATCTCGAGCGCGGCATGGTGTTGAACACCAACATGTTTGCTCTAAAGAACATGTTGAGAGAGCTGAGCCCTCAATGGTATCAAGTGCATGCGACCCAGACTTTACAAGAGTCTAATACCAATTATAAGTTCCTTTTTGGCGGGACTGCGAGAGAGATATTCCGATCTCTCCAGCTAGATAAACGCTGGTCTGCTGCAGAGTATAGTGAAGCCAGGGTCGATAACGGCGCATACGTGCTAGCGTGGAGACGTGTCTTTATTTCTGTGGATGCAATGGAAACGCTAGGTGCTATGATGCAAAGCGAGTGGTATCGGCTCGAGCTGGACGTGCCAGAAATTCATGTATGTTCTGTCTCAATTGCTCTGAATCACCGGGGTCCTTACGAGATTTCGTTGTCTGCTGCAGGCCGAGTTGACTCCGGGTATGCTGGACCCGGATCCGACCTCAAGCCAAGAGAATATTCTTCGCGCTGCTTTTCTCGGCTCGAGTCGACTACCGCTCTTGGCGCATTTACCGACAGACACGCGGTGGAACAAGGGGATGCTGGAATTGAAGCACGTCAAGGCGTTCCGCGTGCTGAAGGATAACAGTTGGGGGCTGCAACTGCCTCCATGCATCTCTGTTGGAGCCGCCGCTGCAATTTTATCCTCAGCAGACCTCGCAACGCCCGAGGACACCTCGCTCCGCAACCGCGTACGCCAACTTCAACATCGTCTCGACCACTTCAACCATACTATCATCGTCGTCGGCGCCAGTGTTGATGGACCCTTCACAATATGGGACGGTAATCACCGTGCCATCGCATTGGCAATCGCTCAACCAGACAGCCATCTTCTGCTCGTGTACGTGGGCATCAGCGCCAGGTTTGCTTCGCCCCACCGAGGATCCCTGTGTTGCCCTAAATAACGTAGATAATCAGTTTCTGCCTTCAATAACGTATCTGATCAAATTCGATCCCCTGTCAAAGCTGCTGGCGGTTTACCTCTCCAAGACAATTTCGATTTAGAGAGGGAATGTAGTTGTGCCCAAAACCGTCAGACCGAAATGGAGCAGCGCCACGACGGCGCCAAGAAGCCCTCGGGGGCCCTGGGAGGGCTGTCGCCCCGCGGGCTGCTGAAGCGCGGCTGGAATGGTGTCACGAGCCCGCTGAACGCCCTCAAAGACTCGGTGGTGGCGGCAGCGACGCCCCGCTCCGTGGCCGCGACCCCCACGAGCCGGATGACGTTGCCCAGCCCCACTGAGTATCCAAGCCTCTTCGACGTGCGAGGGCCGAGCTCCACGCGCTCAGTGGACGGGGTGGCAGTGTATAGTCACAAGAGCGGGGTGGAAGCGCATGTGCCGCAGTCGGCGCACGAGGGCAGCAACGCGAGGACCGGATCCTGGGGCAGTTCGGGCAGGACAACGGCGAGTCCAAACTGGACGGACGAAGGCGCGGGCGACGTCCAGGGGGAGGAGGAGCGAGCCTACCTCTCAGTATGCCACCACAATCTGCACTCGGTGCTGACGAACCCGAAGGCCAACAACTGGGGCGGCGCTCTGCTTGACGTGTTTTATCCCACGCTGGATGTCGACATTGCATTGGCTCCGTTCCCTGGACTGGCAGATGTGTCGACACGGGACTTCCAGCCGTATTTGCGGCAGTTTGGTACTAATGCAGCCAAGTACGAAGAGAATCATGTAAAGCCGGTCAGTGAACAGCTCTCCTCAAGTAACGTACCCTCGATATCAGTCGCAGACGGTAAGCGGATGCAGTCGAATGACACGGGTGAGAACGGTCTGACTTATAGCTGTTTTTCGTGTGTTGCAGAGGATGTTGCCAAGTGCCTCGAAGTCGTGCCCAACTTGTTCTTCCGACCAGATTTTGATTTCACTGACTCCAATACGTTCGAGGAGGTCATGAATATGCCCAGCGCTTCATCGCTTCAAGAAGAGGTGCGATCATCGTCAATTATCTGCTTTCGTAACAGGCAGTCCAACCTAACGCACAAACATGTTATTGTGGAGCCTAGTTAACAACATACTTGGATCGCGTAGAGTTTACGCTTCTTCGCCAGGTATCATCTCGATCGGATCGCTTTTTCGAAGCATCAGCCGATCAGGAAGTCATGAAGCAATCCATTAAAGTAGCGTGCGACCAAGTGGCAACCCTCAGGTGAGTAGTGTTAGAGTTTTTATGATCCTATTGTTGGGCTGTCATGCTAATTTATGGTTATGAAATGTAAACAATCACAGAAAAACCATGGATCGCTTGCGGAACTTGCTTGCTGACAAAACCCTAGATATCGTGAGTTTGCATCGGCGTCAAAAGCGGATTAAGGAGCTCCATGATTTAGTGACGATGGTTGAGGAGGTCAAGAGTGCGGAGTCTGCTGTTGAGGCATTAGTTCAATGCCAAGATTACACGAACGCGTTGAACTTGATCGAGAGTTCTCAAAAGATACTACGTGATCATTTGCAAGGCATACATGGGCTTAGTTCTCTTAGCGAGAAATTCCGTGGCTACCGTGGCTTCATCAGCACACAGATATCGCAGCGATTCATCTCGGTCATCACGTCTCCTGAATGGACATTTCACGACAACGAGGAGTCTGACTACTCCGACAAAAAGCGGCAGGGCAGTCTTGGTGATGAAAAAGATAGTGTACAGCTAGAGACGAAGCGTCTCGTGGATGTACTCTTCCGCTTGGACGCACTGGACGATACTGTGAAGACCTATCTCGATCAACTGAACGAGGAGATTCGTGTTGTCGTGAAGACAGTGGTAACCGAAACGATTGCAGTGTCAAGTAGCAGCAAGAACACTTCTACTGATCTAGGAGCGTCCTCTGGAAGTGAATCGAAAGTGTCGATTCAGCTGCGAGCTCTGACGTCGGATGAGTTCCTTCAGTGCGTTCAGATGATATTCGAACATTTACTCATGGTGCTCAAGCGTGCTGTGGTGGTGCAGGGCATTCTGGTAAAGTCGATGCAAAAAAAAATTGACGAAGCAACCGAAGAGGAGAAACGACTGAAGGCCGCTGCTGACAGTGAGGGACACAATAGTCGTTCACACGATTCGAAGCCTGCAGAAGGTAGTTCATCTGAAAGCTGGTCCCCCTCTGAAAGTGCTAGCGACGATCACAAAACACTTGGGGATTGGAAGAAGAAAACACGGTGCGCAAAAGTGATTCGAGAGATTGACGAGGTTGTGCGGAAGACCTGCGAGTTTTCTCAACGCAGCGTATCGAATTTATTCGCCGTAAGGAAAGAAGTCCAGGCTGTTTACACCATGCCACAGCTACGCAAGCTGTACGACACCACTATGGATTTTGTGGTTAGTATCGAGAAGTTGACAGGCAAGACAGACTACACTCTTCGTGGCGCATTGTTCACTCAGTTGAAGCTGTTCCTGGAGAAATACCACCAAACACAAGTGACGAAGCTGGTTTCAACATTGGATCACGAACTGTGGAAGAACACAGAGATCTCAGAGACGCGGCATAAATCTCTTGAAGATCTTTCGAGCGGTCGGGGTGTTGCTTTGTTGTTATCGGATGATCGAGAAATCGCTGGTGAAACTGCGCCACCACGCAAGATGGTGTCAATTTGTGGCAAATCCTTCCGAGTTGTCTGGTCGGTCCTTCTCATGTTGGAGATCGTGATGAATTATATGTCTTGCGCCGCCAACTTTCCTGTATTAGCAACAGATGTGCTTCAGCGATCTATCGAGATTTTTCGGGTACGTTGGCTGCTGCAGATGATCACTTTCGGTACTGCGGAAGATTCAGTCGAAATAACATGATGCTCTTTTGTCGCAGTTATTTAACTCGCGGACGACCCAGCTTGTGCTTGGTGCTGGGGCTATGCAAATCGCAAGGCTAAAAAGCATCTCCGCGAGGCACTTAGGTACGCACTCGGGGTTCTCCAAGTGATGTATCTTGCAATGATCTGATTTGGATAATGTTGGTGTGCTGTACTTTTAGCGTTGGCATCGCAATCTCTGGAATTGTCGATGACGCTCATTCCCCACATCAAGGCTGCCTTGGCAGCACATTTCACCGATCGTCAAAAACTGCTGTTGGACGAATTCGATCGAGTACTGCGAGACTATGCCGAGCACAACGAGAAAATATTTAGCAAGTTTACAAGTATTGTGGAGGACCAGATCATGAAACGCTTTCTGGAGAACGTTGCAACTGAGGTAAGTGGGCATGCCACGGTGGTTAATGCGCAGTGAGCTGATGTTCGAGTTGTGCACGTCCACTAGGTTGACTACGATTCTGCCAGCCTAGCGGTTCCTTCGAACCCTATGCGCGGCATCACGCAGAGCACGCTTAAGCTTCACGGAGTGTTGCACCCCGTCCTCTCACCGCCCCAGATGAAAGACGTGATGTCGCGTGTATTCGACATGTTTACCCAGAAGCTTCCGGACTGCTTCAAACTCGTGCAGCCACGAACGGCGGCGGGCAAGAAACGGTAAGTGATATGTCGGTAGCTGGGATCATTTACGCTGCACACCGACGGCTAACGTGCACTGTGGCATTGTAGTGTTATGGAAGACATCGAAGTGTTCGTCGAGAGCTTCAAGGAGGTGACCGAGCTAACTTTCGACGGTGGGGGCCTCTTGAACCACTTTAAGAACGCGTACAATGTGTCCTAGAGCAAATCCACAACCCAAATACCACCTACATTTTCACCCGAGGACTTGGTACGCGCGGTGGGCGAATAGAAACGTTCTTTAGCAGAAGGAGGCAAAATGGCGAGGCAGGAAAAAAATATTCTTTAGTGGCTGCTTGCGTTCGGCTAGTTGGATCCGTTGGCGGCGTCGACAGCCATCATGAGCGTGATGGTGTCTCCCTTGAGCAAGATGCGGCCCAGCGGCGTGCGCTTGAGGTTCTTCACGTCCAGCTCCTCGGCGTCGTCCAGCACCAGGTTCATGTACTCGTCAAAGCCCATGATGCGGCCCTCGATCCGCGTGTTCACCTGCTCGTAGAGCCACACCTGGATACGCGATTTCTGTACAGATCGCCAATATTATAAGCCATTAGCACAGGAGGAGAGGAAGATAGGGACACGCCGCCACGTACGTTCTGCAGGAATCTGAACATCAGATTAATGGGCTGGGTCATCAACTTCTGCACTTTGGTACTCATGGTGGCTGCTGGCTGGATTCGGAGCGTCGGACGGGTCGGTGTTCTATCTGATAGAAGCAGCGGCACGCACACAGCAGTCGGTCAGTAGTTGGTGTTGGTGTCTACCAGCGCAACGCAGACCCGTCGTCCACAGAGGCTCCCGCAGGCCGCAGCACCCACGCACCTGTTTGTCTTGCGGTGCTTTCCCCCTACAAAAGCGCTGGGCTGGGGCCGTCGTCCAAATCGCGGTCACATTGGCTGAAATACAGAGTTATATCTGAGCACATTTTGGCCAATGATACTCGGATGTATCTGTGATTGGTTGAAAGTATTGCTTCAACATGTAACAGCTCGAATGGAACGACCAAGTTAGCGGCACTTGCTGCCCCACTCGACGGACAACTGCAATGATGCAGTCACGCTCGCGCCGCGCGGGGTCTAGCTGTGATGCCAGCAGGATACCATCAGATCGATGTATTGACGAAATTGATACTTCAGGTAAGGAAGCATGCCTCGGCTGGGTCTTCTTGATTAAGTGGTGATTCCGAACTAAACGGCAGGGTTTGTTGTACTACAGCCGAGTCAGACACGGTCGCCAGCATTTGCTTTGTGGCAGAAGACGAAGGATTTCTCGACGCCGCAGCCGCAGCATTGAACCAACTGGCTGCTGATTGCAAGACAGCGCTCCGATGGTCGTACGACGAAGAGGACACGGACGCCGCTATCCAGGCTGCACAGCAGAACTTTGCCTCCATCGTATCCATATGCAAAGAGGCTGGTCTTACCGTCGACGCTGAATTGCCCTCTAGTTATGTTGACGTCGATAGACAGGATTCGGAATGGAGCACGATCCATTCGTTCGCGTCTTCCTGTTCGTCATCAAATCCGATGCAAGAATTCTCGCTGCCGACACGGTGTTACGAGCCAGAAGCAGCACATACCTCGCGCGGCGAATTTTACCACGAAAGCATTGTCGATCCTCCACCGGTCTCTATTACACGAATGGCGCTTCTAGAAGCCCAACCAGTTGCTGCACCATTGAGCCCAACTGAAGAGATCGTGGAAGTTGAGCTTACAGATCTCTTGACACAATCTCATGAAGAAATGTTGGGCCTCCAGCGCGTATTTGAAGCTCGAATGGGTGAAGCTGAGCGAACCCGCGAGAAGTACGAACACAAACATGCGGAAGAACTGCAGTCATTACAGGAAGAGATGACTAACTCCCGCTTGGCGATGGATCGCATCAAGCAGGAGCTCCTGGACAGCACGACTCGCAAGCTGGAAGACATGCACTCAGCTATCACAGCGTCACAGAAAGCGATCGAGGCGAGCATGAAGGACCAGGCGCGGTACTGGAAATCGATTTGCGAAGAGCTCGTCGTAGAAAAGAGAGACATGGCCCAAAAAGTCGCGGAGGAACGCGGCAAGTACACGGCACTGAAGGCTCATCTCGCGAGTCACGACGACACCACTGCAAGGCAACCATTTCACACTCGTGCACGAATACGGGATGCCTACGTTGAGGAGAGTGTTGCCAAAATGCGACTGTGCGAGTTGTCGCCTCCCTCTGCGTCGCCGCCACTCACGTCAGGAAACCAGGGCTCAAACGAAGAGTCTGGAGCGTGCACGTCAATCTGCGGTACGCCGACAGGTTCGTCATCGGGACTGGTGGCCGTTCCCAGTGCTGACAGCGTCAGTGAACCATCTAGCGCAGAGGTGTCCCCGACGCACAGTAGCAGTAGCAGCGTCAGCATCAGCAGAACTGGCAAGCCGACGGCGTTCCGGCGGTATTACCTCGCCCAAAAGCGCGTGGTGCTCCACTAGCATAGTCTCCGTAGCGCTCCCAGCGCCAAAACGAATGTGAACATACTTGCAGCAGTCCGTGATTGCAACCTTGCGAATCTCGGCCCGAACGGATCTCCACGACGATGTCGACGTCAGCGCGCCACTTCAAGTTCGCTCCCAATTTCGATGTCAACACGCCATTTTTCTATATCCTTTGTAAACAGATACATGCCTTTCCATTTAATTGAGTGTATTTTACTTCGAAACATAAACACTTTCCTAATCGAATTGTATATTATTATAAACGATGAATACGGTACCGCAATGTGGCCTGCGGATTTAGGCGATCATTTGCCAACTTGCGCCCCAGCCGAGCACCCGCAGCTTCCAGACCTTCGAGACCATGCGTGTGCCTACGTCGATGCGACCGCTGGCGTCCCGCGCACGCACGTTGAGCTCTGCGGCCGGCGCGCAGCAGCAGCCCGGCTGGTTCAATCGCATGCTGCTCACCAACGAGTACAACCTTCCGCGCCTGGCGGTGCCGCAGCTGGAGGAGACTGTGCAGCGTTACCTGGAGAGCGTCCGGCCGCTCGTGGATGCCAAGGACTGGGAGGCGCACGCGGAGCTGGCCAAGGCCTTCCAGGGAGCTGAGGGCCGCCAGCTGCAGGAGCTGCTACTCAAGCGCGAGCTCAAGCAGGCCATGGGCCGCGCCTACCCGTTCAGCTACATCGAGGAGGACTGGGACAAGATGTACCTCGGAGGCCGCTACCAGGGGCCCATCAACGTGAATCCGTCGTACGGCCTGCTGGATGAAACGGACGGCAACCTCCAGGGCATGGTGCCGCGCAGCGCCGCCTTCGTGCGCTCCATGGTCAAGTGGTGGGCCAAGGTGAAGAACAGCGAGCTGGAGCAGGACAAGAACCAGTGCATGGCTGGCTTTGCCCGCCAGTACGGCACGGCCAAAGTGCCTAAGAAGGACATCGACGTGCTGACGTCCCACCCGCGTGCGTCCCACATCGTCGTCATGAAGGGCAACCAGTTCTATCAGCTGAACGTGCTTAGCCCCGATGGCAAGCAGTTGCTGTCCCAGAGGCAGCTTGAGGCGCAGCTGGACTCCATCTTGAACTCTTCGTCCAAGGGGAGTCACGACGACCTGGATCTGTCCACGCTCACCGCTGAAGAGCGTGACACGTGGGCACAGATTCGCGATGGTCTGGTGGCGCACCACCCGGTGAATGCCGAGACGCTGGAGGTGATCGACTCGGCGCTGTTCGTACTGGTGCTGGAGGATCGCAACCCCACTGATATGAAACAGCGTATGGAACTGTCGCTCCACGGTCAAGGCTCGCACCGATGGTTTGACAAGTTGCAAGTTATGGTACAGCCCGACGGCCACCTGACGGTTAACTTTGAGCACTCCTTCTCGGACGGTACGGTCTGGAATCGCTGGCTGCACGAGTGCTGGCACGATATGCGCGACTCGGATTCGGGTTTTGCACCGCTCGAGGAGATGCCCGAGTATGTTGGAGCCACCAAACCCGAGAAACTTAGCTGGAAGCTCTCGAACAATCTGGTCGAGGATATCAAGAAGGCTGAAGACCACTTTTCCGACTTCTCGGCCAACCTCAACTCGGAGTACCTGGTGTACAACAACTTTGCTAAGAACAACTGCAAGCAGTGGAAGCTCAGTCCGGACGGCATCGCGCAGATGGCACTTCAGCTCGCGTTCTACCGCACGCATGGCAAGATTGCACCCACGTACGAGTCCTGCTCGACCCGCCTCTTCCATCACGGACGTACGGAGACCATTCGCTCTGCAACCCCCGCGGCCGAAGCGTTTGTCAAGGGTGTTGAGGCCGGTGCTGCTGGGGGTACCCAGCGTGAACTGCTCGTGACAGCCGTGAACCGCCATGTTGAGATGGCAAAGATGGCGCAGAGAGGACTGGGTGTGGACCGTCACCTGACGGCGCTGAACTCGATCGCCAGCCAGAATGGGGTCTCTAGTGACTTTTTGGCCAGCCCCGTTCGGGCCGAAAGTACTAACTTCCTGATCTCTTCGAGCAATGTGACCACGCCGTTCCTGCAGTACTTCTCCTTCGGTGCTGTGGTGCCTCACGGCTATGGCGTGGGATACCTGCTTCAAAACAAGACTATCAATGTAAGCCTGACGAACTACAAGGACAGCGGCATCTCGGATGGCAAGAAGTTTAAGAAAGCGCTAGAAGGCTCTCTTGACACCATTAAGGCGCTGGCGGACAGCCCTGCTCCGTGATAGTTGATGAGAATGACGTTGAGTGGGGATGGTAGCTGAAATCGAACCTCGTACAAATGTATTTGGTTGTCTCGACGCCTACATGCACGATTACACGTATGCGGTCTTGCTTCTTGAGTTCGTCTTGCGTTGTGATAGCAAGTAACGATCTTGAACGTGTCGAGGATACATACTTAAGTACTCCTATATGACCAAGTTCGCGAGCATGATAGCAATAAATCCCGAAACAAATATCAACAGCTTGGAGGTTTGGAACGCCACACTTGAGTCAGTTGGGCAAGTTGAGCAGTCAAAGGTGTAATTGCTCAGCATCTCGCAGAGCGTGCACGAAGGGCTGCACGAGGGGCAATAGCAAGCCGAGGATCCGTTCGTAAGCACTTGACAGTCTCCTTCTCCACAGTCCGTTGTGGTGCACGCGTCTTCAACAGCACCACAAGTGTCACCACTATAGCCGGCCGCGCAAACACATTTTCCTGTATTGGTGTTGCAAGTGTTGTTGTACTGGCACGCGAGGTCGTTCGTGCAGCGAGTGCAGCGCTCGTTTGCAGCGCCTTGCTTGCCGTCGTATTCCTTGCCATCGAATCCTTCCTTGCACACGCACTCACCGTCGACGCAGTCACCACCTGTGCCACAGTCGACGTCGCACGCGTTCGAAACCTCGGTTGAACACATATCCCCCTCGAAGCCAGCATAGCACATGCAGGTACGCTTGGTGATTTTCGTCTTGCTCTTGTACGTGCAGGTACCCTGGTATGTGCACTGTTCCTTGGAGTTGGACGACCCACAAGCGCTGGGATAGCAAGTACTAGGGTCCGCGGCCTTACCTTCGCAGTCGGACACGTCCAAGCAGACGAATTGACCCGTCACCTCGTTTCCGTCAATCGTTGCCGTGTACAATGCATCGGCATCACTGCTGTTGCTCGAAGTGGAAGAGGAAGTGGAGTTTCCACTTCCGCTCGACGGGGATGACGACGAAGTAGACGACACCGAAGAGGAAGCCGAAGTTGAGGTTGCAGACGACGCCGAGGCAGACCCTGAGGGTGAGGCCTCTGAGTTGAGGCGGCGGCGACTTGAGCCTGACCCGCTGGACGACAACGACAAGTTTTCTTCCGACACGAACACGCAGTGCGCATTCAGGTAGCCACGGTCGGAACTCTGGTAGGACGGGCACAGTCCAGGTTGAGCCCCACGACATGCCGGGCGCTTGGAGGTGTTGGGCGTGCATTTTGAAATGACATCGCCATAGTTGTTGACGGAGATGCAGATCGTGCCCGGGTAGTTCTTCTCGCAGTAGGCATCCGAGGTGCAGTAGTACGGATGATCATCATCAGCGGCGACACCTGCGATGAACGCGGCACCTAACACAACCAATGCGCGCAGGCACTTCATGAGGCCGGTGCCGATGGCAGCTCGTGTGGGGTGTAGAGGAAGTTCTCGACTGGCAGTGCCAGACCGGCATCCTTCCTGTCGAGAACGTCCCGGTTGGCATAGGTGGCGTTGCGCTGCTCGGGTGGGTGCTGCACTGCTGCTCCCTCAATTGATCTGCAGGGAATTCCATCCGCTCACACCGTCGTACGCGTCCACCTCGCAAATGCTTTCTGTCCGTCAGTGACGTGATCTTTGCAAGGTGTCCAGCCAGGAATCGGGTGGTAGGTTGTGGCAGCTTCGGTATGCAGCCTTACCTACGCTTCCTCGGCGGTGCGTGCATGGCTCAAGACTGAATTTGGGTGGCTAAAGCAAAACTGGCGATGGCATTGTACTCGCAAAATGTAGAGCTCTTTCACTACTGCCTGTACATGTACTACTGTTCGAGAGTGCTCCCCTACAGAGCCAAGGTGGCGACCACGGCCGCAACGAGCACAAACGCCAAAAGTTTGGAGGACACCAAGGTCGCAGCGGCATCAGTCGGACACGTCGAGCAGTCAAACGAGGAAATGCCCGTCATATCGCACATCGTGCAGCTCGGGCTGCACAAGGGGCAGTAGCAAGCCGAGGATCCGTTTGATAGTACCTGGCAGTCGCCGACTCCGCAGTCCGTGCGGGTTGTGCAAGAGTCTTCAACGGCGCCGCACCAATCCCCGCTGTACCCGGCAGCACAATTGCATTTGCCGGTGTTGGTGTTGCAGGTGTTGTTGTACTCGCAGGCAAGGTCGCTGGTGCATCGGGTGCAGCGCTCGCTAGCGTTGCCCTTCTTGCCTTCATATTCCTTGCCGTCGAATCCCTTCTTGCACACGCACTCGCCGTCAACGCAATCGCCACCCGTGCCACAGTCAACGTCGCAGGCCCCCGACACCTCGGTTGCGCACTTGTCACCGTCAAAACCGGCGTAACACAAGCAACTTCGCTTGGTGACTTCGGTTCTGTTCTTGTAGGAGCATGTCCCCTGGTAGCTGCACTGCTCTTGGGATGCGGGCGAACCGCATGCGCTGGGGTAGCACGAGCTGGCATCGGCTGCCAAGCTCTCACAGTCGGACAGTTCGAGGCAGATAAATTGACCGGTCACCTTCTCCTTGTTGACTTTCACCGTGTACGTCTCATCGGCAAAGCTACCGGTGTCGGTGTTTGTTGCCCCAGAAGTAGAGCCCACCGCCAAGAACCGACGGCTCGAACCAGATTCACTTGTGATGTTGATACTCGAGGACACAGGTAGATAATCTTCCGACACGAAGACGCAGTGAGCGTTGAGATAACCTCGGTCGGAGCTCTGGTACGACGGACACAAGCCCGGTTGGGAGCCTCGACAGGCTGGGCGCTTCGACGTGTTTGGGGTGCACTTGGAGACACCATAGTTATGCACGGGGATGCACGCTGTGCCGGAGTAGTGTTTTTCGCAGTACGAGTCCGACGTGCAATAGTAGGGGTGCTCTTCGTCTGCATTCACTGCAGCGGTTGCGACGGCAGCAGCAAAAGCGGCAACTTTCAGAATAAATGTCATGATAGCCGAGTTGGTACGGTGGACGTAAAGGAAATTATGAAGTGCGCTGAACAACGTTTGTTGTAGACTTCGCCGGACATACAAGTGCACACGCGTGGATTTCAAAGTTGACGTTCTTTGTGCTTTAGCTCATTTCCAGTGTTACCGACGATTTCGCTCCATCTTTCCAGTCAATGCAGATGTTGCCATTCGTGCCTACCGTATCATAGTGGTTGACGCCCCGACCACGAGGGCGACATCATCCTGCTCAGCTCGGTTTTTACCTGCAAGCTCAACCTCAGGAGAGGATTTTGCCGCGCAGTGAGACTGACCAAGTCACTGCATCAGTGGCTCACTGACAGTGAGCGGCCCATGCTGCTGGAATTTTACATGTATGGGATCTCAGCAAGATTCTTAGCACTTGACAGGATAACTTCCACCCAACGCAAGCCGTCGCAGTGAATCAGATCCTAGATGCCTCAACTTCGCGGGATGCCGTCAACGAGTTTCAGTCGTCGCTGTCTGTCCGGGCCCCGAGCTCCGTGACACGAGAGAGCAACGCACCAACACGACCTCCGCAGCAACGTCGGTGAGTAAATGATCATGTTACGTAATTAGTGCTCCAAGCTGAGCGTCCGAGGAGGACCGTACTACTATTCGAGTGGAGGCTCCCTTACAGAACCAAGTTGGCGAGCATGATCGCGACCAACATCGAGGCAAACACCAGCAGCTTGGACGATTGCATGGATGCGGCACCGTCGGTGGGGCATGTCGAGCAGTCGAAGGTGGAGTTGATGCTCATATCGCACAGCGCGCACGTGGGGCTGCACAAGGGGCAGTAGCAAGCCGAAGAACCGTTGGCAAGAACCTGGCAAGCGCCAATGCCGCAATCCGTGCGTGTCGTGCACGAGTCCTCCGTGGCACCGCAAGTGTCACCCGTGTAGCCAGGGCCGCAGATGCATTTGCCCGTTTCGGTGTTGCACGTGTTGCCATTTTGGCAGGCCAGGTCGTTCGTGCAGCGAGTGCAACGCTGGTTGGGCTTGCCCTGCTTGCCGTCGTACGACTTGCCGTCGAAACCCTTCTTGCACACGCACTTGCCGGCCACACAGTCACCACCGGTGCCGCAGTCGACGTCACACGCGTTGGAAACCTCCTTCTCGCACTTGTCGCCGTCGAAACCGGCGTAGCACATGCAGCTGCGCTTGGTGATTTGCTTCTTGTTCTTGTACGTGCAGGTGCCCTGGTAAGTGCAGACCTCCTTCGAGTTGGGGGACTGGCAAGTGGTGGGCTCGCACGTGGTGGGGTCCGCGGCCTTGTTGGCGCAGTCGGAAACATCCAGGCACACGAACTGGCCGGTCACCGCTGTTCCACTAATGGTGGTGGTGAACATGCCGGTCGCGCCGCTGCCGCTGCTTGTCGTCGAAGACGAGGACGTTGCCGCAGAGCCGGAGGACGCGGTGATGGTCGAAGAAGCAGCGCTGCTACCAGCCGAGGAAGCGTTGGAAGCCGCGCCCATGAGACGACGGCGGCCTGAGGTGGAGCTGCTCGTGGCGCTGCCGCTGGACGATAGCGACAGGTTCTCCTCCGACACGAACACACAGTGCGCGTTCAGGTAGCCGATGTCAGCGCTCTGGTACGACGGGCACAAGCCAGGCGTGGCGCCGCGGCATGCAGGGCGCTTGGCCGTGTTGGGCGTGCACTTGGAGATGACGTCGCCGTAGACGTTGACAGAGATGCAGGCCGTGCCCGGGTAGTTCTTCTCGCAGTACGAGTCCGACGTACAGTAGTAGGCCGGGTCGTCGGCCCCGTCCACACCCATGGCCAGGGCGGCGGCGAACACAGCCAACGCGCGGATGCACTTCATTGAAGCGGCGGACAGCAGGTACACGGCGGCGGCGGGAGCCCGGTGTGGCAAATGGGGAAATGCTCGCGCAGGTCGTTGGGTTGCCAGGCCGCCCAACCGCCGTGCTGCAACGCTCCGCAAACAGGCCGCAGACGCGCAGCGGAGCTAGGGCCAATAATTCCGCTGCGGAGACTGCAACGCACGTACGTGACAGGCGTTAATCGCGCCCATAGTGAACGCAAGTCAAGTGGAAATTTGCATCCCCTATCCGCGCGAGCAGAGGGAGGGGCAGTCCTGGTTGAAAACAGCAAAACGGACGCTGGCGACGCGGCATCTCGTCCTCGGCGCGGCGCCACACACTACTGGTCATCTGGACAGCGAGTTTCGGGGTGCAAGCAGCAGCCTTCTTAGTACATGCAGCGATGCCAGCGCGGCGCGGCGCTCGTCTCGTCAGTCGGCCCAAATTCCGCTGAGCGTGGACGGCTCGGACAGAAAAAAGATCCGGTCCACGACCCGTCCACACACATACCGCCCTCCCTCTTGCATACCGCGACTACCGGTACTTATTTTGGCGAATCAAGCGGCGCCGCTGTTGGGAAGTGCAGGATTGGCTGAAATAGCACCCCGCGCAATTGCTTATCACTTCCCTGCAGACGAAATTACGGCCGCAGCAACCATGGTGTTCTACTTCACGTCCTCCGGTGCGTGCTTCCCGCGGCGAATGCGTCGAGATGAGCTAGCGTGGAGCTAACAATGAGTGAATTATTTCCAATGCGCTGCATGGCTTACGCGGTCTTTGGACTCACGCGTAGAGGGCCACACCATCTACATGGGCAAGGACAAGTTCGAGAACGAAGACCTCATCCGCTACGGGTTCATGGAAGACATTTGGTACGCCATACTGCTCATATTAGGACTTAATGTAGTTATAGAAGCTGACACAGGGCTACTGATTGCCGTTTTCCTACAGGTTCCACGTTGATGACTTGTCATCTGCCCACGTCTACCTCCGCCTTCCACTGGTCAGACGTGTCTTCTTAGTAAACTCGTCTTTTTCGATACTGACAAAATGTGTGTGTGGTATCCAGGGGCAAACGAGGGTGGATGACGTTTCCGAGATTTGTCTCGAGGAGTGTGCTCAGCTGGTCAAGGTTGGTTGATTCCTGCGGTCTTTTCTTTTTAAGGGGGAGGGGTCATCGCGCTGATGGTGCTATTTTATTGCAGGAAAACTCGATCGAAGGGAGCAAGAAGAAGAGTGTCTCTGTTGTACGTGCTCAGATTGCCTTCATACTTTACTGATAGTGATGGGAAACTGACCCATTTGACCCCTTTAGTGTTACACGAGGTGGCGAAATTTGAAGAAGGCACCATCCATGGAGGTTGGCCAAGTGGGCTTTCACCACCCCGAGCGAGTAAGTGATAGCCTTGAAAAGGTGTTTTTCTCAATGCTGATGGAGCCACGGTGAATGCTACCATATAGGTTCGGCATTACAAGGTCGAAGAGAAAAACAAGGACATCATCAAGATGCTCAACAAGACGAAGCAGGAGTTCCATCCCGACCTGGAAGGTACATCGTGGCATTGGTCGCAGAGGGTGCGGTTTGCGGCGTCTTCTGACAATGCCGTCTTCTTCACTGTACAGAGGAGCGCCGGCAGCGTGAGCTTCTGTACAAGGCTGAGCGCAAGAAACAGCGCCTGCAACTGGAGGCGGATCAACGCAAGTCAAAGCTCGAGTACAAGCAGCAGAAAGAGCTGCGCAGCTACTCGTACGTTGTTGATTTGTGCTGCTTGTTTTTGTGGATGTCTCAACCTAATTAAATCGTTTTGACTGCGCCGCGCAATGCAGCTCTTTGATGTCTCGGGACAATATCGATGCGGGCGACAAGTTGGAGGCGGCCGCGGACCTCAGCAGCGTCAACGCGTACGAGGAGGACTTCATGTGAATAGTTCCGCCGAACAGTTGGAGTTGGATTCAAAACCAATACTTTTGCTGAAAATTTCGTCAAATGACCATCTCGTGAAAACGTTATGTCTACCACACCATAATTGCCTTTTGGCGGGCAACCAATTGTCAGCCTCGAGCTTCCACGGAAATGGCCGCCGAGAGCGCGAGCGCGCTGGCAGACGCCAGCGCCGCTGCGTCGGCCGAGAAGATCGCGCAGTGCATGCGGATGCTGGAAGGACAAACCGACGAGCACAAGTTCGCGGGGCTGCTCATGGTCACGAAGCTGGGCGACCTGCCGGCCGAGCAGCTCCAGCAGGTAAGGCGCCAGGTGCTCACGACCGTCGGCGTCAGCTTCTTCCTGCGTCTGCTGCACACCAAAGGTGCGCCCCCAGTGCTGAGCTTCTTGTTGCTGAAACCCCTGTGCCGAGGTTTTCGACCCCCTGTTAACGGTGGCTTTCACCGCCCGTTTTTCCGGTGCTGCAGGCCCCGACGAAGTTGAGACGCTCTCGTCCTTCCAAAGTCTCGGGCTTAACTTAATCGCGAGGTACAGGAAGATGGTGTTGATAGCTCGGCTGCGATATCTGCTGTACACAGTGTGGTTTACAGTGAAATGCGTTGCATTGATTCATTCAGCTTCTGCTCGGACCCGGACGTGGCCAAGGAGTTCGCCCAGGACAAGCTTGTGAGGTTCATTCTGGAGCAACTAGCATCGCATTCGACGCCACATGAGTCTGCCGTGGATTGTGTGCGCATTCTGGCAGGCCTGACCCACACCGAAAAGGGGCAGCAGGTGCGCCAACTAGCTCAATCGCTGGATGCTCCTGCGTGTGGGTGGTGCCTGAGGGGTCGTGCCTGTGCTCTTGCGTAGGTGATGATGCACGAAAGCGTGCTTGGTCGTCTTTTTAGCGCCATGAAGAAGCTGAGCCGATCTCACTCGAGTCGAGATTTGACTGCTGAGAGCAAGTCAGCTGAACAAGAGCAGCAGACGGATACGTTGGTGGGAGATCTTTGGGGTATAGTGGGCGGCATGGCTACAAAGCCCGAAGTCTGGACTCACATCCACAGCTATGACTTCGAGTTTGTCTGCTCCAACTTTTCGTATGTTCGGGGCGACACTGCCATCCAGGTGCTAGCCGTTTTGAACAGCTACATGAGGCTAGTCGAGATAGGCGAAGCGCCAGTGGAATTGCTCAGCTCACAGTGCCTCTCTGATATCCGCACCGGCGTGCTGCGCTTTCTAAGGGCAAAGTGGCCTCATCAGGAACGTGACGAGTGCTTGCGACTTATTTTCCAGCTCATGCAGCATTCTGGAACATCGTGGATGCTTCCGGGCACAACACTGCGCAGCCAAACACCCCCTGATGAAGTGTCGGGTGGCAAATTTATTCTGTTCCTGCTAAAGCTTGTCTCTATTGAGGTACGTTTCTGATTGTGCACTTGCTTTTCCTGTTAAAGTACGCTAATGTGTTGTCCACTGCACAGATCAAAATCATGCTGGATGAAGTGGAGCTATCCCTGATTCAAGTTGATGAGGCCAAGGTAGAGTCGGTGGAGGAATCTGAGAGGCGCGAAAAGGAAGTCAAACGCGTGCTCGCAATACTGCCGATTTGCTATGGAATCGTGGAAATGGTCATAAGTGGCCTGGTCTCAAATTACGAGAGTGACCTCGTGCTTCCTTACGATATCCTGCTGGAGATGAAGGGAACATTCAACCAAGTATTCGTTGTTGTGCTGGAACTACTGACGCTGGTTCGGGATTATGTGCAGACCCACCGATACCGTGAACTGCGCGAGTCACATGCGGAAACAGTCTACCACTTAGATGCTGTGATCTGCGCTAGCGTGCGTATCGTGAGCGCCTGGATCGCAGAGGACTCCGACACCAGTGTCGACTTGGTAATTCAGTTGGTTCCATTCATGGTCTGCTACAAGCCATTATTGGCTTGGGTGACGGATGACGGAGTCCAGACTTTAAAGTCTGACAGTAACCAACTCATTGATTCGGACGACGAAGTTGATTCGGACGACGAGGTGGATGCCGTTTCTCAGATGATGCAGAAGGCTGCTATGATTCACAAAACAGATAGCAGTATTGATCAGCTGCATTTCCTGCTCCCGGGTTTGCTCCAGCTTAGCGCGCTCCCTGATGGAGCTTCCATCATGTCCGAGAACGTGGATATCCTGCGGCGTTTGATGCAGTTTTGCTGCACCATTTGCGCCGACATTGCCGATGGCAACACCGAGTTTGCCAACGTGTCGACCCTGACTCTATGTCTCGGTATTTTAATCAACCTCATTTTGATCCGTGGAGGCAACGACAGCACTGGCGGTTCCCAAACGTCAGGTGTTCCCAACGCGCTCGACTGGTTTAGAGCGCTGACGTTCCTTCTGCCCGTTGCGTGTGCTAGCGGATCTCGATTAATGGTTGACAAGAATCTCACGGTCGAAAATCGCGGCGAAGATGACCGCTATGTCATGCTCCTGCACGTAGTTTGTGTGGTCCTCTTTATTGCGAGTCATTTCCAAGATAAGAAGCAGCACCCGTGCCGTTTGCCGGCTGCTATTGCAAGCCTGGTAACGCCGTTCAACCACATCGTCGACTGGATCGTTGAGCACCCTCCTGACGCGAAGACAGAGTCAACGGCGGACCTGTTTGAGCTCATGCGCGTACTTTCGATGCGGTCGATTTTGACGCCGGAGCTATTGTCACGGTGATAATGAGCCTACAAGGCTCAAGACGTCCAAGGGCTGGAAGCATGCCCACGAGAAAAACGCATGGAAGACGAATGTGTGTTTGTGATGCATATTCTACCTAGCTTGTTGGGTTAAATAGGTTTCTCAATGAAGCAGGCGCTCTCTTTTCCTTCGAGAGGGCAACGCCGACTGTACGAATAGTGAACACGTCTGCATCGTCCGCCGCTGGTTTGCGTCGCTGGCGTAGCTTCCACTTGACTGTGATTTCTGCTAACTATCGAGGTCTATCTTATGGTGTCAAAACAGAATCGGGAGACTCATTCTAGTAGTGGCGAGGGGCCGGTCCACACACTTACGACGTCGAGATATCCTGTTCCTCTGCAGAATCGCTCAGCCGACGTCGCTTGTCGATCGCCCGGATCGTTTCCTGCTCCCGGAATCGACGTCGAGAGGCATTCCGGTGCATCACGGGTACTACAGGCTCCGTGATGCAGGGCGGCAACGTGGCAGACAGACCGGAGCCGCGCTGCAACACACTCGCGTTCATGACGGGCGGCTCTGTCTGGAAAATCGGTACATCACTTGACAGGGATCCATTCGGCATGACGCTCGCTCCAGCAGCGGACGCCGAGGCTGCGTTCCTCCTCACTCGCGCGTTCACGATGGCTCGGATGACTTGGTTACTGGCCGGCAGCTCCAACAACTCGGCTGCGGGCATACTGGACTGGGACTGTTGCAAGACGATGGTGGTGTTGATGGCGTAGACGCTGTAGCTCGTGTAGGCGTCTGTGGGCAGCTGGTGTCGGCACGTGGGGCAGGTGCTGTGCATCTTGAGCCAGGGCTCGATGCAGCGCTCGTGGAACTGGTGGCAGCACGTGGGCAGCTCGGCGCACGGAGACGTGAGCGCCTCCATGCACACGACGCACACGGCGCGCTCGCCGTCCAGCTGCTGCCGGACGTCGGCCGGGTTGCTCTTGAGCGTCTCCATGAGGTGCATGGCGGCGGGCGACACGCTGTTGAGCTGCGGGATGATGTAGCGGATGATGGAGTGCACCCAGCGCGCGCTCTTGAACAGCAGCAGCGCGTCCTTGATCTGCGAGTTGGCGGGGGCGGCGTACCGCACGTTCACGCGGATGGCGAGGTCCATGGCCGCCTGCTTGCGTCCTCGCGGGCAGATTTTAGAGTGCGTCGCCCTTTCTCGCTGGGCCCCGGAGCTGAAGCCTTGGCTGGAGCTAGCGAAGCTGGAGCTGAAGCCGAAGCTGGCCTGGCTACAGTCCTCCGAAAGTATCAGACGCCCCTGCGTGCAGCACGAGTGATGGTCCGGCGCGCGGACTTTCTCGGACGGCTGTGCTGCTTGTTGTTGCCGCTTGTTGTTGTTGTTGTTGTGGTGGTGGTTGCTGTTGCTGCGGTTTGTTGCTGCAACAGGCGGCTTTTTCGCGTTTGGGCTGCAGTTGCGGGGTGTCGCCGGCAATGCGCGCTAGCTCGGGTGAGATGGCGGGAGTATTTTCGTCGGGGCTGCGCGCGTGTGGCCGCAAATGTTATTTTGAGGCCGTGCCGTTAATGCTCCGCGTTAGTTTTGCGAGTGCCCGCCTTGCAGGCCTCGCTTTCTGGTGTGTCTAAGTTACGCTTGGCAGATTACGTAGTCGTGATTGATGAGCGATTTGCATGCTTTTGGATGCATACATTTTTCAAGTCAAGACCGACTAGTCGGGTAAGACAGAACTTGACCCGTAAACGGATTATCAGTCGATGCCAGTGGCGTGGGAACGTAGGCGCATTCACAGCAATAGCGCTGCTGGAACCCGAGCTAAACTAACTAAATGACACAGCCGGCAATACCGTCCATTTTCGCAACTTGCACTCCAAAACGGAGGAGCAGCAACAGCAACTTCAACCGAGGCACCCCAGTTTCCTCATGCAGAAATCCTGAAATGGACCGCTTCGCAGGCGCTAGCGAGAACGAATCCACGGGTGGCAATGCACCCGCCCCAGCCTGCAGCGAGCTTGCGTCCACTCGACAGCGTTCGCCGTCATTTTTTAGCCGTCGCGTCGAAGCAGCGCTGAATGCGCTTCGTGGGCGAGAGAAGAATTCTAGTTCAAGTCAGCTAAAAAAGCAGCCATGTCTTATCTTATGGTCGATGATGTAAACAGTGCCAGCTCATCAGAAAATCGGAATCATCATGGACATGGCCGGGCGGGGGTTAAAGCGGGCAAACCCTCCTCGCGATGAAACCTCAGAGCTGGTTGGTTGAACTGCCACTCGCTTTTAGAGAGGAAAATGGTATCCGTTTCGCGAAACGCCGGGCGCGGATTGTCGAGACGCCCTAGTTAGCAAGTTGAAGTTGCATGTATTTGCCGCAAACTGAAGCTGTCACAGCCGTTTCGAAACAGCAGATCCGTTCGATCACCGAAACACAGGTACGTATCCATGTATGGGGAGCTCACCTTGACGCAGCTCTTCTATAGCCATCACGGCGCAGGGGTTTCCTGCGGCTCCGTCGTCTCGGGCAAGTCGGCCGCGGGGGGAAAGTCCGGCGCCATCAGCACGAACGAAGACTGCAGTGGCGCGGAGGTCTGGGCGGCTGGCAGCGGCCGCAGCGTGCCGATACGCGAGACGGACATGGCCCCACGAGATGTGTCCAGCGAGGCGAGCGCTTGCGAGGAAGCCGATGGCGAGAGCGGCATCATCCGCGTCGCCCCGGCGTAGTGCTGGACTAGAGGCGCGTCGGCCGCCCCCGACAGCAACAGCTGCACTTGTGTCTGCAGGCGCTGGATGTCGCGCTTCTGCTTCTCCACAACGCTCGCGAGCTCGTCGGTGCGAGCTGCATTGTGACGGCCGCGCTCCAGGCGCCCGAATGGAAGCAACGATGAGCTGCTGCGGCTCGGAGAAGGACTGCTGCTGTAGCTCGGGGTGCGCTGCCGTCGCTGCTGCTTCGACGGCGTGGCCCGCCCGCTGTGCAGAGGGGCAAGACTGACAGGGCCGCCACTCCCCGAGGTGACGTCCAGGGTGAGGTCAAGTTGTGGCGCTTGATCTGGTGATGACGGTCGCGCATGGAGCTGCGGGCTCGAACGGCTGAGCTGTGGTGACGACAGCAGCTGGTGGGATCTCGACGAATCGAACCCCGTGCCTCGTTCCCCTTCACCATTGTCATTGCCGTTGCCAGTTCCACCTCCCGCGATGTACAACGACCGTTTAAGGTTGCGGATCTGGATTTGCAGCAGCTTGTTCTCTTTGCGCAGTCGGTTGCATTCATCGATGAGCATGCTGCCTTCTGCCACGGAATCGCGGCGAACTCGGTCGGCCTGGGTCTTCGCGTGATCTAGCGCAGTCCGCAGTGTCTGGATAGTGCGACTCATGTACTCCATTTGCTTGACCGATTCGTCCACGGACTGCTTGCAGTCGTAACCCAATGCTTCGTCCGACACAGCAGATGCTATGGTCTTCGGGGTCGCAGAAGCAGAAGCAGTAGCTGTCGGTGTCGATGCGTGCTGCTTTTGGTGCATATTCGTAGCCTTGGCATGCAATGTCATCACGGTTTTTGCGGGAGAGTAAAACCCGCCGCCACCGGGCGACAATGGCGTAGTAGTGTTTCCAGGGGTATTGTTGTTGTTACTGGAGATAATTGCTCGAGGGGGTTTCTTGTGCAGCGTCTCCCCCATAACGTAAACCTTGTAGGCATCTTTCACTGCGCTCTCCAAGTCCTTGTAATTCGTGAATTGAGCTAGACGAGTAAACTCGCGCGTCATTTCGCCGACAGAGTACTCTTTTTTCAGCGAGCTTTGGCGCAGAGCTTTGACTTCGTGCAGTAATGTACGGATTTTTGCGTCTTTGTTTTCCATTTCCTGTTGAACTTCAGCCTTAGCTCGAAACTCATCAGCTAGCTCGTTTTGCATCTCACTTATCTTAGATTCCAGTGAGCGTAAGTGCTCCTGCATAGGGACTTGTTCCGTTTCCAGGCCATCGATACGATGCGAAAGAACAGAGCGGAAGTTTTCGAGTACGCGATTCTCTGACTTCAGTCCATTGATCGCTCTCTCTTTTTCGTGACTCGAACTACGGCAAACTTCAAAATGGCGCTCATAATTTGCTAAAGTTGTCTCGAGCCGTGCCAGTTTGGCACGCTCGGTTGATAGAAGCACATCTCGAGCATGCGATGAAGCCTTTAGCTCTTGCATCTTTTTTCGAAGAGATTCAAGCTTGGTATTGGCAGCACTCAATTGACCTTGTTTGACCGCTGTGTTCTGGCGCTCATTTTCCAATTGCGCCGCAAACTCAACGCGCATTTTCTGCATTTCCTGCTCGTAATCCGTTTCTTCTTGATGCAGTACTTCTTCGAACTTGACGTGATTGTATTTGAGATCTTCATGTAGTCGCTTGATAATTTCGTTCTGCTCCTTCGCTCGTGTGTACGCCGCCTTGCGCTCTGCGTGCAAAGTTCCTCGGTTTTGGCTGTCTTGAGCTTCTACTAGGGCTTCACATCGTTGTCGTGTTTGTTCCAGTGTCTCCGACAGTGCGTCGTATCGAGCTACCTCCTGTGCGAGCTTACGCTCGTACTGATTCTCAAGCTCTTGAGTCATCTTGACATGGTGCGCTTCAAGCTGGGTCAGCTCTTCAGTGTGTTTCCGCGTCGCTAGTTGGTGTCGAGCTTCTAACTCCTCGTACCGAACTCGTTCCTGAACTACTAGATGTTCGGACTCCTCCTTTAAAACATGCAACCGATTAATCCACTCGTTCTCTTTTCGGTGCAATGCAAACTCGACGTCCGCCTTCACTTGATCATGTCGTTGTTGCCACTCAATCACCTCTGCGCGTCGCTCCTCAATATCATCCCGAGCAACAAGCACGGCGTCAGTGTAGGATGCACCAACTTTCCTGCGTTCTGGAGAGGCTGCGGACGTGGGTCTAGCCGTTGAAATCCCTGTTCTCGATGTAGTGGTTCCGGTTCGAGAAGTGTCATCGTGAGCTTGTTGGAGCAGCCCGCCATTCAGAACTTTGAAGATTCCGACACTGCCGTCTTCCGCGCAAGTGATGAGCTGTTCGTTATCTTCCGTCATGCGCAGGTGCAGTATACCCTCCGCATGCGCAAAGTACTCGCAAATGCCTTTGTTTGCCAGCGGCCAGGGATACACAAGGATACTACCAGCCTTGGTTCCAGCAAAAAGTCGCTTACCGTCCCTCATTAATGCCATGGACGTGATTACCGTGCCTGCAGGTAAGTCAAAACTTTTTGTTTCTTCACCTGTAGTGATTTCGCGGATTTTACCATCACTGCCGGATGCCACCACAATACCAGGATCATTTCTATCCACTACGAATGCAGCGTACTGGCAGTGCTTCACCACGTGTTGCATTTCTTCACTGCGTAACCCAGTGCTAATATCCCAACGATAGATTGCGCCGTCGTGGGCTGCTGAAAAAAGATAGCTGTCGTCACGACTCCAACTTAGACAACGTACAGCTCCGATATGACCAGAAAAAGTGTGTGCAGCCTCGAAGGTGTAAGTTCTGAATGTGGTGACTGTGAGCCCAGACGCGCAGGCAAAAAGATGGCCACCATGTGCGTATCGGACAAAGCGGCATGCCTTAATAGCAAGCTCTTTAACCTGCCTCAGGCTTTCTTGTAAAAGTTGATAGACACGAACTCGCTCCTTAAAGGCCACAACAAGTTGGAAGCCGGATGAATGAACTGCCACCGTCGTTGGCTCCTCCGGGCAATGATGCAGAAGCTCGTAGTGATGCAACTCGAAGTTCCACACACGCACTGTTTTATCTGTGCCGCAAGTCACAACAATTGGGCGCTGTATGCATACATCCACTTGTAATATGGGGCCTACTTGATGACCCTATGAGTTAACAAACAAGCGATCATTAGTTGTGATTGAGACAACCTCATGTGTGCTAGCTTACATGACGGATAAACTCGCGGTATTCGATTCTGTCCTCTTGCTCAGTATCGATGGCACTCATAGAAAACGTTATCAACTCGCGGCTTTTAGAGGAAGCCACAATAGTTTCCGAGTTTGGCGATATTGTGATGCAGTCAAACGCGATGTCGCCCACAGACACAGAGCGCACAAACGGAAACGGATCCTTTGCGTCATCCTGCGAAAAACGACATTAATTGCTGATGAGATCTGAGTTTAGACAGGCTTGTGCAAACTAAGTACTTACTGATGCTTCATATATACTGAAGAAACCGGCGGAGCCTCCGAGAACAAAACCCTTGCCATGCGCGGTGACGCACTCCATACGTACGTGGGATGGCTGGTGACATCGAGATGAGTGGATGAGATCAGCGCTACACCCATCGAGAGTGATTCGAAAGCAAAGCAGAAGACCACGTTCCGACAGAGCGACCATGTGCTCTTTCAACCAAGTATGATCCACAAAATGCTCCTGGTCCTTGAGCTGTGGGAGAAAATTAGAGATTTTGAAGTCATTGTTTGTCCACACCCAATACTTCAGCGTCGTTGGTCCTGAGACCGAAATGAAGTTGCCGTTGGTCGGACTGATATGAATACGCGAACCACGGCTTGGGCATTTGCATGAAGCCACAAGCTTCGCATTGCCGACCTTCCAGTATGTCACAGTATGCGCTGGTGCATCCTCAAGGACCGCCAAAAATTTGTTGTCCGCCGAGAAGCTGCACGATACTACATTCGAGTTAGATGGAAGTGGCAAGTTTCGCACACGAGTCTTTGTATTCAGCTTGTAGATAGCAATGGAGCGAGCTTCTTGGTCTCTTTGGTGGGCCTGAAGTGCCACGGATGATCCTCCCGCTCCCTTTAAAGATGATGTAACGGAGGGCATCGACGTCGGAGATGCAGTAGTTGCACTGGCAGTGCTATTTACTACAGGGGGTACGACGCTTTGGTATACTTCAGCCACGGCCAAGAGCTCACGGTTCGGTGATAGCTGAAAGCTCTGGATGCACTTGGTATGCCGAACGTGATGGAAAAAATCCATCGCACGATTTTCTACATTGTAGAGAACTAAATGGTGTGCCACCGGGTATATCACCATATACTCGCTTGCAAAATCGATGACCGTTCGGCCGCAAGAGCGAAATCCTAGCGCATACCTGTACATACATTGGTCAACGGGTGAATTAGCTCAGACCGGTATGTTGCTTGACAAATAAAATGGCGTACGTGGGTTTAAGGTGCAGACTCGCCTCCTTGTCTTCTTCGGTGCTTGTGTATAGATCCATATTCTCGGGCGGAACAATTGGAGTGACGTCTTCCTCAGGGGATTCCACGACTTCGCTGCCTCCATTGTTCACCTCGGCATCCATTCCCCCATCCATCGAGGACACTCTTACTGCCCACACTTGGGTAGATTTTACCGCAACGTCGTCGTACACGAGAGCTCGTGCAATAGCGAGTTGATACTACTACAGCCGCGACATGCTTAATTGAAGCAGCGCCAACGCTGCTCGTCGGTTATGGCGGCGTTTCGAAACTATTCTTTCTCGCTCAATGTAAGAAGCAGCAAGTAGTCGGCTTGGCACTTGGTAGCCTGCCTGCGACTCGCATCGTTCATCTAGCCTCGTAGGGAGGTTGCAGTCCCGATGCTGGGAGGGATCTTCCACAAGCGCAAGAAGAGTCAAGAGCTTCGGTCACCATCGCTTCAAGACCTCAAGAAGTGCGTTAGCCTGGTCATGGATGCTCTACTTGGCGGCGTACGGTCCTGACGATTGATGTGCTTCCGTAGGTTTCGAGATGCCTTTGCAAAATACGCAGAGCTCCGCCAAGTGGACCCTCCTCCGTGTTTCGAGAAGGTGATGTGGACTTTTACGTTGGAAGGATGCTATCATGCGTTTGCAATTGACACCTGTTGATACTATATGCAGAGCATTTACAAAGCTATCGCTGGGCAAAAGGACCTGCACACTGTGGAATTTAGACAGGAAGATATCACGGACCCGCAGATGATCGCTTTGGCAGAAGCTCTCCTTGAGATGCCGATAGTGTCATCTCTTGATCTGCGGGACAACCGCATAACTGATGATGTGCGTTTGGGTACTATTGCAGCATAATGATTGCGTTCGACATCTCACATAGTTTTACTGCTGGATCAAAACTGTGCAGGGGGCGAAGGCGTTGCTGGAAGTTCTTCGTTTACAGATAATTGCAGCCAAGACACCGCCTACAATTGATGCTCGGACGAAGCAACCACTATACCCACCACTGCCCGAATACACACGGTACGTGACGAACGTTAACCTGAAGGGCAATGAGGTTTCAGCGTCCGTCTTGCAAGAACTTTCGCAATACGTGGATGTTTTAAGGCGGGAAGACAAGCGATTGGAGATTCGAGCAGCACTCAACCGCATTGATCGCAATAGCGACGGTAGTATCGACGAAGAGGAATTCAAAGGTGTGCTTAAGCTATTGACGACGTCGACACCAACGAAAAAGGAAATCCGGGCATTTATGCAGCAACACACGCTATCCACAGACAACACACAGAATGTTGTCAACTTGGAAAATGTTTTACTTGCAAAATGTGCGATATCACCTTCAAGGCACTCAGCATGTCCACCGTGGGAAGCACTAGTTCAGGAACGGCACGCCATTCTGGGCGCACCCCGCATGGCACCGACGATGATGGCCACTGCACCAGAATCTCATGATCCCCCGTCATCGAAAACACAAATAAGTCGTCCAAGCCTCACACCTTCTGATAGTGGCATGACAACCGGAAATGCCAATCCATTTTATCGTAGCAACAGTACACCCGACGTATCTCCTTTATCATCACCAACAACCCAAGCTCCTGTTGCACCAATTGAAATGGTAAATGCGGCACCAAAACCTCCCGTTGTCCCCGTGGTGAGCGCACCAATAGTTCAACACCAAGCCACAAAGATGCCCGAGTCAAAGAGCGCGACGTTGCTGCCAGAGCAACCGTCCATCACTTTAACAAGGCCTCCACCAATACCAATTCTCCCTCTTGCCTCAGTAGTACAGCACTCAGTCAGCCCCAGTCCACGCTCTGCTCGATCAAGCGTCGATGATGAGGGACAGCGAAATCTGCCGACAGTACGGGACGCAGGCCCAAATTCCATCATCTCGGCTCCATCGTCACCTCACGACTCAGACATAAGCGATAGCATGAGCGTTGTTTCATCGGCATTTGGAGGGTCCGTCTCGCAGCGTATTATGGAGGATCATGAAGCTCTTAACGCATCAGAGCGCAAACTTTCCGCAACATTGGGCATGAATCCCTCCTCAACAAATCTAGACTCGCCTCGCTGGCAGAGTGAGCAGTTCTCAGCGGAGGATGAGGAGGGAGCCAGCAGCGGGGGTCCTGGTGGTACGCGAGAAGACATTGACGAGTTGAGTTCCGGGGATGTAGACGATGTCATTCGTTCGGTTTACAGTCATAGGGGCCCAAAATCTTTGGTTACTTCGGGAAGCAGTAGTAATGAGCTCAGCGACAACAAAAGCTTGTCTGGGCCTTCGCGTCATGAAGCTAGCTGTTCTGGAAACAACACCCCAAGGGAATTGGCGACTGTAAAAGGAAGTGAGTATTCCGGCGCTGAACATGATGAAAAACGATCGCTGCCTGGAAGCGTTGTTTCGACACCACGGTTTGATGATTTGTCATCGCTAGTATACCGAGGAACAGAAGAAGCGGGGCGCTCGACAGAGAAGATAGGACCTCCTCTCGATCAACCTGAAGAAGATGAAGAGACTGAAGAACGCGTTGACTCACTGGTGTTTGACGTAATGAAAGACGGCAAAGAGAGATATGTGTTAAAACTTGTCCATTCCGAGTTCAGAAGTGGGCTACCAGTGAAAGATTTTCCAGCCGAGCTCCCATTCCGAAACTTGGTTGCACTGCTTCTCCCGGAAAATGGCTTATCAGATCTTACATTATTTGAAGAGGTACGAACCTGTAACATCATAGGTGACATACACAGCGGCCACAAACTGATATCATTATGCCACCACTTTTCTTGTAGTGCCGCTTTCCCTTCGTCACCGTGCTTGATTTGTCAAAAAACAAACTTGCTAAGCTAACAGATGCCGGGCTAACTGCATTTCCACGGCTCGAGGTGCTCAATCTGGGTAACAATCGGTTGAAGACCATTTCAGGTCTAACGAAGATACTGAAGCTACGAGCCCTCAGTGTCAGTCACAATGTCATCCGTACGGTGACAAACGTCGAACACCTCTTGCAGCTGGAGATACTGCAGTTAGCAAACAATCAGATCGCGACTGTCCATGCCCTCCGAATTTTATCCCTCAACAAAGTGCTGGCACACTTGAATCTAGATGGGAACCCGGTCGTCGAGACGGATGAGCGACAAAAGCGGAAAAACATCGTTCACGTGCGTAATTTGATTCCTGCATTGCAGTCCCTTGGGTCAATTCCGTGCGCTGGTCTTCACATGAAGGACAAATCGAAAGCGAGCACCAGTGCCAACCCCAGTAAAAGCTTGTTTGACAGTGATTTGATGCCGGACCACAAGACCTTGTGGATCTCAGCTGCATGCGACACACTTCACATTTTGCAAGATGCTACGAACCCCGGCTCACGCGAAAGCCAGCATGACGACGACGAATGGGATACTAGAGATGAAGACAGGGGCGAATACAGGCCTAAACGACCGCTTACTCGCGAGCAGCAGCGCCAAAAAGATGAAATGCGAAGCCGTGCCATTGGATTCCGTTCACGAGGGAAAGCTATCCCCTCGCCACCAAAGGTAAAAACGTCTGTGTATTGTTTTGGCCCACCGCAACCTCCACCGATAAAGAAGATAAAGAAGAAGGCAGTCCCTGCAGATCCAAAGCTTGTAAGGGAACAGCAACGTCGAGCAAGTGAGCTCAGCGCTCCCAAGCATGCCCCAGTCGACAAAACGTTAATGCACCAGGAGCAGAAGCGGAAATCTCGGGTCGATTTCAATGTGGCCATGACAGTTGGAGAGCGGCTGCAGCTTGCTCGTGACATGACACAGCGGCGACCCACTGCCTCAATCGGCCTTAGTGCCCGATCGCGGTCGATACTGGCAAAGGCAGATAACCGCAAGCGCGCGAGTACAGTGACTTCGATGGATACACACGAGGAAGCAAATGGACCAGAAGGCAATTGTAAATCGTCAAGTCCCCACCGAGCTTCACCAATCAAAGACGCAGTGGTCTTTCGCATTGACCCAGCTAATACCCCACGGTCACCCAAGGGAGTCCTCAGCTTCCGTGTTGATCCACATCCTGCAGGTATAGATGGACAACAAACCTCACCGAAAAGCAATGGGTCTAAGGAAGCTAGCTTTTTGCACGACTTGGCAGTTTCGGACTTCCTAAATCACGCGGAGGAGGAGTTTTCAACCGCGCTGACAGCGCTTAATGTGCTTCTATCCATGAGCGAGAAGGAGCATGGCGACCTGAAGAAATTGGCAGATTATCGTGCAAGTCTCGACGCCTTGGATATCCTGAACGAGCATGAAAGCCATGAATTGTTCAGGAAGGCACAAGGACACCCTAAACATGATCTACAAGCCCAGTGTACTGAATGGTTTACCAAACTTGGTGTCGTGAAAAAGTGTATGCGTCAATTGCTAGAAAAACTGCAAGGTCACGCTCCAGGATCGGGTGTAATTCGGGCTTATTGCCGGTGTCTCCGCTCGAACGAACTGCGCGGAATTATTACCACGATGCTAGAATCACAAGAGGAGGTTTTAAGTCAGCCAAGTGCAGCAGAAATTGTTGAAGACGAATTTGAGCAACAAAACGAAATGCCTGGAGGAGAGCAAGTGTTCACCAGTTCATCTGCAGATGATACGCCGAACGAGAAACCCCAGCTCGAGGATCCAATACCCAGTAGCATAGCTTCCCGTCTCTTTGGGGAAACATTGCCTCTTGTCCATGACGAGAACAACAGCTCCCCACACACGTCTGACGACGTTTTCAGCGGAGAACAACGGCCTAATGATGTCTTTACTGATGATGCCAACTTAGATTTTCTTGAGTCTAGTGAAGCAATGTTTGACGATAACATGGCCCAGGACACAAAATCGGCAGTAGCGCACTCTGCCGATGATATTAGCAACAGTTTGGATTACAGTCCTGTTCCTGAATCGATACTACTCGCCTCTACGACAGATATCACGATGGACATTCAGATGAATAGCAGTGCCCAACACACTGATGACAGCCCGTGGAACGATGATACAGTTGAAGATAATGGTGGTGCGGGGGAGGCAACAATTGTTACGGAAAGTGGAGAAGTGAACTCGCAGAACGATGCAGAATACCCGATCGAAGTATATGATAGCAAAGATCACCAGCCGACCAAGATTGGCGAAGTAGACGAGGCACCACAAGAGGCATCGCCTGAAGCAACCACGGCACAGAGTGAGGACTACGACTGGCTTGCCGACTCGACCGACCTTAGCGCAGAATGTAACGAGGGTGACTCATTCGAGCATGATATGTCCGCCGTGTCTGAAGATGAAGTAGAGGGTTCAGCTGGTCAAGAGCAAGCTAACCCACCCCTCGACGATAGCTGGCCCAACGTTGACACCACAGAACCAACCATGGAGGAAGAAGTAGAAGTCCTAGATGAGGCATTCAACAACAATGGCGATCCTAACGAAAACGAGGAAGCATACGAAACTGGTGAAATGGTAGACAACACCGATGTTGCAGCTGAGGAGGACACGGAAGCAACCGAAAATCAGTACGAACTAGGAGGCGGCGTGGATGCAGATGATGAGGAGGCAGAAACGTTTGGTGACTGGGAGAAAGGTTTCGATCCAAATTCCAACCACTACTTCTGGTTCAACCACAGTACCGGGGAAAGTTCGTGGACTCCACCCGAAGGATGGCCGCACGAAGTTGATGAACCGTTCAGTGCGGACAATGAAGATGCTACTGAGGACCCTGGAGCTGCCGAAGAGCAGCCAGATCGAGGGTATGAGGAGGGTACAGAAGGTCAAGAGTATGAAGAGGGTGGTGTTGAAGGCCAAGATTACTCTGAAGAAGCCACTGAAGGCCACTACTATGAAGAGGGAGTGGAAGGCCAAGAGTATAGCGCGGAAGAACAATACTACGATGAAAGCGCCGCGGAAGGTCAGTACTATGAAGAGGGAGCCGAAGGCCAGACGTATGAAGATGCTGCAGCGGAAGGTCAATATTACGAAGAGGGTGCAGCACAAGACGAGAGTCAAGAGTACGACGAGGGTGCAGTAGAGGACCACGCGTATGACGAAGGTGCGGTGGAAGAGCAGCAATACGATGAGAACACCGCTGCCGACGGTCAGTGGTACGAGGAGACCGATGCCGAAGGCCAGGAGTACGCGACTGAAGACCAGAAGTACGAGGTCGCCACGGACGAAGAGCAAGTTGTAGAGCAGGCAGGCGAGGAGTCACCTCGGCGCAGCGAGGTCTCCGACTTCGAATTCGACGACAGCGATCTGCCCGGCTTCTGACGTTAATCCCATCTAGATCCTTAATAGCGTTTGTATCTGCACTTTTGCCGTGATGTCTATGGCGCGTCGGCTCCGTAGAGCTGTGGCTTGCTCAGTATCTGTAGCTGCTTGCGCTCGGTTTCGCGGGCTGCGTCTTGCCGCTGCTTGGGGGTCACCATGCGTCTGCTGCCTGTCATGCACTTCTCGAGGTGATTCGTGTACCGAGACGCGTGCACCTGGCGCTGGCAGTAGAGGCAGCTCACGAACACGCTGTCCTGCTCCACCACGGGCGTGTCCACTGCCCACCACACAGCAAGAGACAACCTGAGACGTGCAATGCTGCGTCAACGCTCAGTCGCTGCAGTGTGACCCAACCTGTTCTCTCGATGGGCTCCACGTCGTAGAGCTCCTCGAGGCTCAGTCCGTCCACCGAGATCTGGCGATGCATCTGGCCGCGTCACGTCGTCAGCCCATGTTTCCACGCGTACTTAAGCGGTAATGGTGACTAAGTGCAGTACTGCACCTCGAAGCAGACGTCCAGGGCGACATCGTCGAGCAAGAAGCGGTAGATCTGCTCGTCCATGATACGGTTGTGAAATGACGGTGGAGCACAAATTCTGATGATTTCTGAGTACACCTGATAATTTTAGAACACAATTTCTGAGTCTACCCATTTTTGGCCTTGGATGGCAGAGACTGTACCGCTGGGAAGACCCGAGGAAGCGACGATGATCGAGGTGGTCCTGAACGACCGGCTGGGCAAGAAGATCCGCGTCAAGTGCAACGAGGACGACACGGTCGGGGACCTCAAGAAGCTGGTGGCGGCGCAGGTGGGCACGCGCCCCGAGAAGATCCGCATCCAGAAGTGGTACACCATCTACAAGGACCACATCACGCTCGAGGACTACGAGATCCACGACGGCATGGGGCTCGAGCTCTACTACACGTAAGCTATAATAGCAGCGGCGCGGCAGATGGGGCCGGTGTCGCTGTTGCCAATGAATCGCGTGCCTGTTGCTGGTGCCTGTGTAACTTCCTCCCTCCTCTTTCTCCCTCCTTCTCGCACGTCTCCGCCTGTCGTGGCGGCGCTCGCTCTGCCTGCTGGCGCCGCAGTTCAACCACGTAAAGTCGAGCGACAACGCTCGATTTCTTTCGCGCTAGGCGCATCAGGCCCCGCAGACTGGAGCCTTTGCCAGCTCCGTGGAGAACAGGGATTATTTCGGCTACAACTCAGGCCGGAGCTGCGACATTAATGGAGCTGAGTTGTCGGCTCGGAGCCGCTGTAGCGAAGGCCGGAGCTATTGTTGGCACCATGCAGCGTGCTGACGACCGACCCGCTGCTTGGCGCAAAGGTTCCTCCTATAGAGGGGAACTGTAAGTTTGCATCGTTGCGAAAGTCGCCAAAAGTGCGAACCATTCCACTTGTAGTATGAAAAAAACGTTGAGGCGGGTTTTGTCCAATCGCGCGGGGGTTGAACCCGTATATCGGCCAATGGGCGACGCGCGACTGTACGATCTGGCTTGGGGCGCGGTTGTTTTTCGCACCAGTATACCCCAACGCCGGCAGCGGGACTGAGTTCCAGGCAGGCAGGAAGGAGGCGACGGCAGGCAGGCAGGCAGCGCATGCCGCCGACCCTCTCGCGCCTTGGCTCAGCAGCGGGACGACCGGCGCTCTGGTAACAGGTGCGCGCGCGCAGGGGTCGGGGCGCAGAGCGCAGCTCGAGTGGCTCACCGTGTGTTACACTGTGACAGATCTCGCAGGCAAAACACACAGGACGGCGACCGAGGCCGCCCACACTCGCGCAGCAAGGGGCGAGGAACAGGAAGGCTCAGGGACCTCCGAGGCTGCAGCTGCGGCCCGCTCACACGCGCGCCAGGATTCTGTGCTTCGCCCACACCAAGCGCAACGGCATGGAGGTGCCGCACACGTTCGTGCGCACGGTCAAGGCGCAGGACCTGCGCTTCAGCCAGGTGGACGGCGTGCTGCACGACATCAAGACCAAGAACTCGCCCACGTGGGTCATCTTCTCCTTCGCGGTGCGTGGCGCGAGGCTGCTGGGGTCGCATGCAATGGAAAAGCGCTGCTGACGCCGTGCTGCTGGCTCTGTGGTGACTGACAGGACCAGCGCGAGAAGCGCAACACGCTCAAGGTGCTGGCGTCCGGACACGGCAGCATCTCGGACCAGTCCAAGTGGCCGCCGGAGCTCTTCTCGCCCAACTCGCTGTGCTACGGACTCACGAGCGTCGACTGCTACGACGAGAACGCGGCGCCCACCAACGTGCTGTCGTTCTGCTGGAAGGGACGGAACCTCCCGATCTACCTGCGAACGAAGTATGCCGAGTTTAACTATGTCATCCGGGTGAGCTTTGTCGAGATGCGCAGGCGCAGTGTTTTGCAAAAACCACTTACTGACGAACGCGTTATTGTATAGAAACACATGGGTGCGGTGGCACACGTCACCCTACACAACCCGGAGGAGCTCATGTACGGACTGCTAGTTGCTGTTCGAGTTCGGTTCTGGGCTAGCGCAATGTATCTGACGCAGGTTGTGCTTGACGTTTTGTCAACAGGGATGGATCGGTGTTTATGCAAACTCCGCGGCGGCGGCCGCGAAGCTCGTCAAGACGGTTTATTACGAACGACATTGAGTTTACCCCCGAGGTGACGGCTACGGTTCAGGATATTCGATCGGACACGTCACCGTTCAATTGGGCAGTATGCGGATACGACAACTCTGATATTGAAAGCTCAACTCAAAGGATGATTGTGGTTGAGAAAGGCATGGTATGTTCTGTATGGCAACAGACACACGCTAACTGTCTGGAGGTGCATGCGTTGACTAACTTGCTTTGTGTGCAATAGACCGGCCTTTACGCTCTAAAAGGAATTGGCGGAATTACCTCGGTATTAGAAGAAGGGAGCACGATGTACATCTACCTGCGAGTGGACGTCCCGTTGCATCGCGGAACGGAGCGCATCGTGTCGAAATACGTGCTGGTAACATGGCAAGGCGTTGAAAGTGGCTGGAGCGGTGGCACATCCGACGATGAAGTGGAGTTATGGTTTGGTCCTGGCTCGAATGGAGAGCGGTCACCCCAACGTCGAGATTCTTTCGCTTCTAGCTCCAAGCTTCAGCGGGCCGTCACTGCTCATGTTCATGGCAGTGAGATTTACCGCGTATTCCCTCACCACGTACGTTGATTCTTCTGGATTTAATGGCATTTGCTCGAGAACGATCTAACATGTTGATTATTGCAGGTACACTTCTTTGCGAGCACTATTTCGGAAATATCGGAAGAAGCCATTCGAGAGCGCATTAGACGGGCTGTGGACAACGATTGCATGTTGCTTCGAGTCGTACGTTACAAATTACTCAAATTGGTCATAATCTGTGCACCTAACTTTTCATTGTGCTGGGTTATAGGTTTGCGTCCAAGCCTCGGGTGACACGCAGGCACCTGTATGCTTAGAAGTCCCGTTTGATGCTACGGTTGGCGTACTTCGACAGGAAATCGCCTCAAACATCGGAATTCCGAAGGACCGTCAGCGTATTGTTTGGATTCGGCAAACGGATGATTTCGCAAAAGGTTGGTTTTCTCTCTTCAGTGAAGTAAGGCAAGAGTTAATTGTTTGGACTAACGCTGGTATGGGTTTTTGCAGATTCTCAGTTATCAACAGCAGTGATGCTTGAAGACGAAGATGCCGGCATTCGAAAAGACATCGGACTTGCTCATGGTGACAAAATCCACGTCGACGACAAGGACAACGGCGAAAATTCTGTTCTTGCCAAGCTTTTTGAGCAGGTACGGTTCGGCAGTACACTAAAAACATATGCTGGTAGAATGCTAACTCGACCGTGCTATCCAGATCAACGCGGGTGCTGCTACTGTGAGTCTTTCAGCAGAGCGGCGACACGAAGTCCAGCGAGGAGTGGAAGCTCGCGAGGCCGAGTTGAGAAAGATATTGTCCGTGACTCACTATTTAATTCGGCGGAAGGCAAGTGAAGATCTTAAGCCGGTCGCGCGCATGGCCGATGTTGTTGAAGAAGCGATATCCCACGAAACGAAGGAAGCAGATTCCGTATCACCTACGGGTAGACATAAGGTCGTCCATCGCGCGGACTCGTCTGCCTCATTGACGGCATCGATATCGGAGGAGCTTGCGAAAGAAGACGTTTCGACGTTGCAGGAGCAGGCGCGGGTTCTGGAGTCGCAGAACCAATATTTGGAAATTCCCTACGAAAGTATCCATATCCTTAGTGGCAAGGAGAACGAGCTGGGTTGCGGGAAAGCGGCTACTGTGTATCGTGGAATTTGGATTAACCGGAAGACTGCTGCAGAGGTAGCGGTCAAGTCATTCCGCTACGCGCGGTTGACTGACAAAATCCTTGGTGACTACCGGCAAGAAGTGGCGTTACTCAGAAAATTGAAGCACCCGAATATTGTGTTATTTATCGGAGCATGCACGGACCCGAAGCTGATGATTCTGACGGAGTATTGCTCGCGCAAAAGGTACGCAGAATGCTAGAATTCTCATTAGTGGTCCCTGGCGTACTAACACTTGCTCTTTTTTATCCTTTAGTTTATTCGAAGTGATCCACAGCAACAACTTCGAGACGATTCCTTGGAAGGTATGGTCTACTTGGAGTCTTCGCAATCCGACAGATCCGCACTGATCCTAAGATTTTATTCATTGTTGTGACTGTAGTTCAAGTTACGAATGATGCTCGATGCCGCACGAGGTATTCAGTATCTCCACTCAAAGCGCATTATTCATCGCGACATTAAGGTGAGATGAAGCTTCGATGTGTTATGATATGCTCTCTCGTTTGACTGACAATTGGTTCTTGTAGTCCCACAACTTTTTAGTGGACGATGACTGGCGGGTGAAGGTGGCCGATTTTGGTATCAGCAAGGTGCTCGATACCGATACTGCATTTACGCAATGCGGTACAACAGGATGGTAAGGAGAAGTCAACGCGATGTCTGCTCGATCATGTATGCTGACGAAGTTGTTTGCCTGGCAGGGTTGCCCCTGAGGTACTGCTGGACGAAGACCTAGGGTATTCATTCAAGGCCGACAACTGGAGGTACGCGTCTGATTTGTACCGGGGATCTTTTCGTTTGCTTGCTCAACACTAACTTCATATTTGCTTGCTTGCAGTTTTGCCATCGTGATGTGGGAAATGATCGCCGGCGGGCTGCAAAATCCGTTCATCGGAATGGCCCCGATCAAGTTCTACAACAAAACCATCAACGCTGGCATCCGGCCTCCGATTCCTGAAGGCGTGGACAGCGAGTACATCGACCTCATCACGGAGTGCTGGAAGTCGGACGCGGCCGACCGGCCTTCCTTCGACGTGATCGTGGCTCGATTGGAGCAGATGCTGTTGGCTCTGGGAGCCAGCATCGACCTACCGCCCACGTTCCAGGGTGGCTACCACCAGGCAGGGGCATCGGCGAATCCGTAATTGTTGTGCGAGCAAGGCCGGCCGACCTCGATGTCTGCAGAGGCGCCGTACTGCTTGGTAATTTTGAGAGACGAGTCGTGCGAAGACGTGTCCTCGATCGTATTATAGCAAGCTGATAGAGAAGCAATCCAAACTATCGACGAGGCAGAGACCGTTGAGATAATAGCTGAGAGTTCCTTGCTTCGCGTCAATTGCTGCAGTAGCTAGACCATTGCACCACTGTACGATTGGCTGAAAAGGTCCCAGCGCGAGCATGGGGACGACGATGTCGCTGTATTCGCTGGCGCTGGAGCTCACGGCGTTCTTCGGCTTCCTGTGCCTGCTGCTCAACGTGCTGCTGCCTGTGCTGGCCTTCGTGCTGCGTTTCGTGTTGGTGGACGTGCCCCACGAGTGGAAGAAATGGCAGCTGCATCGCTCGCAGCAGCGCGAGCTCAGGCGCCTCCAGCGGCGCGTCGACGCCCTGACCCGAAGAAAGCTGGCGGTGAGGACGTTGATCGAGGCTGTTTAACGTGGAGGAGCTGTTTATTGATGCATCTACACTTGCAGGACGAGCAAGAAACTCGAAGGCGTGCACGGGCATCGAGCGTGAAGAAGCGGAGACAGGAGGAGGAGACGCCGCAGCAAGCAGTCGACGGACGCCTTCACCCCATTGCAGACCTGGTTCATAGTGAAGGACAGAGACCGCGGAGTAAGGAATGGGCGGCCAGGGACTCGAAGCAAAGGCAGACGCCGCAACAGCAACGACAACGACTCAGTATCTACTCGACAGCCAAGAAACCAGCTAGTAGCATGCGAGAGCGCCGGCGAGCGAGGTGGGAACTCTTGTCATAAATGTCGCTGCTAGCGCACCGTGGTAATGGTCATGTGGAATTGTGGGCAGGGATGAGGAGGAGCTCTGAATGCGAGATGCCCGCGCAGGTAATTTATGAGATGTGCGACCATGGCCAATGCAACGTTTACTTTCAGTTTGGTTCTCGGATTCGGAGTGGGCAAATGTCGTGTGATGCAATTCTTGTGCTGGTGTGTGGCCTCCCTGCTGCTGGAAAGACGACGCTGGTGAAGCATTTAGTGAATACTGGTAACACTGCGTCAAGGCTGTACGAGCGGATCTCGTTCGACGATGTCTACGAAGAGATGGTGGGCAACGATGGAGATGGCAAGGCTAGCGAGTTCAACCCTGGCAAATGGAAGGAGTCTCAGCAAGCTATGGTGGCTCGCGTGACCGAGCGCTTGGAGGACCAGAGCGCTTCAGCGAGTGATAACGGCACCACGCAGCAACTGGTGCTGCTCGTCGATGACAACTTCCAGTATCGAAGTCAGCGCAAGCGCTTCTTCCATCTTGCCGCGCAGCGTAAGGCGTGCTGTCCACTCGATTGAATATACTACTGTAACTAACATGTCTTTGATGACCAATAGTGAATTGCGGCTTTGCGGTGCTATACGTGAACGTCTCGACAGAAATCTGTCGTGAACGGAACAATGCTCGTGGACTAGGTGGACGCGCTGGCGTACATGTACCTGGCGAAGTCTTTGAGCGGATGACGACAGCGTTTGAAGCTCCAGATGGCGATCAAAACCCGTGGGAAGTCAGCACTTGCGAGCTGGATCGAGCAGATGACAGCGTCGATTTCGTTGGACTAATGGACGAATTGATCAAGCAAGCCGAGGGTGAACTCAAAAGCCGAGGTGGCTTGCAGTTAGAGAGGCAAAACGAGGAGGCACAACAGGTGAGACTTCTTTTGCTCGCTTTTCTCACTCAAAAGGACAATGCTTTTGGGTTTTATTAAATGTCGCCTTGACGTGAATCTTAGCGCCTCGATCGACTGGCAACACAGCAAAATGCTCTCCATCTAGTTGACCTAGAGCTACGTCAATGGATATCTGCTAAACTTCGTGACGAGACTGCTCTACCCGCTGGTATGACCAAGAAGGAACTGGCATCCATTTTGAACAAGCGGCGGAAAAGTTTTCTCGCGCTGATGAAGGGTTTTTCCACCGACATTACACAGGGCAAGTCTATCGAGGAAGTGGTGGTTTCGTTGGTTGCGCGCTTTCATCAGCAAGAATAGTATCGACAATTGGGACTACGTTGAAACCACTCAACACGAAAATCAGCATATTAGCTTGTGTCGCACCAAAGCGCCTGCGATGATTCTCATGCACCATACTACGCGCAAAGCGTGCCATTCTTGATTTCGAGATTTCTCCACGAGCTTGAAGCAGAGTCGAAGAACGGCATACTTGGTTGGATCAGGCATCGTGATGGCTCAAGTTGTGGATTCACCGCGTTTTAGGATTGACTCCGATAGCGACGAAGAGATCGACATCGAGCTTGGAGCGCGATCAGACCCCACGTCTGAAAGTCCGGATGAGCAAACGTTGGAACACGACACAGCGTCCCTTCTTATGCCAGACCGTCGAAGTAAGCGGGTTAGGACGGTCATATTGACTATCTCCCTGCTCTTTGTTCTTGGTGTAAGCATCGGGTTGGCTGCACGTTTTAGACGAGAACAACCTGGCGAGGGGACTGGTGACGAGTTCTCGGTGTCATTCGGAAGCCTGGAAACTATTGGAGGTGATGAAGTTCAAAATGGCGATGTGGTCCCATTCCTTGATGTGCAATTCACCCCGGACGAAAGATCAGTTTTCGTTCTAAGTAAGATGCACTGGAACGCCTCATTTATCGTGTACCCGACTGTGGTGAGGCGAGCAGCACCAGTGAAGATGGGATTAGAACGAGGGGGTATTTTGTTGGAAACCAACGATTTCGCATTTCATTTCGAGTTAGCTTCAAATGGACGATATCTTCAGCTTGTGCAGGAATATCATTACGCAGACCTCCGCGGAGACAAAGCTGATGAGTTGCAGCAAATGTTTGACGATAGTCAGTGGCCTGGATACGTTACGAAAGTGCCCATTTACGCGGAGACTGACAGTGCTTACTATTTGCCCTCAGATGTCTTCCTCTCGAATGGATTTTTTGTGTCGTCTAAGCTTGTTTCTTCCGATTTCACCGCGCTCGAAAAACCATCCGAGTCATTTGAACGAAACACTATGCTTTTTGTTGAATATGAGCTTCCGTCTGGAGTTGTCGAGGTCAATTATGCGATCGGTTTGCTGCCTGACGAGGTCATGGATCAGCGAGTAGCGGACGATCGGGTTGGATATTTTGCCAAACGCTTCACGCAGTACAGCATTCGTGATCAAGAGCTCGATGACGGCAATGGTTACCACTGGTGGGATCCGCAAATAACAGTCATCCATCGTCGTAAGCTCGAGCTTGATGTAACCGGAACCACAACCAGGGAGCCAATTACGTATTATATCGACCCCTCTGTGCCGCAGGAGTGGAGAGAAGCGTTTGCGACTGGTGTGAATGCGTGGGCCCCCGCATTTGAACGGATTGGATTCCCCAATGCGATCCGTGCGGTCCTTCCCGGAGATGATGACTGGCCAATAGACTATCGTCTCGGAGACCTTCGGTACAACAGTATCTCCGTCATGATTTCAGAGAAGACGTATGCTTATGGCCCAACCGTTATTGACCCAAGGTCCGGAGAGATCCTACACAGTGACATTGTGTTTGAGTATGGCTTTTTCAATGAAGTAATGGCAGACTTCGATATCAAGGCACCCACAGGACCACCCCAATCCCGGAGAGATACTACATCCGATGATACGGACACATCAGCTCCATCAGCAACAAATAGCAACTTATTTGCACACGTTCGCACAGGTCGAAGTCAGCAGTGCGGGGTTGCTCGCGAGCAACAGCATCAACTTGATCGTATGATGCTACGATCCTTAACAGGTGACGATGGTGAGGGCTATGTTCCTAAACGACTTATTGCTCAGCATTTCGCGGATATCGTTATGCATGAGGTTGGTCACACACTCGGGTTGCGGCACAACTTTGCGGGGTCTACAGCCTATTCTCGCGATCAGTTGCGTGATCCTGCCTTTGTTGCTGAGCACGGGCTCTCAACATCGATCATGGATTATCTGCCAGCGAATATTTTCTCGGATCTGACGCACGACGACATTGATAAACATCCTTTTTTCATGACCACAATAGGCGCTTATGACTACGCTGCAATTGCCTACGGCTATTCAATCGTAAATGGTGAAGTTCCAGGCTACAAACACCCTCGCTTGACAGAGCTGGCTGCAGCCGCACCACTTTTTCTCACTGACGAGGCAGTCGAGAAAATGCTGAACCCGTACGCACAATTGTTCGACCTATCTTCCGACCAGGTAGACTACGCCGCTGATCGCTTGCAGCTGGTCAAGAATGTGCGGAATTCCAACGCGCTATTGAACAAACTCCCAGACGACGCGTCAGGGATAACATTATGGGAGCGCGAACGCTATCAGCTACGCATGATAGAGCAAGCTATCAGGATTGTGCGTCCCATTCTCGGTGGAGTAAACGTCACCCACGCGCACCGTGTCAAGGGCGAAGGCGCCTACAACTCCTCGTTTGTGCCTAGAGAAACCCAACTTAAAGTGCTACACCTGCTGCTACGCATTATTGAAGCAGAAACCGGGTTGTTCCCAGAGCCAAAGGACTATGGGTTGTACACGGAGGTGGTCGGGTTCGACAACGACAACTGCAATGAGGCAAAGCTCGATTACGACTGCCTCGGGCGGGGACTTGTGGACGTTGGTAGCTACGTTGTCAGTGTCCGAGGAAAGGCATTGGTATCAGCTTTGTTTCCTGCCATGGACCGCATTGTGCAGCAAGATGTACTGAGCCCGTTGACGCTGGGCGAGCTGCTGAGTCCAGTGTTTGATACTCTGAACAACCTGAGGCCAACGAGTGAGACGCTTTTCGCCCTACTTGATCAAATGCTACAAAACGTGATCAGCAACCACAATACCGACGCGCGCGTTAAGAAGGCTATTGAGAAGCAGTGGGGCGTGACAGAGCCTCCGGTTGTCGTCATCGTGAAGCCCGAAGAGAAAGGTAATTAAATTACTAACGTTACTTCAACACTTTGTACGAGTCTATTTCTGTACAGTACAGATTTATATCTAGATCTTTATTATTAGCTTCTTTCCTAAAACTATCCATTCCAAATATCTCTTATTGCTAATTTAGAACGTCTAAATGCACATCATTTGCGGCTGGCAATCAATCACCTGAAGTCTGCCATGCTGCTCTCTCGCTTGCGCAGCCGCACGCCGCTCCGTCCGGCTGCGCTCGCTCTGCGGAGCTGCTCTTCCCACGCCGGCAGCAACGACAAACCTGCGTCAGCCGTCCGCGTCCGCTACGCCCCCAGCCCCACGGGCTACTTGCACCTCGGCGGGCTGCGCACTGCGCTGTTCAACTACCTGTTCGCCAAGAGCTCCGGCGGGCAGTTCATCCTGCGCATCGAGGACACGGACAAGGTGCTGGCAGTATTCGTTGGGTATTATAAAGCGAGCTGCTGGTTGCAGTGGTCACTTACTGGAATTCGATTCGTGCTGGCTGCAGACGCGCCAAGTGGACGGGTCTCTGGAGGCGCTCGTGAACAGCCTCAAGTGGTGCGGAGTGGAAGAGGACGAAGGTGCGTGTGGCAGAGCTAGTTGCTGCTTATTGCCGGTTGCTGACGTGCTGTGAGCTGCAGGCCCTAACGTCGGAGGCCCCTACGGCCCGTACATCCAGTCGCAGCGACTTCCGATCTACCAGGAGGCCGCGGAGAAACTGATCGAGGTGCGGATTGCAGTTGCGGTTCATGTAGTGCTGAGTTTTTTTTAACTCTTTAATGTGCTCCAGAGTGGCCACGCCTACCGCTGCTTCTGCTCGAGCGAGCGTCTGCAGAAGCTGCGAGAGTCGCAGACGCGTCACGGGGAAGCAACAATGTACGATCGCGCGTGCCTTGGTCTGGACGAGAAGGACGTGGAAGCTCGAGTGGCGCGAGGTGAACCGCACACGGTTCGATTGAAAATCCCGGAGGGCAAGACGGTGGTCAAGGATTTGCTGCGTGGATACGTGCAGTTCGACCACGCCGGCATCGATGACCAGGTCTTGATGAAGAGTGATGGCTACCCGACGTATCACCTTGCCAACGTGGTGGACGATCATGCCATGCACATTTCTCACGTCATTCGTGGTGAGGAGTGGCTGCCGTCGACTCCGAAGCACGTCATTCTGTACAAGGCGCTGGGCTACGAGGCACCAACTGTGAGTATCAGCAGATGAAATGTTGTCACGCTGGAAACGTATTTACGATATGCTGTCTTTGCTCTGCAGTGGGCGCATCTGGGTCTTCTACTAAATGAAGACCGCTCGAAGTTGTCCAAGCGTCAGGGTGATGTTGCCGTCGAAGATTTCCGGGTGCGTATGTCGATCCTTTGGTTAGGATGTCATATCTGTGAATTGACTTTGTTTCCATGCACAGGATAAGGGATTTCTTCCAACCGGTCTTGTGAACTTTGTTGCTCTGTTGGGTTGGAACCCCGCAGGTGGTAACAACCAGGAGATTTTCCAGATGAACGAATTGGAGAAACATGTACGAAACTCTGTATTTTACCTGTGCTTAAGAATTGCTGCCAAGACCCACTGAATCCTGACATATATCCGTGGTGTTTTGTTCCGAAGTTCTCAATTGATCACGTGAACAAAGCAGGCTCGGTAGTTAACGTGGATCGCCTTCGTTGGATCAACTCCCGACACGTTCGCGCACTGTTTGCGGAGGAAACAGCAACAGACGAGCACAAGCTGGCTGTTGTGAACGACGTGTTGCCAATGATTTCCTCCACTCTTGAAGAGGCAGGATTCTCAACTTCGACTGAAGTGGTGGAGAAGTTCGGCCTCAACTACGTCTGGCGATCCATGGACCTCATGAAGGAGCGCGTGAGCGCTCTTCCTGAGTTTGGACCGCTCTGCATCCCGTTCTTCACGAATCCCGATCTGAGCTCCTCGGTGGCCCAAGAAATGAAAGCCAACTACATTGACGAAACCACACCTGAGCTCGTAGCGGATGTGTGCTCCAGCCTGCGCAACCTTTCGGACGAAGATTTTACACCGGTGGGTAGTAGCTTCTCATGTTATATTGCTCTTTAGGCTGACATTTCTTCTTCGCAGGATCAAATCACGAAGAGTATCAAGGCTGTGGCCAAGAGCCGAAAACTTGGGCTGAAGAAGTGCGTTACTTTGCCAGAATTATCGTGTTGTTACTTGCTTAGCTGATGTATTTAATGGTGTCCTTTGCTCAGGGTTCTGATGCCAATTCGTTACTATCTGACGGGCATGGATGTCGGTGCTGGTCTTGGTGACACAATTGAGCTTTTGGGCCGTGATACCGTTCTGCGACGTTTGAGTCAGGACTAGTGACCACGAATCCACGCATCTCGTAGAGTAGAGGGTGCGTGCTCTCATCGGTAACGACAAACCACAAAATGGTATTCATGTTGAAAAAACAGAATATAGACGGAGCTCTATCCGCATGCTACCTCAGTTCTTCTTGCGCTGTCCGGGCACTTTGCGTACAACTTGCGCGGTCTTGCCCGCGACTGCCTTTCGGTTCTTTGCCCGCTTCACCACTGTCTTGGCTGCTGAGTTCTTCTTCGCTAGCGTCTGCGAGAGCTTGCCCGGGAGCAGAACTTTGTTGGCGACTTTCTGCTTCTTCTGAGCGCTCTTCTTGCTTGCCGAGCCCTGGATAGTAATACTCAGCTTCGCCTTCTTGTTATTGGAGCGCATCACCTGCCGAGCTGGAGTCTTCGCTTGCGTCTGCGGCTGCTGCTTCGGCGCCTGCAACTTCTTGCCGCTTTTCGGCTGCACGACTCGCACGGGTGACATGACCTTCCTGTTTACTTGTGGTGCACTCTTCTTCTTCTTCTTTTGTTGCTGTACAGCGTTGCTCTGCTGCGCGCCCTTTCCTGCTTTGGGGCTGACAACCAAGCGCCCAGGAGAGTTAGCAGCGTTCTTGGCTGCCTTGTCCGCGCGCATCTGCCGCCGCAGCTTCGCGGTCGTCGCAGCGATGCTCGTCTTGGTCTTGCTTTGCTTGTCCTTGTCCTTGGCAGCAGCAGACGGCGCTGCCAGCCCGCGGTTCTTGTTCACTAGAGCCTTGCGCTGCGCTGTCTGGCCGTTCTTCACCGCCTTGTGCTGCTGTTGTTGCTGCTGTGGCTTCTGCTGCTTGGGCGCCTTCCTCTTGTCTGCGAGCTGCGGCTTCAGCTTGTGCTTCTTGGCCTCCTCCTTCTTGAGCAGCTTGTGCTCCTTCCTGCGCTCCTTGATCAGCGCGTCTGCAGATGCAAGGCAGGTACAGTCAGTGCCAAGTACTGTGCCGTTCTCGCTAGTCGAATACAGGAGAAAGACGCACCGAGAGACAGGTCCAGGCGTCCTCCCAGGTCCACGCCACGCGGACTCACGTTGGCCGTGAACGGGTGCACGTCGCCAGGGATGGCGATGGAGGCGGCGGAGGTCGAGGCGGTCGCCATGGCTGGCGGTCGTGGGCTGGTGCTGGGCGGGCGGCGAGTTGCAAAGTGACCGCCATGTTCGACGCGAACGTCACCAGAAAAGATTTCCGATTTGAAGGGGCGCGGTTTCGACCAATAGAAGCTTCATTTACGGTTCGAACGGGCCAATCACAACGCGGGAATCCACGGAAAGATCTCGCGGCTGTTTTCGGAAACGACAGAATCTATTGCTCGTCAAGTTGCAGAGCCCGGACTCGGACCAGCTGAGCTCGACCGGGCCTAGGGCTGGCCCGTGGAGCCGTCCAGGAACTCGAGGTGCGTGGCCGCGGGCTCGAGCTGCCAGTCCTCGCGGATGTGCTGCTCGTTCCAGAACTTGGTGAGGTGGCGCTGGCCCGAGTCGCACAGGACCGTGACGATCGTGTGGCCCGGCCCGAGCTTGCGGGCGGCGCGCACCGCCGCGACGCAGTTGAGGCCGCTCGAGCTGCCCACGAAGACGCCCTCCTCGCGCAGCAGGAAGCGCGACATCTCCACGATCTCCTGGTCCGTCACCTTGAACGCGTCGTCGATCTTGGCGAGCATGAAGTTCTCCGTCAGGCGGTCGATGCCGACGCCCTCGGCGATGGTGTCGTATCTGCAGTTGTTGGGCACGAGCAGCGTCAGCCACGCTGCAACAGGGGAAACGTGAAGAGTCATAGCTAGTTGACCGCCGTACCTGTGGCGGCGAACCTTGGTCTCAGCCTGCTGGGGAGCGTAGCATACATTGCTTCGAACCTGGAACCACGAGCGCAGTTAGCAAGGGCACTTCGTATTCACATTATTGCATCGACAAAGCTGCTTACCTTGTTGTACAAGCTGGATCCAGGGGGGTCAGCAAGGAAAACCTGCACGTCCGGGTTTTGCTCCTTCAAGTAAGCCGATGTGCCCGCGATGGTGCCTCCCGTGCCTTCAAGTCAACACGCAGCAACAAGTCAATACCCATTTTCGCAGTCGCCACGCACATTTGACAAACCAACCTGCGGCCATCACAAAGGCGTCTACCGTTCCGTTGGTCTGGCGCCAAATCTCCGGCCCAGTCGTGGCGTAATGGCTGTCGAAGTTTGCCGTATTCTCGAATTGGTCGGTAAAGTATCCTCCTAAAAAATATCCGCACGACGTGATTAGATTCCACAGCAATTACCGCTATGCACACGCTGCACCCGAGCGCACCTTCGGTGTTGCGTGCCAGGCGCTTGGCTTCATTCACGTAGTGCTTGGCGTTCACAATGGACGCCGGCTTCACCAACACGACCTCAGCACCGAATTGCTCAAGGAGCTGGCTCTTCTCCTTCGCTTGATCATCCGGCATCACAATAATGCATCTGTAGCCGCGGGCTGGACGACAAAACCAGGGTCAGTACCCTCCCACCACCACGGTTTGCCGCTTCAACCTAGCTGATAACACCAACCTCGTGCCATGAGCGACAGACTGATGCCCGTACTGCCGGAGGTTCCCTCGACGATAGTGCCGCCTTCTTTCAGGAGACCGCGACGCTCCGCATCCTCCACGATTCCTTTCGCGACTCGGTCCTTGGAGCTGCCACCCGGATTCATGAACTCGGCTTTTGCCTGACAGCAGCAACCGTGAAACAAACACACCAGTCAACAATCGAGTAGGTAACGCTTCTCCAGTCTGAGTGACCTCACCAGAATCGTGCAGCCCGTGGCCTTGGACAGACTGGTGAGCTCCACCATCGGCGTGTTGCCCACCAGACCGGGAAACCCGGCCAAGTAGCGGTCTTTCGTCGCCTTCTTGCGGGAAATACAGCCCCACGACGTATCACCGCTCACCACCAGCTCCACCACCTTCCACAGAGACAGCGACGCCATCGTCATGCACAGCCCCCATCGCCAGAGTGACGCGCTCCAGTGCCCGCCGCTCTCCATCGTCACTGCAAGTCGATTGTGACGCACTCAACTGCCGCCATAGATTATTGTCCAATCACACCGCTCTATTTTTACTCTTTCAGCCAATCAATCAACTTCAGCTTTCTGAATCGGACAGCTTCGCGATGGCCGCTTGCAGTCCGCTGCAGTGCTGCACGTCCAGCCCCAGCGCCGCTGCCTCTCTGGTAGCAATAGCACAGGTTTACACAGGTTGAGTCACCAACAGCTTTCGAAGCCATATAAGGATTTGTCGACATACCTTTGAATCTCCTCGAGGTCGAGCAGCAGCTGCATGCGCATCTTCTCCGTGTCGGAAACGGAGTTGTTGGCCAGAGTGGAGCTTGATCCAGAGTGCCGTTGTAGTTTCCTGCTCTTGAGCGACTCCTCAAGCTCCAGCGCCGACCTCAGCAGCTCCGACGACAAGGTCGAATACACGTCGCAAACTTCCTCCACGATGGCCAGCAGCAGCTGGTGCCTTTTGGTCGTGTCGAAGTGAACGCCCCACTTTTCCAAGAAGTCTTGCATCGGTCTGGGCACATGGCGAGCGTTAGCGGCGTGGATCCAATGCATAGTGATTGGGTGATGGATAATTATACCGGATAATGTTCGGCACGTAGGTCGACGGGGTCGTTGGTGGAGGCTTGTTAGTCATTTGATACTGGCCCTTCACAGTTCTGTGAGCAGGCATAAAGCACGTTTCAGTATCACTCCTCGGGGTATGTCTTCGATAGTACAAGGGTTCTTACCGGATCGCGGGAAGCACTTTCTTGCAGTCAGCAGCAACCAACGTTACAGCCGTTGACCAGCAGCTTGCTTCGAGCTCGGCTAGTGCTGCAAGCGGCTGCGTTCAGCAAGTAAACATTTTAAAACGTCTCATACATTAGTGAGACTGCTGCGTAAGTACCCAAATACAACGTTGACAAACCTCTTGAAAGAGTTCAGTCACAAATGCCAGACTGTCGTTTGTTAAGTCGTCGACGCGGGATTTTATTGCTGGTAGCAGATCTTGTGAAATCTGCGAGGAAAAATCATAATTAGGCGTTATCGAGGCAGATCTACAGAAGTATTTTTCGTGGCGGCGCTTACCTTCTCATACAAGACGTGGAAGTCGCTGCCAGCAAAGAGTAAATCCTCTTCAGTCGATAAGAAACAAAGTGGCACTGCGGCAAAGTCAACCTTTGTACCACTGTTAAGCACTGCGACTGCATTCAGTAAGGGCTCTTTCCAGACTTCGATGTAATACGTGAAAAGCTGGACGCAGAGCTTGCAAAAGTTAGGGAGGAGTGGTGCGAGGAAAATTCGGTCACTCCAGCAGTCTTGCATCGCTTGCCACAGGCGCTTTGAGTTCTCAAAAATTAACGCCGTCTTGTCAATCACAGAGGTGGAGTCTGATGCTGTTGGCTCGTCACGTTTCACACCGAACGACTTTTCTAGGCTTGAAGCTAGCTGTGAAGCTCGAAGCTGGAAGTAAACATCAATATTCCATTTCTCTTTGAACTCCACCACGCTCTCATGAGATCGAAAGCGGATTTTCATGATCTCCGTTTTGCAGAACCGGTCCTCAACATCAGCGAGGAAACGCATACTGATTGTGTAGCTTTGATGAAATCGCTCAGGGTCTGCTGCTTGAAATATGACTCCGTGCTTCGACGAAATAATCTCCTGCAGAGGCTTCCAAATCGCGTTTCCGAGAATATCTACAGAGCATTTGCTCTCTCCTTGACAAACAGACAACGCCAATGTCCCTGCAAATTTGCTGGCAATGAAGTCCAGAATGGATTCGTAAATCTGAGGCAGACCCTCACAAGATCCACGCACCCGACCATCCAGTTTACCGCGAGTCAAATTTTCCTCCGCAAAGGGCTGCACAAGTAGGCGTCCGACCATCTCTTCTGGAACGTGACTTTTGTGGAGCAGCACATACGCTCGTAGCAAGTAGCTCAACGTCAGCGAGCTGATGGCGTGGTCGCGATTATAAAAGGTGTCAGGGAAGATTTCAGTCGCGAACTCCGTCTCCAACCGACGTAGCAGCGTTTCTTCGACGACAGCAAGGCGCTTTTCCTCTCTCTACCCACACATCACGACACCTTAGTCAGCTTTGCATCCACTTCACCTAACGCCGTCTATCTGTCACAATACCTGAATTGTACCGAGGTGCATGCCGTTCAAGAACTCCAGATCCAGCTGCACGAAGATCTGCGCAGCCCGTTCGAGCTTCGCGCAGCCTTCAGCCGCACTTGTGGCGTTGAGGCTCTTCTTCACGCGCTCGAAATTGTCGAACTCGTCGTCGCTGTCCTCGTCCGAGTCGACGGGGCAGCTCCCGCCCGCTCCTGTCTCCTGCTCGTCCTCGTCGCTGTCTGCGGGCGACTCGATCTCCAGCAGCTCCTCCAGCAGCAGCAGCTTCTCCGAGATCTGGATGCTCAGCTGCAGGTCCTTCTCCTGCTGCTGCAGCTCGTCCGCAGTCTGCAGCTGCGCGTGGGTCTTTCCCCGCAACGCCGTCTACGATACCGAAGTCAGTCAGTCAGTCAGTCATTCAGCCATCGCCGCCAAGAACCACGCACCATCGCGTGCTGAGCTTCGTCCACACGCTTGAGCACCGCCAGGATGGGCGCCCGCACGCTGGAGACGGCCTCGTCCACGCCCTTGAGCTTGGACGAGAGCTGCAGGAACTCGGCGTAGTCCTCGTTGATGATGGCCACGAGCTGGTTCTCGAGCGCCGTCTGGAACTGCTTCAGGTCCTGGTGGATGGTCTCCATGGGGCTGCGCGCGCGGCAGTCCTCCAGGAACGCGCCCACCTCGAAGCCCTCGCCGGAGAAGGCCTCCTCCTCGAAGCAGAACTTGCCCAGCACCATGTCGCCACGTACAGTCAGTCAGTCGAATCAAGTGAAAGGATCTTTTTTTTTTCGACGCCCAAATGATGAGCCCATTCGACGCATTTGGGCCGGTGTCGCCTCGACGCTTGCCCAAAAGCGGCGCGATTGGAGGATCGCGGCGGCGGTAGAGACATCGATCCTTCGACTTGAAGCTGGACGGACGGACCCACTCGGAGCTTCTCTCCTCGAGGCGCGAACATGGCGGACGCGGAGCGGCGCGTGCAGTCGATGCCGCACCAGCGTCTGGATCGAGACCCCTCGCGGTGCGGGCCGCGGCGAAATACCCATAATAATGGGTCGATCCCGAGCCTAATGTGTATTTTGCTGCTGGCAGCTTGACGACGTTCCCGATCCCAGGCTTCATGGCGTCCACCTTCCAGGTACAGCCAGGTGCAGCCAGCTTTGACGGTGGTTGAAGGGATGGGGTTCAGTTATGTATGGGTGGTGCTTCTTGTAGGATTCCGACGCTGGTGCCACGAACAGTGAAGCCCCGAAGCCTGCTGGTACGGCTGGCTCTGGGCTCGTAGTTGCTCTCTAATAGCAGAAACTGACCATTTTTTTAATGTTGAGTAGCGTCGCCCGTGAAGCTGCGACCTCCGCCGATGTCGGCTGGCAACCAATACTGGATGCCCGACCACCTTTGCAAGGTGCGGCGACAGATAATTACAGATTTATTCAATCTGAAACGGTGGGGCTGTGGATCTAATAATTTTGGTTGACGTCCAGGTATGCTACGACTGCTCCGCTGCGTTTTCCCTCTTCCGCCGTCGACACCATTGCCGACTGTGCGGACAAATATTTTGCTACGAGTGCAGCAACAACTTTATCGATGGCGCACCCCATGGCTTCCCAAACGTCATACGAGTATGCAAGTTCTGTCTCCAATTCGTTGATGCTGCTGGAAAAAAGAAGAAAATGGCGAGGGAAAACGAACTCGGCCGGAGCTCCATCGGTAGCTTGGATGAGAACGACGCGTCGAATGAGTCGTTATTGAGTCGATTCGACCGCTCATCGCGCCGGTTGAGTGGGGAACTCGGTACGAAGAAGCCTTCACCACTTGTGTTCGGCCCGCCAGTTGACCCAAACGAATTGCCGATTTCGTTGCTATCCCCTGTCGACTCCAACTCGAGTGACCCCGCAGGGTTAGAACAGAATGCAGACCCAACAAGTGCTACGATGGAGTCTGTTGATTTCTTCGAGGAATCGGACAGCATAGATGTGCAGCGGAGGTTTCGTGCGCGAGTACGGACCAGGCGGAGGCATTCTAGTGCGGAACTGCTGGGCGCAATTGAAAGTGGTGGGCTGATGGATGCTGAGCTGCTGGCTCTCAATATGGGGAGAAGTAAGGCGTCTCCGAAAACATCAGAGGCTTCAACCGTTGCTGAAGAGGCATGGGGAGATGCTGCTCACAGCAGCAATAGCCTCCACACGCAGCGAGAAATTGCGTTGGACAAGTACATGGTAATGTGGCAACCTGCATGGCAGGCGCATACAAATGACTCACACTGTTGTGTTGCATTGTAGCAAAGCGCTCACGAACAAATCCGTAATGGGATCAAGCATTTGGTGTCATCAATACCGGCGAGTTTGCCGGAGTCGGAGCCTGTCGACACGCATCATCTAGCGGTGACGTTGGAGGACATGGCTTTTGTTGTGACGGGCCATTTACTCTTCAGCATGAATTTCCGCTCTCCTAGTGGCTTCAATTACACGAATCTCGTAAAAGTGAAGAGCATTGCCATGCCCGAGCGTGCTCACGAAACTAAGAAGGAACCGAGCTACCGTTTTAAGTGGCTGGCTGGAACTGTTTGCCACAAGCACTTGAGCCATAAGCAAATGGCACGCCAAGTCGTGAACCCTCGAATCTTACTGTTTGCTTGTGGGATTAGCTACGACCGGTCAAATGGTACGGGACGCATGAGTTCGCTAGACACCCTGTTGGAGCAAGAAAAAAGTTATATGGCCATTCTTGTCGACAAAATTTCAGCGTTGGAGCCGGATGTGATTTTTGTTGAGAAGACTGTTTCCCGACATGCCCAAGAGCTGTTACGTGAGCGACGAATATCAATCGTTTTGAACGTCAAAACAGAAATGTTATACCGAATTGCTCGACATACCGGAGCTGAAGTGCTTACGTCTGTGGATCATGTTGATAAAACAGATCCTGCTCAGGTTATTGGACGGTGCCGGACATTCTCGGTGAAATCAATCCCCGTAGTTCCTGACGAAGGGCTGTCACCAGGGAAGAAATCATTGCAGGCTCTTGCAGGTGTGTTCATGAAGGCACCTGCGGTACCTAGTCGACTACGGACCGACACGTACCTGTATCTTGACGGATGTGACCCCCTCAATGGCTGCACAGTGCTAATTACTGGTCCTTCAAAGCAAACGCTGCGCTTACTAAAGCAGTTAACTCGGACGGTGTTGTCCATGGCATATCAATTGCTATTGGAAGCTCACGTTCTTTCCGATCTCGATCTGAACAAAGAAATGCTGATGTCGAAGGAGAGTGCTGAACTGACCGAGGAGCAACGCACAACCTGGTGTACTACTTCCACGTTACGTGTCCGCGACCCCGGTTCTCCAAATCCTCGTTACCACCAATGCGTTGAAGCGAAACATCTTCGCATTACTGCCTGCTCTGAGGACGACGTGTCCTTCGGTAATTTTCTGAATCAAGAATTGGCCGCTCTCACTCTCAAGTGTCAGGTACGTGTATGCGTTTACTTTGTGGAGATGTTCTTTACCAAATGACTTACAGAGATCCTATTTACTGCTGTGAACGATAGAATGTCAAATGTAACCGTTTGATGGCGGATCATGTTCATTCGTTCAGTTGTCGGACTGGAATGATAACTATTTCCTTTGAAGAGCTGCCGGACAAAAGCAAACAGTCACTCTCACTATCCATGAGTCAAGTAAGCGACACTGGGGCAACTGATAAGTCATTTGGATCATTCAGCGAGCTGTCGTTGACAATGGGTTCCGAGAGGGATATCAACTTCCAGGCAATGATGACACCAAATTCATTTTCGCACGCATCGATTAATGACGATGAAACTGCAGTGGCTGCTGAGAATGGGTATCCTACAGTAATTTTTTGGCGATGGTGTCGCGAATGCAATGGTGTGATCACACCTTTCATCCCGCTAGAAAAGTACATTTACAAGTACTCGTTTGCACGATTCCTGGAAGTTCTTTTCTCGGAAGCAGACGGACTACCCGTACCAAAGTCGCCAACGACAAACTGCACGCACACAACTATGGAGTCACACGTGCTTTTCTTTAACATTGGGAACTCTGTGGCTCGCTTCGATTTCTCGAAGCAGATGTCGCTTCGTCTTGGACGTACAGAAGTGCATCGAAGCAACGGGGCATTCCTCAATAATCCTGCGTGGGAGAAAACCGAACGCGCGGTGGTGGAGAAAGTTGTCATTGATCGACTAAGAAACTTAAAAGAGCTCCTAGAGTCCCTTATTAACTCATTTACGGAAAAGGTGCAGGGCATCAACCAGGCCGTTGAAGCCTTTGAACGAACTGATACGGGTCATCACGAACGAATCATCCTCGAAGTCATGTGTATCTCGAAACTGGTACGAAGTGGATACGCTGTCTTCTCTCAAAAGCTGTCCCAGTTGGGTGAGGACCCAGCGGACAGCTTGGGTGCTTGCGATGCCATGCAGCGTGCGCTATACTTAATGGCATGCAAATGGATAACCTGCATGTTGCGGCTTCGCAAGCTTATAAAGAAGCATCTCTCGACAGAGTCAACTCCTCCAGCTCCAGATAGTGGCTCATTTACGCTGGGAGGTATCACTTTTCACCCAACAGCAGTATTGTCACCGATATCATCCCCTCGGGTAGTAGAAGAATCAACATTGACGCCCAGTGCGATTGTGAAGGAGCCCGATTGGGGCGGAGGTGCTGAACCACTGGTTCGACGAAGGAGTAGCGGAGCCCTTAGTTCCGTGACTGAGTCGGAGACATTACCGGGATCGTCGGCATCAACTATTGCTAACCTTGAATCATCAAAGAGACCACCAATACCGTTTTCTGCTCATTCGAGCAATAGCGGCGAGATAAAAGAGGTGCGTGCTTTTGGAGATGGATAGGTACGCACGTATTGAATATTGATAGTTTTTTGCTTTGCAGGGCCGAGCTGGCTGGAAGGAAGCATTATGGGATCTCTACCGCGTACTCGGGCGGTCTGAACCAGGAAGTGACTTTACCATCGAACTTCCCGAAGATCTAATTGCGGGCCATCCCAGTTTACCGCATCGCTCAAAGTCACGAGTGGTGCTGGTTAACGAAACGAAGCCGATTACATTCGTTGCGTACGCTCTATCTACGGACTCGTACGAAGAGGAACTCGATGGGTGGAAACTCCGTGTTCATAATGAAGCAGTGAAGTCGGTTGCTGTGCACAAAAAGAAACTGGATAGATCAAGTGTGATATCGACGAACTGGTCTCGTGCCGCTCTTGAGACATCGCTGAATGTGCCGTTTAAGTTTGTTTCGGTCGAGATGCCGCTTCACGTATCACTTCTGTCAGGAAAAACATCGTCTGTTTCGTCGAGCACATGCTGGGAGCTGTCAACGATAGCGTACTACCCACTTCAGGTACGTCTTATTGTACATCCTGGGGTGCCGATAGTTGCTGACATACTTGTTGTTATTGATGCTGGTTGGGAAGTTTGAAGTCCTCCGCGAACTATTTTATGGTAGCCTTCAAAATTTTATTTTTTCGATATCGCATGTAGCAAATTGGAACGCCAACGGTGGCAAATCTGGTGCTTCATTTTATCGAACGCTTGATGACCGCTTCGTTATCAAACACATTTCATCAACGGAAATGCAGGTGCGTGTCTTGTGCTTTGACTCGTACATAATCCTATCGTGACAAAACCACTAATCTATGTTTTTCTTGGTTGTGAACGAGTAGAGCTTCCTGGGCTGTCTACCAGACTACTTTAGATACATGGCGACCGTATACTTCGACGGCAAGGCCAGTCTTTTGTCAAAGACCGTTGGTCTTTACCAGACCACCATCACCCGAAAGGATTCAGGACAGAAAATGGTACAATACATCTGCGTCATGGAAAACGCATTCTATCAAAAACAGCTCGCACGGACATACGACCTGAAAGGAAGCTCCCGGAATCGATTTGCTAAGCCACGACCAACGTCAGAGGCTCCCCAACATGGTAACCGTGTCCTCCTTGACGGTAATTTTTTGGAGTTCACCAAAGGTCATCCTTTGGGTGTACTTGCTGAAGACCATCAGTTTTTGCTGAAGGCAGTGCAAAACGACACGGCATTTCTCTACTCGATTAACATCGTGGATTACTCGATGATTGTGGGGCTAAGTTATCGGCAAAGCGATAATACGGAGAAAGACGGGCCCCCATCCGAAATGACGGTTGGAATCATTGATTATCTACGCCAATTTGACTTGATCAAGCGGGTCGAAAGTGTTGGCAAGTCCGTTGGTATGATTGCCGGACAATCCTCACCCACTATCATTGAGCCTGGGCTCTATGGGAAACGTTTTCGGGATGCCATTCGCCGATATTTTATGCCGGTAACGCCAATATCGTCCGGCACAAATTATGATGTATAAACTGGATAGTATGGCACAGTAGTAAACCACATTTTTTGTCAATTGAGTTGTTGCGGTAACGAAGGGGGTGGCGGAGGAGTGAGCGCTAGGCTAATCGCTTCGATGTGTGCAGATGTTGACACAATCGGCAAAATACAACGACATCGCGTAAACTGGACAGAATGTAGTGTGCACTTCTTGCGAAAGTTTTTTGTCCCGACACTCATACCTCGAAGACCATTCATGACGGGGAATACGAACTGAAGTGCAGACATGCTTGGTGCACAAGAAAGTGGCTGCTTGTCTCCGGAGATAGGCTTTCGTCGGACTGTAAAGTGCATTTTTGGCGGAGGTCGGACTGATATGGTGAAGTCAGCAGACCCTTTGGCTTTGAGCTCTGCTGTAGCCATTCGAAGCGTTGGAACTAGAGTTACACGTTCTGCTATGGCATCAACGAGGCGTACCGTGTCCTCAACTGTCATTGGCATGGGCAAAATTGGTGAGCCGTTATCCCCAGCACTGAAGTTGCGCAAGTTGATTGCTTGGACGCAATCTGTTAGTGGGATCGTGAACGTTGTTGTCATGGCTCCCTCGCAGTCGACAAAACACTCGCCCGTTAAGCGACTGACTGAAGATACTTCGCGAATAGTAAGTTTTTCACCCTTGCGAGTGAACTCTCGGCCGCACAGTGTTTCACCGTAGGTCCAGTTGAGATAGCAAAGCAAAGCCATAGAGCTCGAGTGCGAGAAAAAGCCGTGGTAGGTGCCACACAATTCCAGGTCATACCCGTCCAACCGAAATGATAATCCACACTGATACAGTGTGCGACACAAGAGTAGGTTAGTATTGAGTTGGCTAGAGCAAACAATTAAAGACTTGCCTTTTCAACGATTAGCATGACACGATGCCCACTAACGTTCACTCCACGCTGGAAGACCCGCTCCGCCATGTAGAATGTACAAGTACCCTCACGAAATGCTGTAGCCCGCAATCTTCCTCGGTACCCGCGGAATATCCGTTGAATTACACCTGCCTGAACTTGCCATCGACGAAGAAGCTGCCGGAACGCGTATCCCTTGTATATTCGTTGGATCGCTTCGGCACTAGTACGCCTTAGTTCTCGCAGAAGATAGTTGTCATGAAGGCGGCGATGCATCTCGTCTGCCTGCTGCTGTCTGATGTCATTTAGAAGCTTTTCTCGCCGAACGACAGCACGCAAGCGAAATCCACGGTACACTCGTTGAGCATCTATAGCAGCACGTGATCGAACAATCGCACTTCGATGCTGTTGTCTGGTCTTAAATATCGACGGTATCAACATAACTTTTTGAAGCATCACGGTTGGAGGGCCTGATTGTTGGGTTTCATCCCACTGAGTAGGTTCTTCTGTGTGACTCGCGGTCGGATCGACGAATACTATAGCGTTGAGGAGAATACCAGCAGTGGGTTTGGTCAGGCGCAGTTTTGATCTCGTTTCAGAAAACTGAGCGAGATCGCTTGGCCTTACATTCAACCCGGTAAACTCCTGTTGGTACAACTGAGTAATTGTGGCTTTCTGTGAGAGCAACCGCGTAGACCTTTCCGGTACCTCTTTTGGCATCGAGCGAAAACTCTTTTGCCGCGTCGACGAGTTCATATTGCTGCTTCCCCAACTTGCAAGGGTCTTGTGGCTTTTGTTCGTGGTCCCTGAATTTCCAGATTCGCCATCATTTTCCAATTGAGCGGTGATGCTTAAAACTTCGTCATCCGTTAGGTAAAGGGTGTTTATTCGGCACACCTTTGGGTCGTCCATAGGGGTAATTGTTGTGTAGTGGTTCAATTTTGATACCATCAATCGAATCTTCTTGCCCTTCTTGGATGTAGACACCTCCTTAAGCAGGACATTAACTTGTCGGAAATTGAAAATCGAGCAAAATCGATGATAGTTGAGTAGCAACCGATCCACCATGTGAACACGATGGAGGTATCCAGGAATCGCATATTCCTGGGGCAGTTGAGCCAGCGCTTTCAAGTAGCTCGCCTCTGCTCGGGAAAGTTGATCGTGGTTTTGACACAAAATCGCCAAATCCAGAAAAGCTTGTGCATCAGTTGGGCGCAGCAGATATGCAGGCTGAAAGAAACGTGTCTCGCACTGTCGAAAACCATATACAAGAGATGATGAGACTCCGTGGAAGGTGATAAACGAGGGGCGACAACTTACCTGGGTTATTTCATCGGTTGTAATCCCAAGCTCTTTCGCTCGCTTTAGAAACTCCATTGAAATTTCACTGTCTTCACACATGGCTTGCAATAACACCGAGTAGAAAAAATGAAACTTCGCTGACGATGGAAAGCGCCACAGCCCATCTTCGCTAAGTGCTCTCGCTCCTCTAAAATCATGTAGTCCCACGTATCGCACCATAAAGCACGCAAATAAGGAGTCTTCTGTACAACTCTCCAGAGCACACCCCTCACACCTTGAACGCAGCGTATGAATTTCATTTTGACGAAGTAATTCTCGTACGTGTCGATTCTGTTCAAATCGAACGGCCACAGCGCGCTGTCTACCTTTCCAACCCCGATAGCAGCGTTGGATCTTTGTGGCCACATCGCAACGCCTCTTGTATAGAATTGCCGTAACAATACGCCACAAGCGGCGACCGCGAATGTATCGCTGGAAGTTTGCAATTCTCTGGTTAATAACTCGAATGTGCTGATACCACAACCTATCCCGACGCCGATGGCCACGATACCAAACTTGGATCTGGGCAGCTCGGTTGTTCCTCTTCATGGCTAACCGAGCAAGTACTTTTCGCGATACAATTGCTCGCCGAAAAGCAAACTGGATGCGCGAAGCCGCGCATTGATTCCGCAAGCAGTAAAACGCTCGCCACTCGTTTCGAGCGGCCACACCACGAAAAATCTTTTGGATCTGCGTAGCTGCGTAAATGGCTTCATGGCCGTAGTGAGCCAGCGACGATGTAGGCACGCTGATCTCCGGTTGTTGTTGCTTCCACGCTCGCTTCAGCGACGAATGGTAGAGAATGAGCACGCGTTCATCCAACGCAGACAGGACCGGTATAGAATCGTCTTTTGCATCGGCTCCGTCCTTATAATGATACTTTAGTCCAGCTTTTTCTCCAGGAAGGAGTCGTGGGATGCGCTTCCTCCCCCTCTTAATAGCGTTCTGCTTCTTGTCACGAATAGCAGCAATTGGCTGCTCAGACGACTGTTGCTCGCCCTCCTGGCGCTCCTCTGCGTTGGCCGCTGGCGTCCACGCCCCTGGCTCAGCATGCTGAAGGCTGCCACGTAGTCTCAGCGCTGCATCGATCAGGTACGGCAGTCGCGTCACCTCCGCGTCGGACCGCATTCGTCGCTTAGGCTTGCCGTGGCGAGGCCTCGCCGGTGACACCATGATCGCTTGATTAATGAGCCGTTACCACTTCAACTTCCGGATGCAGCTTTGTGATTGGCTGGATCAATCTACTAATTTCGGTCCGATATTAACTTCACTATTTTCGACGCCGCAAGTGCAAGAGAAGTAAAGAGAGGAAGCGATGGCGACACCCCAGCGCTCCGTGCTCTGCGACCGGCCCTTCATCACGTACCCGACGCGAGACCGTCTGTACGGCCTCTGCTGGAGACCCAACGTCAGCTTGCTGCGGATCGCGGCCTCCACGTTCATCCCGGGCGAGTACGCCAACAAGATCGAGGTGTGTGGACCCACATCCCGAATTTCTTGCCCTCGGTCCTACTTACAGCTCTGTCCTAGATCTTCCGCCCCACCGCCAACCAGACGGAGGTGGTCTCAGCGCTGGAGATCGACCACCCGTACCCGCCCACCAAGATCATGTGGTCTCCGGCCTCGCTCAGTTCGCGCGTGGAGCTGCTGGCCACCACCGCCGACTTCCTGCGGCTCTGGAAGATATCGGACTCGTCCATTGAGCTGCACTCGAGATTCACCGAGGTTTGTAGAAGTCTGGCGGTCGCCATGACAACGCAGGTCTCTTATGGCTGGTGGCTCTTGTGCTACGCTGCAGAAAAAGAATAATAATGACGCCTGCGCGCCGCTCACCAGCTTCGATTGGAATGAGGTGGAGCCCAACATTATCGGAACGTCCAGCACCGGCACCACCTGCACGATATGGGACATCAACGTACGTTGGGTTGTTACGGCAGTATTTTGCTGTGCGGTGCATGATGAACTAGCGGGGGCACAACCGTTCTGACTGTTTACGTTTTTTCGTGCGGCGTTGCTGTGCTGCAGTTACCAACGTCGCCTAAGCACCAAATCGTAGCGCACGACACTGAAGTGTACGACATCGCATTCTCGAGCAGTGAGCCAAATAGGTTTGCTTCCGTGGGCGGCGATGGGTCGCTGCGGTTGTTCGACTTAAGGTGAGGAACCCATTGCACTCCATTTTCTGCGGGTGGGAGAAGTTGTTACTTATTCGCGTGGTCATTCAGGTCATTGGCTTCAAGTACAATCGTGTACGAAACTCCGGACAAGGCAGCGCTTCTTAGGTTAGCATGGAACAAGCGAGATGATCGCTTCATTGCGACTTTCGCTGACGACAGCACCAAGATTTCCGTGATTGACCTACGCCGCCCCATTTACCCCATGGCAGAGCTAGACAAGCACAAGGCCGGTGTAAACTCGATGTCGTGGTCACCCCATTCTCGATACGATCTGTGCAGTGCTGGCGAAGATAATACTGCGATTGTGTACGACATCTGTGCTCAGATGACGAGGTCTGGGGAGAATGTGGAGGGGAGCAGCTACACCCTGTTGAAGTCGGACGAACCAATAAACCAAATTCGGTGGTCACCTACGGAACCGAACTGCATCGCAATGTGCGACGAGAAGGCTCTGCATGTCGTTCAGATGTAGTGCTAAGCGTCTACTACGTGCAGACTAATAGCGTTTCTCAACCATTGTTAAAGGAAGGAGTCTCTACCATTTTTTATATCGAGTTTCACCAAAACAACAAACATCAATCAACCCCTCAAGGCGCGAAAAAAGTATCATTGAAAGCGTCAGCGACCCGTTCACCCAGTAATCCATCCAATATTATAACGAATTGCTCAGGCATACATGAGTTTCCCAGCAGGGCTGCAGGGCAAAAACTTAGCCAATTCGATGACCAAAGCTTCACGGAGGGCCGGCATGTCATGGTCGACGCACCACTGTTTCAGGTCCGACGAATCAATGGCAGCACCGTCCTCCAAAACAACTCGAGTTCGGATAATGCCTAGCTTGCGGTTTTCCTCGCTCTGAATAAGCACAAGAACATCAGATACGCCAGGATGCGCAGAAATGACAGCTTCAACATCTTTCGTCGAGTACACCGTGCGCTGATCCTGCCATTCCACCTCAACGCTTGGGCGGAGACGTCCTTGCAGCCATACACAGTTAACTCCATTGCTGTCGTGAGTTATAGTTCCGAGGTCTGATGTATGATGCGCCCCAGTAAGATGGTGTAGCACCTGCTCCTTCACGTATCCTGCAGACTGCCACGGCGTCGTTATGGTGACCTCGCCGTTTTCTTCAGTACGCGTTTCCACTCCGGGCCACACACTGCCAACATAGAGTTGTGCGTCATTGCTCTCCATTTCCTTCAGCTCGTCATCAAACTGCTTCCCATGCAAATACCAAGCCGCCATGTCCCCCATTTCCGTCGACCCGTAGTTCTGCATCAGCGTCAATCCGAAATCGTCGCTCATTTTGCGGAACAGCGATAGGGAGAGACGCGTACCCGCGCAATACGGAACGTCGGCATACAGCGCAGTCTGCGGCATGGCGGCGAGTGCGGTGTAAGTCCCAGGCGTCGCGTACAGTGCCGTGAACAGCTCACTACGCTGCGAGAGCAGCGAGTAGAGCCCCACGGGGCTGGAGGCAAAGCAAAGTTCCGATTGCGCGTCGAACGGCGACGTGAGCAGCGCGAAGATGGTGTTGATAGAGTAGGCGTGCGAGATGGACGTCCCGCAAATGATCCGAGCGGGGCCCTTGGGGAAAAGCTGCTGGTGCGTGGACTCGCCCTGCAGCAGCATGTGCTCCCACGTGCACGGGACGACTTTGGGCTCGCCGACACTCCCGGACGTGAGCATGCAGACGCATCCGCCCTTGGCGATTTCCTCGTCCTCCAGCCACGGGATCGCGGTCGCGTCCCCAGCCGCTTGAGGGTTGGCGTCGTCCTGTGCGTCCACGGAAGTGGTCGCGTCGTGCACTGTTAGCACCTTGGTGATGCCCGTGTGGGTCTTGACGTGGTCTAGCAGTGCCACGCGGCTCCGGCCCACGAGCGCACACACGCACTGCAACTGCATGGCCGCCAGCATGCACGCGACGCTCGTGCGGTCGTTGTCCAGCACGAGGACGAAGGCGTCCCCACGCTTCACGCCGGCGCCCTGGAGCAGCGTGAGCCCCAGGGGCATCAGCACATTGCGCAAGCCGCCGCTCAGCACCTGCGTGCGCTGGTCGGCGGACTGGACCAGCGCCGCGGAGGCCGGACGCCCCGCGGCGTCGAACAGCGCCAGCTCGCCGCGCTTCACGCCCAGCTGCGCCATGCTCGTCCACCAGAGCCGTTACTGCCCATCAATTATCAGCCGACGACTATGTGGTACACACCGATTTTGTTAATTTCGGATATTGCGCTATTTTCGTGTTTTTGCCATTTCCATTGAGTTGAGTGGCGAGCGCCATGGGCAGGCGTCGCGCTCCGTACAAGATGAAGGTGCAGCTGCCTGCGGACGACCCGGACTCGGAAAGCGACACGGAGAGCGAGAAGAAGGCCGGCGACAGCGACTCCACCAACTTCGAGGAAGGCAGCAGCTCTGAAGGAGAGGAGAGCGAGGCCGAGGACGAGGAGGACAGCAGCGCTGAAGACGGCGACAGCTCCGACGAAGTGGAGAGAGGCGCTGCGGACACAAAACAGCGCGAAAGGACGATAAGCAACGACGGCAGCAGCTCCGACGACAGCGACTTTGAGGTGAGGGTGCGTAGCAGGCTACTGAAGCTGACCAAGAGCTCGCGAGTCGACGTCAGCAGCTCGGACGAGTCTAGCAGTGGAGATGAGCAGCCTCGCGACAGCAAGCTTCAGCTGAAAAGCAGCAGTAGGAATGGAGTCTCTAGTGTCGTCGGGCGAGCGAGCGTGCCCGACAGCAGTGGGAGTGAGGAGGACAGCGACTTGGAGGAGAAACCCACGACGAAAGTGGTCAGCACTGACAACGACAGTGAGGAGGACAGTGACATAGAGGAGGGAGCCAAGAAGAACTCAGGCAAGCCTGGTAGTGACAGTGAGGAGGACAGCGAGGTGGAAGAGGAGACAGACACGAAGGCGGAAGAAAATGATGTCGAACCGGATGAAGAAATGGAGGCTATCGAGGAGGAAACGGAGGAGGAAACGGAGGAGGAAGGCAATGACGGCTCGGACACGGAAGACGAAGACTGGCAGCCTCAAGAGGATGACGATGAAGTTCCGAGAGGCGACGACGACCTCGTGGCCGAAAGTGACGACGAGAGTGGAGACGAGTGGGATGAAGAAATGCAGAATGAGACCAAGCCAACTCAAGATGAGGATGATGCGCTGTTTTCAGCTAGCGATCTCGAGCACGCAAGGTTTCTAGTGCGGAACATTATGGCGCGTGTGCCTCTCATCGAGGAGACAGCAATTCGCCGAGGAGTAAAACTTTCTGGCCCCCCGCGTGAGTTCGCTACGACACATCCGGACGAGTACGCACGGTACGTTTTAATGGGCGTAGATTCTTGTGGCTGGTTTTGTTTCCAGCGATAGTGACTTTTTTTTATTTTTTGCAGGAAATTTCGGTGGCCCCAGCATATTCGCAACCTGCGGAAGACCGAGTAAGCACCTTGATCTTGTTTTTTGACGATTTAGTCTCAGCTGACGTGCTTGCTATAGCTTTTCTCAAGATGTGACTGAAGTTTTAGAGGATTTCGAAGTTTTATCAGAGTCCGAGCAATCAACGTCGGATCGAGGAGAGCTTGGCACACCAGGGGAGAGTGCATTTGCTCAAGTGCCACGTCCAATGGTAGCACTCGCCGCTGGGGCCCTGCGCGGTTCATTGCGAAAGCGAAAACGAACGCCAGGTGATGGTGAAAACCAAGCCAAACCCAGCGAAGAGCATCCTTCTGCGGCTAAACTACTGAATATTGCCCGAGTTGGTGGCCAATTCAGCGATCACTTCGCTGAATCCTTACTCATTGCCAACGGAAGAGCGCTTCAAGGCATTGACGATGGTTTCGACTACGATAAGCGCTGCTGGTAAGACGCCATGTTCACGACTGTGCAGCGCAACAATATTCTAATCGTGGTATGTGAAAATGCACTTGCAGGGCTTCCCTTCCCACGAAGAAAAAGCCGATTGCGAACTGGAGATTTGTTCTCGAGCATGCGCGAAGAACCATGTGCGAATCGGACAGTTTTCGTGATGTTCTCTACCCGCCAATGAAGCAAGAGTCAGTAGCGCCTCCGAATACCCTGAGTCAGGGTCCTTGAGTACTATACTAACTCGATTCAAATACTGTCTTGTGAATGCAGGACATTAGGGCGAATTACAAATCGTCTGAAGAGGTTATATGGTCACACCACCCAGCACGAAGAATACGACATATTCGAACACGCAAATTCTAGATCAAGCCAGAGTGGAGGATCCCAGTAAACAAAGGCGGACAGTGACTGCAGACTTTGTAGCTGTAAACAGCAACATTTATTCGTCTGCGGGGATAAATACATCAACGTATTTACTCCATTTAAAGCCAAGCGCCTGTTCCACAAACCCGCCTTAAGTCTTGAGCGCTTTCTTCTTCTTCTTGTACTTGTCGAAGTACGCCTGGACCTTTTGGTTGTAGTTTTTGTCGCGCTTCTGCTGGTTAGCCGTCTTAACGATGACCTGCAGAACATCCTCGTCGTGTAGCAAATGTTCTTTGCCGACACGCTGGGGGTTGTACTTTGTGCTCGTGCCCCACACCAGCGCGTAATTGAAGTTGTCCAGCATGTCTTTCGAAATCTACCAAAAAAACACCAGTAGCACACCTCAACAACACGCCCAAGTAGAAAAGGACTAAGATAGCGCTATTACGTACCGACATGCATGCCGACTGCACACTGACACCCTTGCGCTCCGAGCCCAAGACAACGGGTTCTTCGAATTGGGGCTCCTGCAATAGGTATTGGAGAATGCGGGTAATCAGCCTCATACTGCATAACACCAAAGTAAAATTTGCTGCTAGATCTAACCGTACCTCTCCACGGCGTTTCGTGTAGACGCGCGTCAGGCCCATGTAGTCCCACATCTTGGCGAGGAGCGTGTCAAAGTTGAGCTATCGAAGCAAAACGTTTAGTAACGCCTGAACGAGTAGCGCCGTTAGCTTCTTCTACGGGGCAAGAAAACGTACCGCTGGGCGATCACCGTGAGCACAGGCGATCACAGTCGAGTTCGGCATGCGCGCCAATCGGTCCACGTCTTCAATTGACACAACATCAATCTTGTTGTAGACGTACAGACACTTCACGTACTTCCGGTTGCCTTCAATAACATCGATGAAGTCGTCCGTCGTACAGTCCTCGCGGAACAGCACTTCGCAGTTGTGAATCTTGTACTCGTGCAAAATCTTGTAAACCGTTTGGTACGGGTCGTCTCCGAGCTGATAGCATTGCTGGAGTCAGTAACCCACAGACTCAAGTCCAGAAAACCAGAATCAGGGATCGATCCTCGTACCTTGGTCAGACGAATGGTGCTGTTAAAGGTAATGCCGCCGCCATTTTTCTTCCGGAAGTAAATGTCAGGCGGCTGTCGGTTGAGACGCAACCCGACAGTCTCCAATTCATTCTCCAAAATCTCGCGGTGCCGGTTGCCAGCCTCGCGACCAGCATCCAGCACCATCAAGATCATGTCCGCAGACTTGGCCACTGCGATAACCTCTCGTCCACGTCCTCGTCCGTGCGCAGCGCCTTCAATGATACCCGGAAGATCGAGCAACTGCGTTGCAACAATAACACCAGATCAGTTTCGAGGTCCACAGCACGTTACCCTTCGGAGCCCCGTAACTCACCTGAATGCGAACATCGTTGTAAAGCAAGTTGCCAGGAATGCACGTCAGCGTGGTGAACTCCACCGCGTTCGTCTCCGACTGCGTCTCCGTCAACTGACTAAGCATCGTCGACTTGCCCACACTAGGGAATCCAATCAGCGCGACGCGCCCGTCGCCACTCTTGGCCACATCGAAGCCTGGGCAAACGGATTGACCAGTTAGCACTAACGTGATTAAAATCCCGCAGACGTCACTCCAAGCGCTCACCTTCGCCGCCGCCGCCACTCGACTTCCCTTCCTCGAGAAGCTACGCAACAACACACAGCAATAAGCCCGCCAGCACGGCCATTACAATAGCGCCCAGCACTTATTGGCCGCACCTCCGTGCGCAGCTTGGCGAGCTTGGCCTTGAGCCGGCCAAGATGGCCCTCCGTGGCCTTGTTGATCTGCGTCCGTTTCATCTCATCCTCTGCAGCAGCAGACACAGCACAGCACGCAGCATGTTGGGCGTGAGACCGCGGTCCAGAGCCCTCCGTCCTGCGACGCTACAACACAACGCGCGGTGCAAGTTGTCCATGCGCAGCAGCCGAGACGCACCGATCTCCTTGATGCGATCGACGATGCCCATGGCTGCCTCCGATCCGCTGCAGCCCGGAAGCCGCGCCCTGCTTGAGTGAGTGGTGACGCGCCCCGCCTCTGGGGACCCTATTTAGTACCCTTTTCTGGTAGCGTGAACGCTCGTATATCAGTACATGGGAAGGCGCTTACCTAATCGTACGCCATCTGCTTTGACCTGCGACCACAAAGTGATCCCGCTGAGCGCGTGCCTCGGACTCGCCCCAATTGCGCAGACCAGGATGGCCGACAACGCAGACAACACGCCCCCCGAGCGCGGCTTCTTCCCCGCCCTGCTGGTGCGCAGCTGCATTGCTTAGGAGAGAGGTGGCAATTGTTTTGCGTGCGTGTGGTGCTCACGCGTTTGATGTGCTTGGTGCGCTGCGCAGGGCGGAGCTGTGGCAGGAACGTCCGTCGATGTCGCGTTGTTCCCGCTCGACACCATCAAGACGCGCCTGCAGTCCGCTCACGGCTTCTTCAAGGCCGGTGGATTCCGAGGCATCTACTCGGGCTTGTCGGCGGCAGCGGCGGGCTCAGCTCCTGGAGGTGCGGCAGCCCGATACGTTGAGCTTTACTCCCTGCTAGTTGGCGGCGGTGGCGTCTAACTCTGGTAGCCATCATTGCACTACAGGCGCTCTCTTCTTCAGCACCTATGAGACTTCCAAGTCGCTGATCGGAGTGATCGCCCCGAACCAGAAGCACTCCCCTCTTGTGCACATGGCGGCCGCTGCCTCCGGTGAAATGGTGCGTGTGCTCCGACTTTTCTGATAGTATTATGCACTCATGGTGGCAAGCGTCGAGCGGGGTGCTAATGACAGTTTTGTTGCCTCTATTCGTTGTTTGTCCAGGCGGCGTGCTTGGTGCGCACCCCCACCGAAATCGTGAAGCAGCGTATGCAGACGGGCGTCTACAAGTCGCTACCGGAGGCCATCAATGCCATTCGCGCCGCTGAGGGTCTGGCGGGATTCTACCGTGGCTACTGGAGCATGATCGCACGAGAGATCCCCTTCTCGTTCATCCAATTCCCGCTGTGGGAGGGTCTCAAGGTTCGCTAGCCCTATTGAATGAGGGTCATTAAAAGCGGATATTAACGCGTGCTGTCCTCTTTTTACCCGCAGTATCAATGGTCGAAGCAGCAGAACGCCCCCGTGTCCTCCCTGCAGGGTGCAGTTTGCGGGTCGATCGCCGGTGGTGTGGCCGCGTGCATCACGACCCCGCTTGACGTGGTCAAGACGCGACTGATGCTCGGCAAGGACGCCAAGGGCGTGTCGTACAACGGCACGCTCAACACATTGTCGCGCGTGTACACGGACGAAGGCTTGAAGCGTCTGTTCTCTGGTGTGGGCCCTCGCACGATGTGGATCAGCATTGGCGGCTTCGTTTTCTTCGGCATGTACGAGAAGACCACCTCGACGTTCGCGGCTATCATGTAAAGCAGCGTATTAGCGATGAGGATAAAGAGACGTGACGGTGCTCTCGCTGGCGCCGTCTAGAACTAGATTGTCCGTAAGGCTTGATGTACTCGCAGACTTCCGAAGTGTTTTCTACGTCTTGACATGCATGGACAGGTAAACAAACTCCTGGTCGATCTCTGGCTTCTCCTTGACGCAGTACCAACTGGATTTGGTTTGTACAGTTTACTGTACAGATGATAGCGCATTGAGCAATGCCAGTCAGGAATGTACAAGCGGCACAACAGTAACCACCTCGGGTTTGCCAACTTTGCTGAAAGGTCCCTAAATCAATTGCAATGCGACTTTCATGTGCGGGTGGCTGTTAGCTGGGCGCTACGTCGGTATTGTTGCGGGCCGAATGCTGCCAGCCTGACAGTATTGGGCCCTGGCCGAGCACCAGTTGGCAGGATTGGCAGGTTGAAGTTCCCTTCAAGTTGATGTGGCGCACACCGCGGCGTCATACAAACATCCAATCATGATATTGGAAGAACCAATCAGCATCCACCGCCGGTAAGGTCGACGCAACATCATATCCCGATTTTCAAGGTCGATACTACGGACGTCTTCCTCTCATGCTGGCCGCCAAGTCGCTTTCCCTGTCCGCCACGGCGCGCCGCGCGCTCGGAGCCACACGAAGCATGGCCGGAGGTCGCGCCGCCTTCAACTGGCGCGACCCGCTGATGCTGGAGGGCCAACTGACGGACGAGGAGGCCATGATCCAGGTGCGTCTGGACGGTCTCAGCAAGAGACGTTGGCGCTTGAAATCTAATACGTTGCATTATGCCTTTGCCTGCAGAAATCCGCCAACGACTACTGCCAAGGCAAGCTGCTTCCCAGGATCGTGGAGGCCAACCGCAAGGGCAAGTTCGACCGCTCCATCATGAAGGAAATGGGCGAGATGGGCTTTTTGGGCCCCACGATCCAGGGCTACGGCTGTGCTGGTGTGGGCTACGTCTCCTACGGACTCATTGCGAACGCGGTGGAACGTGTACGTTATGGTGGACGTGTGTTATTTTCCGTGGATGGTGGAGGTGGTGGATGCTTACTGTTGCGTTTTCCGTGTCGTAGGTGGACAGTGCGTACCGCTCGGCTATGAGTGTGCAGTCGTCCTTGGTGATGCATCCGATCAACACTTTCGGATCGGAAGAGCAGAAGGAAAAGGTGCGTGCCACCGCTGCTCTCTGGATGAAACCTTTTCATTAGTAGAATTTCACTAGTCGTGATTAGCTCACCATTGTGTATGGTTCGTTGCTTCCCTGCAGTACCTCCCCCGCCTTGCAACTGGCGAGCTCATCGGCTGCTTTGGACTGACAGAGCCCAACCACGGGTCCGACCCTGGCTCGTACGTTTTTGCTGTCTGTTAATGGACTTCTTGCGGTAAACTCACTTTGTATTTGATTTGTCGTGGTTGTGACTATCAACCAAAGCATGGAGACGCGTGCCAGGCTCAAGGGCGACAAGTACGTGCTAAACGGCTCCAAGAACTGGATCACTAACGCACCGATCGCCGATGTGTTCCTCGTTTGGGCCAAGGATGACGAAGGTGATATTCGTGGTTTCATCTTGGAGAAGGTGGGGTGCTGCTCAGTGAATGCCAATGTTGTATGATGGTACTAACTTCACATAATCAACTCGGTTGGCGCAGGACTTCCCCGGTCTTTCAGCCCCGTACATCGAAGGTAAAGCGACCTTGATGGCATCGGCTACCGGCATGATTTTCCTGGAGGACGTCGAAGTTCCTAAGGAGAACATGCTGCCCAAGGTGAAGGGCCTTAAGGTGAGTTGCAGAAATAATACCCCGCGTTGTGCAGCGTCAGTTTCTAACGAATCTTGTATAGGGTCCTTTCACCTGCCTAAACAGCGCGCGCTACGGAATTTCGTGGGGAGCACTGGGTGCAGCATGTACGGATACTCAGTCATTTTTGTAAAATGGATGCGGTGGAACTGGTCTGACTTCGATCTTACTATATTTTTAACAGACGCGTGCATGGATATCGCTCGTCAGTACACCCTCGATCGATCGCAGTTCGGTGCTCCTCTTGCTGCGTAAGTGGCTGTAGCTGCGAATTTACTGTTGAACCGCAATGGTCTAACGGTTGATGACTTTGTTACACAGGAACCAGCTTATTCAAAAGAAGCTGGCGGATATGAACACGGAAATTGCGATTGGTCTGCAAGGCTGCCTGCAAGTTGGTCGTCTGCTCGACGAAGGCAAGGCACCGGTTGAGCTTATCTCGATGGTCAAGCGCAACTCGTGCGGCAAGGCCATTGAGATTGCGCGCAACGCCCGCGACATGCTCGGCGGAAACGGTGTCTCCGATGAGTACCACATCATTCGCCACGTGGTGAACCTGGAGGCTGTCAATACCTACGAGGGGACTCACGACGTGCACGCCCTTATCTTGGGTCGTGCAATTACGGGTCTGCCAGCGTTTGTACCTCGCATGGCACCGTAGAGTGAGTGTATACTCGGTTGGGTAGGCGATAGAGTACTGTCGAGCTAACTAACTACGAACATGTACTTGATGGATTGAAATCCTTGCAAGATTTGCGAGTGCGGTTTAACGAGAACGTAAACTCGTTGTTGTTGCATTTTCCTGGCATTGTAGGTCATTCATGATGAACCTGTCACACCAATTAGCATGGTAGATGCGTAGCAGTTTATTGGCTAATCTACAGATGCCGTAGCGAAGCCACGTCGTGTGTGCCCTCGACTACGTTCGAACTTTGACTCCGATGGATACTCGGCAAATAAAATTTAGTAACACTATAAGAAAGCGATCCCCAAAAGCTGTAGCCTCGCCATTTCTTTAAACGATTCTAGCACGATCCAAAGCCCCAGCATTGGTCTCGCCGTAGCCTAGGAACAGAGATCAACAAAGTGCAGGCAGCTGACTACACGACATCCGGAACCCCAGTTCGACCGTGGAGCTAAATCATGTAGCTTGGCAATGGCTGAATCGATAGCCTCCCCATTTTGTCCCTCACGGTACGACAAGGCCACCCCAAACGCCCGCGCGAACGACTGCCGGACGCCCTGCAATCGACAAGAGAGGCATCGATAAAGAAATGTGTTGCTGGCACCGTCTAGAACTCACCCCGCGTTGAACTTGAGGTGTTCACGGACAGCGCAGACTTGTCGATGCGGCGCCACTGGTCCTCGCCAGAAAGAGTATTACTCTTGATAGTGCTCTGCGTCCAGTACGAACAAAGCGGCAATGCTGACGGGGTTGCCTTGCTGTCCCATACCCCGGATTCGTAGTCCTGGTCAACACCATCATCAGCGTGGGCACGTCGTCAATGGCTACGTCACTTAGGGCTCGGGCTACCTGGCACACAATCGCGATAAATACTCAAGAATAATATATCATAATATCTGTGAAAATAGTACGTCTAGAATTTTCAAAACGATAGTAGTTTTAGCATTAGTGCTAGAGTTGTCGATTATTAAAAGGACAACTGCAGTCATAATCAATTAAAATTGATTTTCGTTTACTAGCATGTACATGTATATGCATGAATAAAGAGAGAACAGAGAGAACTGCTGCAACACATCATGACTGCCAATTGTAGAACATGAGTAGCTCTAATTCACTCTTTCGAAGGTGTCCAAGGGCGATAATTTCGTGCTTTTCTATTATACTATAGGAACATCGATACTATCTTTAATATGATGTGGCTTTTGTGTGCAAGTGCTAGTGCAGAGTTAGTATTTTGCGCTATTTGCTTTTTACTATTGTGCATACTTTGTCCAAGTGAAAGGTGTCGCAGCAACCGTGTCCGCCCAAGCAGTGCTTGCGTACGCAGCTCACTTTCGAATCTGCGCGCTCCAGCCCAAGCACCGGTTCAGTTCCCCAGCTCCCCCACACCACCAAGATGGCCGCCTCCCCCAACAAGAAGCTCCGCGAGGCCTCGCAGCTCGACCAGCTCAAGCAGTTCACCACCGTGGTGGCCGACACGGGCGACTTCGAGCAGATCAACAAGTACAAGCCGCAGGACGCCACCACGAACCCGTCGCTGCTGTTCAAGGCCGCCCAGATGGAGCAGTACTCGGCCCTGGTGGACGACGCCGTCGCGTACGGCAAGGGCCTGTCGGCCGACCTCTCCGAGAAGGAGCGCCTGGGCTACGTCATCGACAAGCTGTCGGTGAACTTCGGCCTGGAGATCCTCAAGGTCGTGCCTGGCTACGTGTCGACCGAGGTGGACGCCCGCCTGAGCTTCGACACGGAGGGCACGATCGAGCGCGCGCACCGCATCATCGAGCTGTACGAGAAGGCCGGCATCAAGAAGGACCGCATCCTTATCAAGATCGCCAGCACGTGGGAGGGCATCCAGGCCTGCAAGAAGCTGCAGCAGGAGGGCATCTCCTGCAACATGACGCTGCTGTTCGGCTTCGCCCAGGCCGTGGGCTGCGCCGAGGCCGGCGCCACGCTCATCTCGCCCTTCGTGGGCCGCATCCTGGACTGGCACAAGGCCAAGACGGGCAAGTCCAGCTACGAGTCGCACGAGGACCCCGGCGTCGTGTCCGTGACCAAGATCTACCAGTACTACAAGACGTACGACTACAAGACCATCGTCATGGGCGCCAGCTTCCGTAACACGGGCGAGATCACCGAGCTGGCCGGCTGCGACCGCCTGACCATCTCGCCCGCCCTCCTGGAGGAGCTGACCAAGTCCACGGACAAGCTGGCCAAGAAGCTGGACCCCGAGTCGGCCGCCAAGGCGTACTCGGGCGAGAAGGTGTCCTACGACGAGAAGGACTTCCGCCTGAGCATGAACGAGGACGCCATGGCCACGGAGAAGCTCGCCGAGGGCATCCGCGGCTTCAGCGCCGACATCGTCAAGCTCGAGCAGATCCTCAAGGCCAAGCTCAACGCTTAAGCGAGACCATCGTACCGAGTCTCTCTGCACGTGCAAGGGGGCGCTCGCCGCTCCGACCTCTGCGCAGCGGCGGCCCCCCTGGCGCTGGGAGCGCGCTGATGTAGTAGCGCGCCTCGGTTTCTGTTTCGGCGCCAGTGACGTAGTCGCACGAATTTAACACACACACACAAACATGAACCAAATACCCAAACGCGTTTGCATGTTTCATCTTTTCCGCTGCAACGCACGTTTCGCGTTGGTGTTGCCTGTTGCAGTTCGTCCGATTGCGATCGGAAAGATCGCTCTAAGATCTTTCGTACTTAGCCGACTGCACACAGTGCTCTGTAGGACGAGCCCAAATCGCGCCAATTAGCGCCAATAACCAATTGGCGCACGTGGAAAGCTTCGGGCCCAGGCGAGGAAATGGTCAACTTCGGCGACGAGTTCCAGCTCAGCCGCTGGTTCAACGCCAGCAACGGCCCGAGCAGCGCGCACGCGACGGACAGCGAGGACGGCGACGCCGCGGGGTCGGCGGACGACGCCGTGGCGCCGTCCTCGAGCGCGAGCCTGTCCGAGTGCTTCATCTGCCACATGCCCAACCCGGAGTACATGTCCACGAACACGGTCAAGAAGGCGCCGCCCGTGCCCGTGTGCTCCGTGGGCTGCGAGGCCAAGTACCTGGAGAGGAAGGGCATGCGCCCGTCGGCCGACGCCAGGAACGCCGACCCCAACCACTGCTTCATGTGCCAGGCGCCCAACCCCGAGTACTCGATCAGCAAGCGCGGGACTGTGGTCCCCGTGTGCAGCAAGGAGTGCGAGGACGCCTTCCTGCGCCGCAAGAAGCAGCGCGTGGGCCCGGATGACGCCAGCGCCTCCTCCGCGGCCAAGCGGACGAAGGGCGACGACGCGGAGCCTGCCAAGCGCCAGCGACGCACGCTCAACTTCCTGGGCGACCAGCTTCTCGACAGCTCCGACGGCAAGGGCTACAAGAGCTGGTGGCTCGGAGCGCTCACCTTCTACGACTTTGTGTATCAGCGCCATGGCATGTGGCACAGCTACTCAATCAGCAACGACGTGCCGCGTGTCGACCCCTGTCTGATCAAATTTGGTAAGTGGTCAGGGGGAAAAGGTGATAGGGTGCTCGTGACCAGATACTGACGCTTATTGTGGCCTTGGTTACAGCAACTTGCAACATCTACCGTGAGCTGGACCGCAGCACTGCGTACGTCCGGAAGCACGTGCTCCGATGGCAGCAAACCCACCAAGGACGGCTGGGTGTGCGTGAAGTGCTGTGGATGACGGTGGTGTTCAGGTATTGCAACCAACTGGAGACTTTTCACAAGCTCAAGGGGATTCCCAGCTCTGACGACTTCCCCCTCTTCAAGAAGCGGTATGCTACATTTCTGGTAATTGCTATTCGTCGAGGGCAGCTAACTGACAATGTGACTGTGTCTTGGCAGTCTGCTCGCAATGGCAAAGCGTACCGATGACAGTACCCTGTTGGCGGGTGATCGTGATCTTACGGTGGCCTCTTATCTGGAGACGCTGGAGAAGTTTTTGCAAAACATTGATGATATCACGGTTGCCCTGAAGGAGTGCACCAAGACCAAGCAGATCTTCGATACGCTCTGCAAGTTCCAAGACAATGTTCTGGGGTCATTTACGTGCTGGCAGGTGGTGTGCGATCTGATGGAGCTACATATGCTTGCTGAGGACTTCACCACGGACGACTACGTTTGGCTCAGTGTGGACGCGAGGAAGAGCCTGGTGCAGATCTTTGGCAAAAACCGTGCACGCCCCTCGGAATACGTCGCACTCGCGCAACTACTGCAGCAACGCCAGCTCCAAGGTTTCAAGGCTCTGCAGGTGGATTTCCCGTTCTTTATGAGCCAGAAGCTGGACTTGAAGAACATCGGACACGCACTGCATGGTTTTCAGATGTATCGCAACATGAAACTAATGGAGAATAAGCAAATCCACAAGCAGGAGCCCGGCACCTCGCAGCCTGTGCTGTACAGCTCACGCACGTACATGATGGACTCCGAGAACTGCGAGATCTGCGCGCACCCGGAGAACGAGGACGAATTGGTGCTGTGCGATATGTGCCAGCGCATGTTCCACAAGTACTGCATCAACATGAAGGAGCTGCCCCCGGCGTCATGGGTGTGCACTGCGTGCAAGACACTCCAGAACTACCCCCAGGAGGGCCTGGTTGTGGAGCAGGAAGTCATTTCAATCGATTAAACTACAGGTTGCGCAGCCACTCGCGCGAGACAGTGATAGGTCGTCTCAAGTCAAGACTTTGATTGAAATACAAAAGATCTACACACCTACTCAAGCCGCCTTGGTTTTCGAATCCGCAGGTGCTTTCTTGGTAGTGCGTGCTTCATTCTTTCTTTCCCATCGGTTCTTCACTACTTGGTAATGTGAATCATTTTTCCAGATGTAGTAGAATGCGATCACATCGCCGCAAGACTTGTTGATAATCTGCAGCAGCAACTTACATTAGCTACGAAGAGGGTATTTCGTGATACACTACATGACCACTTACCACATCAGCAATTCGCGGGAAATCCTTGCCGTAGCACTCAATCGCAACTTCAAAAACTCTGATCTCAAAAGGGGTCCATGAATCTGTTATTCACAAACAAAGCCATGCTATAAGCTTCAAACGTTGTGTAAATCAGGCTCTCGAGGGCAGATTTACCTAGCACAGATGGAACACGCAGTGGCGACAACCCTTTGAGTCCCTGCTGAAAACAGGAGACGCGCTGCAAACCAAACTCGGAAATCTTTTGTCTCTTGTGGTTAGACGCATATGCTGGTTGGGGCGCATACATTGTCCGAGAAGCATCCAGGTAGTCTTGTATGTATAGCTGTCGTTCTGCACGAACGCATGGTAAACAGTTAGAAATATATCCAATGTACGCGCTACTGTGGTGCTGGCGCAAGAAAAGCGCACATACTTCGAAGGCGATCCATCAGCTTGAGCATCTCGCTGGATACGTCTGGCTCAGGCTCAGGCAGGAAATCATCTGACAAGTTGCCATCGTCTCGATTTTTCGCGCACGATCCGTGCTTCTTCCAGATATAGTAGAACGCAATAGTGTCCTTCACTGATTTCTTCGGAAGCTGTAGGCACACACAATAGATAAGCGGAAAAGTCCATCGAAGCAAAACTCAATTCTCCACTTGAAACGAACCTGCTCAGCGATAGCGTGAAAGTCCTTGCCGAAGCGTTCGAAAGCCTCCTCAAAAAGACCGACTTCGAGACCCGTCCAGTCATCTGTAGATTGGAAATCCACCCTTAGCTTTATGTAAGACAGGAGCTCTCAACAGGCAAAGGCAAACGTACCGAGAACCTGGTGTGCCCGTAGCGGAGACACCAGCGCCGCCAGCGCATCAAACGTGGATCGGCTCTTCAATCCGTACTGTCACGCACAATAGCAATTGCAACACAGCGTCAGAGCTTACACACAGCAACCCACCACACTGGGTGAGGCCACTGCTCATTGCCGCCTGACTCACCGCGTTGGGCTTCATCTTCAAAATGGCCGCCGGCCTCTTCATTTGAAACTGCATCTCGTACAGCGCGCGCGCCGCTCGCAGATACCGTCGGATATTGTTCAACTTCACTGCGCACAGCAAGCACCGGCACGTCAGCGCGTCTCGACGCCACTCTTTCTCTCCATCTCCACCTCCTGAACTCTTACCGTCTGCATTCTCTGCAGCCCCCAGCACCTCGTCGCCTCGCCAAATTGAAGCGGACGGGACCACCTTCTGGCCGTCCCGTTCGTCTGCGCTGCCAGCGTCGTCTCCGCTGCTGCTATCGAGTCGCAACTGGCGGCACCACAGCACGAGTATCGCCCGTTATTCAAGCCCAGTCGCTCGCGTAAGCCACGGGACCAACAGCCTTCCACGCACCGGACTGGGTCTCTTCTGCACCCTCAGCAGCGCCGCCTTGTTCGGAGTCAGCGGCGAGCGCTCCTCGGACGCGCTGCAGGACTCGGCGGCGTCGCTGCCCGCGCGGTCGCAGCGCGCCATGTTTTTCAATAATTGCAATTATTGCAGGAGTCTAGGTGCAGCGTAACTGGTTACGCGAACACGTAAATCATTGTCAGCAATAATTGCAGAATGGGTCCGTCAGCGGTGCCCAAAACTCAAACTGGGTATCAAATTTCCTATAAAGTACGATTTTCCACTTCAGCTACGAATTCAGCAGCGATGACGACGGTAGCAGCTCGCGCCGGCGGCGAGCGGAGCGCGGACGATGCGGCCGACTTCCTGCGCCGCCTGTCCATCGCGGATGCCAAGGTGCTGCTGGAGAGGACGAGGTGCGTCGGGCTGGCGTTGAGCAGACTCGGACGAGCAGAGGGGGGAGGGGGAGCGACCCAGTTACTGACTCGTGTGGCCTCGTGGCAGGAAGGAGAAGGAGAGCAAGACCAAGGAGATGCAGAAGATGATCGGCGTCAGGTACCGCGACCTCATCGAGTCGGCGGACAAGATCGTGAACATGCACTCGGCTGCGCTGCGCCTCGAGGTGTCGCTGAAGGAGATGCCCGAGAAGTGGAGGCAGATGGAGCTGGCCCTGGCCAGCGCACTGGCTGTGGAGGACCAGGCTGAGCACGCTCAGGAGGAGGAGGCTGAAGCTGCTGTGCCAGAACCTCAGGAGGGGAAACTAGTGGACGACGCCGACAAAGTGGCGTTCCTGGTGGAAGTGCCCGAGAAGATGTGGCAGCTGCTGGACGAGGGCGAGTCGTTGAAGGCGCTGGAGCTCTATCAGCGAGCGAGCAAGATCCACGACGAGTGTGTCGCGAAGACCACAGAGCTAGAGTTTCCATTTCTGCGGACGCAGTGGACGTGCATCCAGTGCTTTCGACCGGTATGGTGCTCCGTCGTGGAGGTTTGTTTCTCTTGTTGCAGTGGAAGAGCTGACGCATTGTTGTTGTTGCATGTGATTTGTGCGTATAGAGAATGGTGGAGTGTGCTGAAACTTATTTGACTTGTCGGGGAAAGGAAAGTCGATTTTATGTCGACAACTTGTGCACTCTGGCGGTTCTGAGCGATCCTCCCATTGCTGCTGACAAGCTGTTTGAGGTGTTTCTGGAGTCGCGATCAAAGTGGATGACTCCTATTCACAAAAACGACGAAGAACACGCAACTAAGACATCCTCCAAGAAGGAACGCTCTTTGATGATCATTTTGAAAACGATCAGCATGACGATGGCGCAGACGGAGGATATTTTTGGTGATGGAAGCGCTCGTGGACTGCTGAGCTCGATCCCCTATCTTCCATCGAGCTTCAATGACGGACTGGACAAGTTTATTTCGTCGGGAAAATTGCTCAAGTTGCTGAGCGACTGGTTCCAGCGTAAACGACGACAGGTGAGCAACAGCACAACATTAGTTTTGCTTTCCTGCAGTCCGGGCTAACGATGCCTTCGTTTGTGCATAGATTTTTGACGTGGCCTCCCCAATTATTTCAAGTATTGATTCGATATCACTCCTGTCACAAGTTCAGTCGAAGCTGTATGCCGTCAACAAAACTAGTGGTGGCTGTCTGAATGTGAAGCTCTGGAGTCGGGTCCTGAGCGAATTACGTGGAAGTCATGAGAAGCAGTCGGCTTCTGCTGTTGAGTCCGTCTTCACTATTCTCTTTGCAGATGCATTTCGGAAACGGACGCGGGATTTGGTGCAGCACTCGTTTGTCGAAGCGCTCGAGGCGATTAAAAGTCAAATTCGCACGAGCCTGGAAGATACGACAGCTCGAATTTCTCGTAGCGACTACCGTCTGAGAAACGTTAAGTTCTATGACTACTTCGAAACTATTCAGAAAAAAGCTGCCGATCTAGACGCGAGTGATCTCCAGAGCGTGTTGATTGAAGAATTTCTTCGCACGCTTTTTAAGCTGGTGGTATTCTTCGAGCAGGAGTATCCACTGCCACGAAACCAAAAAGCCGGCGCTGTGAACCAAGTTCCAAGTGTTTTTCTCAGTATCTCCAACATTATGGCGGGAATTGTTGCCGGATTTCATCGTCAGGTGAACAAGTTATTCCCGGGGACTACGACTACATTCGTAATTCCAGAGAAGGACTCTTCTCTGCTGACAATCTGCCCATCTTTTGAAAAGTACAGCAACGATGGCGTCGTGATGAAAGCGCAGTTGAAGTCAGCACTGGGGGTGGGCACTGGTAATGATTTCGCCGATGAAGTATGACGCAGCTAACTCGTGTGTTTCTATTCATTTTGTTAGGAGATACTAGAGAGTGGACAAAATGCAGTGGCTTGCTTTATTGACGAGGAGTTAAAGCGAGTGGATGCTTTGGGATTCCATTCTCTTTACCTTGTCTCGGAGATCAAGCGGAAAACGCCATACCCTCAGCTTTTTGTAAACGTGTTGCACGACCTGTCGAAAAAGTACTGTGAAGCGTGGGCTACGATCTTGCTTCAGCAGAAAATTCAACCGTTGCGCGAGCTAATGCAGATGGAACGATATGATTCCACGAACGAGGTACGAATCTGAGGACAGCTTACTTAAAGAGCGCTGTATGATTCTAACACTGCCTTTGCAACTTCACGTAGGAATGGATTGCTACCCACGAAGGCTGGGTTGAGCAGCTGATTTCAGACGAAGGTTTAGGTGGAGACACTGACGATTCCTCCTCCGAGTCAGAAATGACTCTCGGTGATGAAAAGGTGTGGCTCCCGTGGTGCGAAACACCAACGGTGTCAAGCTTCCTTTTCTCTTGTTGTTACGGTCTGGACGATGCGAACCGGTTGGTTCAGAGCGCAATCGGAACAAAAGACGAACAGATCAAGTTGATGCAGCGTACTATTCGCGAAGTGTTAGTCGAGCAACTCACCATCGTCAGCGCGGCGGTGTATGACGCTGCAGTTTCCCTTCTTGTTGAAGCGAAGGCAACACAAAATGATTCGGTGCTGAATTTCGGTGAATGCTGCATCCAGCAGTTTCTGTTCGACATGTATTTCGTTCGCGCGACGTTGGGCTTTTCTGACTTCATTCGCTTTGGCTGGGGTGATGAATTGAACCCGGAAGAGTGTTCGCCTGGGCTACTGAAGTTAAAATGCCTTTTCGAGCGAATGCGCGAGTTCATTGATCCTGTGGATTGGGAAATTTATGGACCACAACTAATTGAAAATGTTGTGCTCCAATTCCGAAAGAGCCGATTGCTCTTTTCGTCGCTGTCGGAGTCGAATGATATCAACAAAATCAGTAAGTCGTATGTAGCGTGGTGGATGTGTGAGCCTTATCTGATCTAATTTTTTTTCGCTTTGTCACGATTAGATGGAAAGGAAATTGTCATCGGCGCTCAAGACACTAGGCCACTTGCTCGGATCGCGGAGCCTGTCGCCAGGTTTTCACTACTACCAGTCCCTTCAAACCGCCGCAAGTTCCAGCGGACTATGTCGCGCTCAAGTGAGGACGATACAACGGAGGGGCGAAGCAGAGCGAATAGTTCGACCCTCTTTCACGAACGGTCAGGAGCGGAGGACACGTCACAGTCGTCTACCATGAAGCTGCAGAATCTGCTCTCGTCGTCGGCAAGCTCAAACATCTTCTCAGCGGCGACATCGGGCACCAATTTGCTTTCTTCCGCCGCCAAGGGCATTGGGTTCCTCTCGTCTGCAACTTCAAACAGATACTTTTGAAACAATAGAATGGAGTCTGTTGATGTGCAAGGGCTAGTCGTGTTGATCGATCTCTACTCTATAGAATGGCACGTGAAAAGATCTACTCGACAAACTTCATGGATGCACGCTCCTTTGAAAGAGCCCCCCATTGTTGGTCGTAGACTTTCGCAAATGCGCCAATGTCGGTATCCTTGTCCTTTGCCAGGGAATCCTGCTCCTCTGAAAAGAACTCGTTGGTGACGATGGTCAGCGTGTCGGCCATCAGATCACGGATAACGAAGTGCAGGCGGTCACCGGTTTGTTTGAAGTCCGGGCCGGGGTTGAATTCCAGAAGCCACACATTGAAATCTTCGTCGACCATGAAGTCCACGCCATAGATCTCGAAACAGTTGGGTAGCGGCTGGAAGACCGAAAACTCACCCTTGTACGCGTCAAAAGTCTCGGCGGTGATTCGACCAATGTCGGCAAGTATTTTGGCCTTCTTGCCAGCAGCATCAGTGACACCTTGTTCAGTAAGAATTTCTTCGATATCGTCCAGCAATAAAACACACTCGCTCTCGACGAAGTCCGGGTGGCTTTGCTGCTGGAAAGTGTTGGTAATGTGCGAGTAGTTGTTGTCCGTATCGGCCTCGCAGTACTGCTCGAGAGCACAAAGCACCAGACAGTGCTGGTACACATATACCTTGAGGCCGCCGACAGCAAGAACATACACACGGATGTGGAACTTGCGGCCGCGCAGCAACAGTGGACGCTGGATGTACTCCTGCACGACCCACTCGCGAATGTCGGTCCACTCGTTGACAATGCTGCGCAACTTTTTGAAATCCTTGATCACGTTGACCTCGGCGCCTTTGTTGGTGGCACTGGGTTTCATGATCCACGTCTTGTTCTCCGTCTCCAAGGTCTGCCTCACTTCCCACAGACACGAATCCAGGCGCTGGCGGAACGAGATGCCGAACTGAGCCATGCTCTCGTCGTACGCCTCCCACGTGTCCACCACGAGCGTGCGAGGCAGCGCCTTGCTCAGCATACACTCCGGGTGCTTCATGATGTACTTGGACAGGTAAATGGAGAGCTGCGCCTTGCGCGAGAGCCCTTTGCGCACGCAGTAGGCATTGGCCACCACCTTTCCGGCCAGGACGCTCTTCCAGTCCAGATTTTCGTACTCGTCCCACTGCAACCACAGTGCCCGGCGTCATCGTTAGCGACTAGAACGCACCAAAACACTTGTTTCCCTCGCTAATTGCAACGTACGATCAAGTCCGGCAGCCCCTCGGGGGCGTCCTTGTCCTCTTCCACCACCGTGTACATGGCGGGGTGCAGCGCGAACGCGCGGTCCACGAGCGGCGCAACGTACTCGCTGGGCACGCCCACGCGCGCCACCAGGCCATGCTTGTAGCCGTCGGCCGCCTCGCCCTCCAGCAGGCGGTACGCAATAGCGCACGCCAACTCGCTCGTCTGCCAGTGCGCGGCGTCCTGCATTGTTGGAGCTCAATGGCCAGTGCAGGTGACGTACCTCTCGCGCGTTGTGATTGGCTAAAAACTTGTATCGATAAGTGAACCCATGTCGTCGTGCATACTGAGTCCCAGTCATTCGCTCCGATCCGATTTCACCCACGAGTACACCGGTTAATCCGGGACGCAGCTGGATTTTGCCTCGTTTGAGCGCACCACTTATTCTCGGCCATATCGTATCTCGACAAATCAGGCAGATAGATAGCCGACACCGACGCATTCCGCTGCGTTCCGCCCCCCGTGCACTGCTCTCTGCGTCTCTCTCTGCCTCTGTGAGCCATGGCGGAGAAGCGGCAGGCGCGCCGCGAGGGCGAGAAGGTCTGGTGCCCGGACCCGCGCAACGTGTGGCAGCTGGGCACCGTGGTGGAGGACGACGGCGAGAAGCTGCACGTGCTGCTGCCCGACGCCGACGCGGAGCAGCAGTTCAGCTTCGAGCAGGTGCATCCGTACGACCCGACGCACTCCATGGACCTGACCAACGTGGCGGAGATGGACAACCTGCACGAGGCGCCGCTGCTCGACCTGCTGCGCCGCCGCTACCTCGAGGACAAGATCTACACGTACACGGGCGACATCCTCATCTCCATCAACCCGTACAAGAACATCCCCATGCTCTACAACTTCCCGGAGCTCGACTCCATCGGCAAGCTGGACAACCCCGTGCCGCACGTCTACTCGACGGCCCACGGGGCCTACCACGCCATGATGAAGGACGGCAAGTGCCAGTCCATCCTCGTCTCCGGCGAGAGTGGAGCGGGCAAGACGGAGGCCTCCAAGTACATCATGCGGGTGCGTTGAAAGACGACGAGTTGCTACTTGCTGTTAAGTTCTTGTATTCATTTTTGCTATTCTCTGTGGGTGATGATGCAGTACTTGGCCAACATCTCGGAGATCGGGAAGAAGACGCCCAAGGCTCCCAAGGACGACAACGACGGGTCCTCGGTGGAGCAGTGTGTGCTGCAGAGTAACCCGCTGCTGGAAGCTTTCGGTAACGCCAAGACCATCCGCAACGACAACAGTAGTCGATTCGGCAAGTTCATCAAGATCTACTACCATGCGGACGGCACAATTTCGGGCGCAACAACGAGTCACTTCTTGCTGGAGAAGAGCCGCATCGTGGGCAGTGCCGAGTCGGAGCGCAACTACCATATCTTCTACCAGCTTTGTGCCGGTATGCCCACGGAAGAAAAGAACGCGCTCAAGCTGAAACCTGCGAGTGAGTTCCACTTCCTAAACCAGGGCAACTGCATTCAGGTGCCTGAAATCAACGACAAGAAGGACTTCAAGGAGCTCGTGGAAGCTATGGGCACTGTAGGAATCCCGCCCGATTTGCAACACACCATCTTCTGCCTTGTCGCCTGTGTGTTGCATTTGGGTAACGTGGAGTTTACTGAGAATGCCAAGAATGAATCTCAGATCGCTCACCCAGAGGATGTCACCAACCTGGCCGAGTTGATGATGGTGACACCTGATGAACTCGAGTTTGCGCTCACAAAGCGAACGATGTCAGCTGGTGCACGTGGCTCTGTTGCAGAAATTGCACTGACGGCTGTCGAGTCTGTGAAGTCACGCAATGGTTTGGCGAAGGATATCTTCAGCAAGATTTTCGACTGGCTGGTGTCTCAAATTAACAAGTCGACGGCCAATGTTGGTGGAAGCTCTGGAGTGGGTGCGGGATCCAAGTTTATTGGAATTCTGGATATCTTCGGTTTCGAAAGTCTGCAAGTGAACTCGTTCGAACAACTTTGTATCAACTACACAAACGAAATGCTACAACAGCAGTTCAACCAGCACGTTTTCGTGTACGAGCAAGAGGTGTATGTAGAGGAAGGCATCGACTTTTCTCGCTTGGAATTCAAGGACAACGGGCCGTGTCTCGATCTAATCGACAAGAAGCCGCTTGGTATTCTGCCATTGCTGGATGAGCAAGGAATGCTTGGCCGACGTGCAAGTGACGAAAACTTCATTCAGAAGTTGCACCAAACACATCTGCCGAAAGGAAAGGTTCCAGAAGGTACAACAGTTTACTACTCGAAGCCCCGCTTCGCCACAGATGAGTTCGTGATTAACCACTACGCTGGCGAGGTCACTTATAATGTCGTGGGCTTTTTGGAAAAGAACGACGACTCGCTACACAACGATCTTATTTCATTGATGGACAGCTCCAAGTGTGAGTTCTTGCGCAAGTTGTATCCGCTTGCTCAAACTGGCGCGGCGGAAGGCGGTGCCAATCCACGCAAACCCATCCGAAAAATGGGCAACAAGATGACTGGTACTATGACCGTCGGTCGCAAGTTCCGTGATCAGATGGCTAACTTGATGGTGGAGCTTAAAGCAACAGCACCCTCATTCGTGCGTTGTGTAAAACCTAACAATCTCCGTTTTCCGCAGGGGTGGAACGCTGAATTGATTCTAAATCAGCTGATCTACCTCGGTGTCATGGAGACTGTCCGAATTCGACGATCAGGTTTCCCGGTTCGGAGGCTGTTTGAAGAGTTTCATGAGAAGTATCAGATTCTGACCCGTAACGTGCCGAAGGAGAAACGGGCAACCATGACAGACAGAGACTACTGTGAAGTTATCCTCCGTTTCATCCCCCGCGAGAACTGGCAATTGGGCCACAAAAAGGTCTTTCTTCGCGACAGCCAATTGCGTATACTGGATAACGAAGCGCGCAAGATCCTCCATGAGGCTGCTACTGTTATCCAAAAGTATGTTCGCGGGCGACAACAGCGTCGCCGGTACCTGGACATGCGCGCCAAGGCCATCCGTATTCAGGCCACAACGCGTATGTACCTAGCTAAACGTCACTACCAGCTCATGCGTCATCGTGTTACACTGCTTAATGCAGTGGCAAGGCAGTTCATTCAGCGCCGCAAGTACCAGCGGCTGCGTAAGGTTACTATTCTTGTGCAGAGCCATGCTCGAGGCAATGCAGCGCGGCGATATACGCTGTATCTCCGTACTGCCCCGCCTGCTGCAACGAAGATCCAGGCTCAAGTCAGGCGCTACTTGGCCCGTAAGCGCTTCCTCAAGCAGAAACATGCTGCTGCGAAGGTTGCAAATGCACGCAAGATGCACAAGCAGCGCGCCGAGTTCCTGGAGATGCGTGGTGCGGCCAATGTGCTCGCCTCTAGGTACAAGGGTTACGCTGCACGTAACAAATATCGCGAGATGAAAAAGGCAGCCATCGTGTTGCACGCAGCAGGACGTGGCTTCAATGCTCGTCTCAAGTACGGCAAAAAGGCTCGCATGCGGGCAGTTGCACGTAACAAAGCCCAGATCCAAATTGCGCGAGTGGTTCGAGGTTTCCTGGCTCGGCGTCACTTCCAAGTGTCTCGTCGTCGAATCATTATGATCCAAGCACGAGTGCGCGCCAACCGCGTTCGCACCGAGTATCTAAAGGGTAGGGAGGCTACCATCAACTCGCAGGCTATGATTCGCCGCTCGCTTGTGCGTCGTAAATTTCTGCGTGAGAAGAAAATGGCGACGCGTATTGAAGCATTTGGGCGCATGGTAATCTGTCGCCAACGGTATCTTGACGAACGCAAGAAGATCATTATAGTGCAATCTCTGTGGAGGATGCACAGTGCCCGCAAGCAGTACACGAAGCGTGACAGGCAGGTTACGTTGTTACAGTCGCTCTGGCGCTGCCATGCTCAAGCGAAGAAGTACCGTGACACGCGAGAAAAGATTATCACGATCCAGGCCTTCTCTCGTATGAGCGTGGAGCGCACACAGTATTTGAAAATGCGTTCTGCGGCACGTGTAGTGCAGAGCGCGGTGCGTACGTATTTGGGTCGTCGCATGTTCATCCGCTTCCGCCGTGGAGTTGTGAAAACCCAAGCGGTCTACCGAGGCTACGTCCAGCGCAAGAAGTACCACCGAACGGTACAGCGAGTTGTCATGGTTCAAAGTGTCTTCCGCCAGAAGAGAGCCCATAAGTTGGCTGACGTGCGCCGTCGATCGATGGCGCGTGTTCTAGCTGTTGTTCGCATCTTCCTGTCTCGTGTGCGGATGCGAAACCGCACACAGGCCTTGTTTGAAGCTGCCAACGCGTACGATCTCACCGAGGTACTCCACATCGCGCAGGAAATGCCAGGAATGCTGCGCGTGCGTGACCGCGCAAACGATATGATGTCATTGATCCACGTGGCTGCCAAGAATGGTGATCTGAACCTAGCGCGTTTTGTATTGGAGGAGAATCCGCAGCTTGAAGATCTAGTGTACGGAAAGGATACCGCGGGCAGCACTCCACTGCATTACGCTTGCCGTCTGGCACACCTGGACATGGTACGTTTACTTGCGAAGGTTGCCAATCGCAATTCAAACCCTGGAGCGCATTTCGACTTCGGAGCAGCTCGTACCCGAAGCGCAAGTAGTACGAGCAGTGCTAGCGACGACTCGCCTGAGTTGAAGCTTCGTTCGGCGTCCACCGCTAGCACCGTGTCCATGATGACACCGTCTTCTCGTTCGCCATCCAAGAGCGTGTCCATTGGCAATCGCAGCCCTGTGGGAGGTTTTGACCCGCGCATGCGGGGTATGTCATCTGTCACCTCATCGTTTTCGATGGAGCCGGGCTTCAAGCCGGGTGACCATAACGCACCCAAGCGCCATGGTCGTCGCGCTCTCGTGTCATCTACACCAAAGCGGCGTCTGTCTACCGCCATTGGGGGCCTACCGTCAGTGCTACCGGCAACATTGCAGATCGAAGTGTACAAGGAGGGTTTCCTTCGCAAGGCAAGCGGGACTCGCTGGGCCACCAAGCGCTATGTGATGGTGGACGAGGTGTGCTTATCCTACTATAAGACGGAGAAAGACAAGATTCCGCTGAAGATCGTTGAGCTTTGCGATGCCACAATCAAGCGAAACTCAGATGTGGAGTGCTGCTTCGAGATCAGGTCGCCCCGATTGAAAAGCTCGAAAAACCCCGATGGCATGCTGTCGTTTGTGGCTGACACGGAGCAGGAAGTGCATGAGTGGATGCTTGCCACCCGCAAAGTACAGGGTGTGCGTGTGACCACGACGATCCCTCCTAATCACAACATGATCTGTATCGACAGTGGACTGCGTCGCGACTACGTCAATATGAAAAACAAGCTGGGCTTTACGCCGCTGCACCTTGTCGTGCAAAACGACGAAGACGAAGGTTTCGAGGCCGCCAAGGTTTGCGTCTGGCTTATTGAGAACGGCGCCGATCCCAACGCGATCGATGTGAACGGTGACACGGCCCTGCACTACGCGGTGGAGCTGGAGCGCTATGATTTGGTGGAGACGCTCATGAAGCGTGGTGCTGACTCGAGTATTAAGAACCTGAAGGGTCTTTCGGCTAAGGAGATTGCCGAAGAGGACGACTTGAAGGAGATTCTCAACCCAGCCAACCATGTCCCGAAGGTGGAAGAAGCCCCGGTCGAACCTGAAGAACCTCAAGCTGATGGACTGGTTCCCGTCAAAAAGTTCACACCGGTCACTCCGTCGCTGCTTCCGCCGCCTGATAGATTGCCCGACAGTACCTATGTGTCTGTTTTCCTGGGTGCTATTGCTGTGGCCACTGGTCCCATTATGGAGACGCCGCACTTCAACCTCTACATCATGGATTATAGGGGTGTTGTCGTTGATACGGCGCAGCGGACTCCGAAGTCCCTGATCCAAACTGGAGGCAACTACTGGTGGTTCGGCAATACATGGTATCTTCAGACGCCACTGGAGCATCTCAAGGACGGTAAGAACCCTCTCAAACCTTGCGCTTGTTCAGATCCACCACATCCTTACAATTATTGTTTTGTGTTGTCCTTAGGCTGTGTTGCGGTGATGGAGCTGCGGCATCGCAGTCTTGTCACGCAGGAGGTTGAAGTGGGCTGCTGGACATTCTTCCACCTGGACATCAGCAAGATCACGACGGCGCCAGCCACCTTCGAAATGTACGCGCCACCCGTGGACCCGCTCAGCAAGATTCTCGCTCGTATTCCCGGCGATTCATTCTTGCAGGCCGAAATCAACGTGTCGCTGTAAGCTTGATGGCGTTGGGAAGTCTGGTAGACGAAAGGCCTGTTTCCTGTGGGAACGTTGCCTTCGATTAGTAGTGTGCAACCCGTCGAGCTGAGTTAGCATGAGATGCTTGCGGCTGAGCTAGACAGTGTAGCGTTGGCAAGTAAAAATCAAGCATCTATTTCAGCAAAAGTAGATCGTGCGTTGCAAGTGTGGAAGGTAGTAGCAACACCTATCTACAACACGCGGCGCTTCTTGGCCGAGTTCATGTACGGCCGCAGGACCCACTCGTTCTCTGCCTCCTTCTGGTCGAGCGTGCCGAGCTTCACTTGGTACAGCTGGAGCTCGAAACGGGGTCCGCACTCTTGCAGCTCCACCTCGCGCCCTGTCACCTTGAAGACGTGGTGCCGGAACGACACGAAATCGTTGTCGTTCGACAGCGTGATGACACGCTTGGAGTCCGGCTTGGGCACTGGGAACAGGTGCTTCAGGATGTTTGCAACACGTTTGCCCTAGAAGTCCCAAAGTAACACACACATATTAGCAACGAACCGAACGACAAGAAAGCACAACAAAGCCTAACGCACCAGTGGCGTCTCGAACTGGTTGATGATGAGATGCGGGTAGGCTTCCGAGATGGTGGCGCGGTCCTCAATGTCGTGGCGCAGCACCGTGTTGCTCAGCGAGAAGTAGGCCGTCGGGCCGTAGGGCAAGTGGCAGACCACCAGACCATCTACACAGCAGCATCAACGTCAGCACCTCCATGCCAACCCAACGGGAGCTAGCTGCACATCCACAGTCGACAATGCACGCACCCGGCTCGCCTCGGGTCTCCGTGACCAGGATCAAGTCTGTAAAGTCGTTGGACCTCGCGCTCTCCACCAGCTACAGCAGCACAAGACAATGGCCGTTAACACCGACAGCCCAGTTGACGCAGAGCTATGCAATGGCTGGCACTCACGTCGCCGACGGTGTGGGCGCCGCGGTTGAGGCGGATGGCGTTGGGGAAGATGAGGCGGATCTCCTGCGCGAACTGCTTGAGCCTGGAGCTCGGGTCTCGCGACGTGGTGATGGCAATCTTGGGGTCGAACATGCCGGCGTTCTTGTACTCGTCGTCGATGTGGTTCAGCGGCTTCTCGTGCGCCTCGTCGTCGTACTCCATCTCGTGGCGCAGGTCCTTCTCCACGCTGCGCAGCTCCGTGGGGATGGCCTTGCCGCTGCGGATGGCCTCCTTCAGCTGCTGCTTGTGCTCATACAGCGCGCGCTCCTTGCCCTCCAGGCCCTTGCGGTACAGGTACTCGCGGCGCAGGCGCACATTCCTCCGCACAGACATGGCGGCGGAGCTTGTCGTGGCTTTTTGAACTGCGCTCCAGTCGATTGGCTTGAAACTGGTGGTCCGGCTATGCACATGCGTATCGACTTGCACAGGGTTCACTGCCACTGCACTAAGACTTGCCATTGTGTTGAAGGGCGATTGCCGCCGCGTTGGGCACCATGCCGTTGGTGCCGATAAAGAGAGACAACGGCTTGTTGCGAAGAGTTGGTTGGTATGTTTGTTGGCCCACCGCAGTGGTAAGACGGCACAGGTAAAGTGTTCACGATACAATACAAGTAAACAGTGATTAAAGCTAAGCTCGAAGCATGGCCGAGACTACCACAAATACATTTGACATTCGACCTAGCTTGCACAGCAGAGGTGTCACCGATCACGCTGGCCGGGCAGACCGTGTAACCACTGTTCTTGCTGCATCAACCACACATGAAAGAGCTTGCGACACCAGCGTGCAAGTTATGAAATAAAGTGACATCGCCCTTGCATTTGGCTGTGAGCTCCATCTTCAAGGAAAATGACCCCGAGTGCAATGGCGGTCGGCCAGTAAGATCCCGACAGAATTCACAAGCACTTTCGTCCCATTCTTCAGAAACTCCACACTGTCGTCAAAAATCGCCACATCAAGCAATTTACACCTGTCGATACGTTATGGAGCTGCCTTAGACGCTTCACCAGTTTAACTAACGTTACCGAAACGCTTTTGGTCCGTGTCGCTTTTGTACCATACTCAAACACAGCCATTTCTACCTACTGCTAGTCATCCACACAGAAGTACACTCAGGTATCCCATTGTTTCTTCGACACCGAATACATTAGCCTCGTGCTGAAGTGGGCTGTTCCATAAGCGCTAAAGCATAGCGGCTGGAGACGGAGTGAACGTAGTGTCACCCTCACCTCAATGTCAGCATCTACCTACATGTATGAGAAGCATTTCGCTCTTCCAACATATCTGTCGTTGTTGGGTTTAAGTGCTCAGGTAGTATCGAGTGGTTTTTTATTGCTTGAACAACTACATGTCTGGAATACTGCAGGTAAGAGCTTACAAACTGTGCGCGACACTTGGTGCTGCGCTTAATCCTTAAGACACGGGCGGAATCTGCGAGCCGACGACTTCAACTGATCGAAAGCCTGTGAGCAGCCATGTGTTAGGAGCTGGCAGAAGTGATCATGTTGCGAAGACTGCTGCTTCTCAGACATGCATGGCGCTACTGCTGCAACTACTAACGTGACCGTCTTGATCAAGAGCAAAGACGACTGATCTGATAAAAGCACCATGTTGTAGACCTCGACAGACGAACTGCTGGATTGCCGAGGGGTTGATGCCTCCACAGTTGAACCTGAAGCTTGGCAAGGCGACTTCCCTAGCACCACATCCTCACACTGCTTCTAGCTACCTGTCTGTCTGTACCTGTAACGTGGACATCACCCCCCACGCAGGCAGGCAGGAGAGCGAGCAACCAAAAGAGTTTCAGGACTAAAATACGACCATGGCTTTGATTTGAGGCACTACCGAGCTCGCCCTTTGTGCTGCAGCTCTCCATCCGCCGCAGCAGATCTCCCTCTGCAGCGGCGCAGAGCGTTCTGCGGCCGCACCTGTCCACCTCGCCCCAGTCATCGTTGTTGATTGACATCGTCGTCGAAGACCGATCAGTTCACCACGCGCCGAAGAATACTGCCGCCCAAACGGCGCCACCCTCCAGCCAAGCCCAGCCAACCCAAGATCCTACTCGCCACGCGGACGACGCCAGCAGACCCGCACGCTGCTCGACCGCACACTTAGTACTGGTGGCCGGCCGATTTCTTCTTCTCACCGAGCTCGAAGTGCTTGGTGCGCTTCATGGGCAGCTGCTTCTTGGTCTTGCACTCCTTGCACTCCATGCGCAGGGTGATCTTCTTGGTGGTCTTGGCCTTCTTGTGGAAGACGGGCTTGGTCTGACCACCGAAACCCTTCTGCTTGTCGTTATAACGACGAGCACCCTGGGCGTACTTGGAGGCCTTGCCGGCCTTGTACTGGGTGATCTTGTGCACCGTGTGCTTCTGGCACTTCTTGCCCTTGCAAAAGGTGCGGCGTTCCTTCGGCATGTTCACCATGGTTGCTGAGGTCTGGCGTCGGAAAAAGGCACACGTGCGGGTTAGTCTGCGTCCTGGCTACGCGATCGCGGTGGCGCCGTGCTGCTGGCGCCGCTGGAGGGCGAGAAACGGCGCCGGGAAGGCCAAGTACATGCGCGCAGCCTACCTGTCTTCTAGTCCGATTTCAGAAATTATGCTCCCAGTCAAAAAGCCGCAGCTTTCGAGCCCCGCGACAGCCAGTGGTTGGCTGCTAGGACTGGGGGAGGCGCCGCGTAAAAATGCCTCGGCTTTTTACGACGTAATTACGTGCTGTCGGTTTTGGTCCGGTATTGTGTAACGGGTACGTAGATATGGTGCGGTCATTACGATGCATGTCAAAATGGGCAAGTTGCCTTTTTTTTCGCCTTCTTCTGCCAAACTTGACTGTTGTAACGCTAGGAGGAGAATAAGACGCGAGTTGACGCCGATGGTGGAAGTTCGTGTGCGTGTTCGCGAGCTGCAATGTATAACAACGAGCACCGTGGTATGCAGTCCCCATTCGGTTCCCGAGATTGCCCTGGCGGCGGCGATTCAAATCTCGCGGGCGGCCTCTTCGACGCGTCGCGACGCCAAAGTCGAGGCCCGCTCCGTTGGTGCTTCCGCGACCGTGCAACATGCTGTGCAAGTACGCGTGCGTATTCCACGCCGTCGTCAACAACGAAGTTGAATCGGGCGTGACGTCACCCCCGTCGCGGCTTCCTTCAAACCGAATTGCTGCCACGATACATGTATCGTGTATCGCAATTACATGCAATGCAGTACTGCAACCGAGAAAGCAAGCAGCGAGGACTGGCCTGATAGATATGGTAGCAACTTCACACCGCCACGTTGGGGTGTGCAACCGCAGCCCGGAGTCAAGTCAGTGCAAAGTCCACCCTATGGCAACGCGCGCGTCTCATTCGCCAAAATCCAACTTCTTCTCGCACGATGATTTGACAAAATAATCATCTCCCCTACCCCTCGACTAAAAATAACAGTCTCGAGCTCAAAACCGCAAGGTGCGCAAACGGCAAGACGCGAGCTGTCCGTGACGGCACCTCGACGAGCGTCGGCACCTTGTGTCTCCGCCTCTGAGCGTCCGTTGTCGCCGCAGCTGCATTCAACTTCTGCGCGCGCGTTTCCGTTGTCGTTCGAGAGTTCTTCCTCTGACAGAAGTGCTCTGTGAGGATCAAGATTCTACGAAGAACGACCCCACTATGGGCAATTCCGAGTCCCGGGAAGCGTCGTCCTCCGGCTCGAGCTCCGCGCGCCCCGTGCGGCGCTCGCTGCCCCCACAGTCCAGTATAGATTCCTCAGACGTTGGTGGGATTGGCATCCGCGACGAACGGCGCTCGACGTCCATGCCCAACGAGCGGGACGTCGAAGCGGCAGCGAACCGACGCCACGTGCCGCGTCCACGGCGTTCTCGACGCCCTCCCAGCAGCTCCAGCTCCAGCAGCGACGGCCGGTTGCAGCATGAGCGAGGCGGCATTGAGAGAGGTCAGGAGGCCACGGAGGAGACGTCGTCGCAGCTCAGCTACTGGTACCTGATCAAGCATGGGTACACGGAACTAGTGCACCTCATCATCCGACCGCCACGCACGGACTACGACCAGGAGGACCTCGGTCCGGACGAGTTCTCTTTTGCCGGGAGGGCCTTTGTGAGAGAAGATTTCGTGGTGGTGAACGACCGCAGACAGAAACTCGTGTGCTCGCATTGGCGGCCGGCGCCTTTGGCTTGTGCTCCGTCGGCGCAGGAATTGATGCCCTGTGTGGTGTATTTGCACGGCAATTCGTCGTGTCGGTTGGAGGCGTTGGGCGTGCTGCGGACGTGTCTGGCTGCTGGACTCACGGTTGCGGCGTTCGATACGGCGGGATGTGGCAAGTCGGATGGAGAGTATATCTCTCTGGGGTACTACGAACGTGACGACTTGAGGGATGTGGTCGCGTATCTCCGCGCAAAGAGGAATGTTGGAGCGGTCGCGCTGTGGGGACGGAGTATGGGAGCGGCTGCAGCACTACTGCATGCAGATAGAGACCCGTCGATTGCAGGTATAGTCGTGGATAGCGCCTTCGCTAGTCTTGAGCAGCTGGTGGAGGAAGTGGTGGAACGTGGGCGGCAGGAAGGATTGACGCTACCAGGATTTTTGGTGAAGATCGTGCTCAAGTTTATCCGCTCTTCAGTCAAGAAGCGAGCTCATTTTGATTTGCGGCGACTCGCCCCGATAGATCACGCCCCCGCGTCGTTTGTGCCGGCGCTGTTCGTCGCTGCGGAACACGATTCGTTCGTGGCACCGCGCCATAGTGACCAGATTTTCGCGGCGTACGGCGGAGATAAAAATCTTGTCAAGGTTGATGGAGACCACAACAGTTCGCGACCGCAGTTTTTGCTGGACTCCGCTGCTATTTTTCTACAAACCGCGTTGCAAGTAGATGCAGCTGCTACCGCGCAGCCGAGTGCTTTTGCCGACGGACTCACAGTTGGTGGAGGTCGTGTGCCTTGGGAGGGAGCGATGGGCCGAACGTCATCTCTCTCGATGTGTTCATCGCCTGCTTCGTCCTATCGCATGACTCAGGACCTTGACGCAAGATACTCCGGCAAAACTTCGTTGCTAGTTCCGATGGAACCGTGGCCCTGCCCGTCATGCACTTTCGTTAACCGGCCATTGTCCATGCAGGTAAGATAGCCCACAAATTTATCCATCCGAATACCGCCCGTGCAGAACTAACGTGCTCTTTGTCTTGTCTCGACAGTGTGAAATGTGCCGTAACATCTATCTCCCAGACGAGGAAGAGGACGAGGACGACGCCGAAGATGCTGGAGATGAAGATGATGATGCTCTAGCTTATGAAGCTGCTCGAAGACGTGCATTGACCACTGGCGGTGTACGACCTCCTCCTGCCCCTACACAGTCCAGAAATGGTTCCTCTCGAAGACGGACAATTGAAGCAATGCCTTCGCCGAGCCCATCGTTTGTATCATCAACATCAGCTCAGCGACCCACAAGATCCGAACGATCAGTAGGGGTCGCGACAGTAACGACAGCACCGACGTCAGTATCTTCACGAACGTCATCACCATAGCTCATAGGTTAGTTTTGCAGATCAGGCCGTGTTTTAAAGTTGTACGCTTCCACTACCAAGCGAGCCTCGATGCCAGAGGATTTAGCATATTAGTGAGATCCAATCGAACCCAAAGAAAGCCAAACGGAGTTAGGGTAAACCATGGGTGATAGCGTTCGCCGTGACTAACCATTTCATGCTCCGCGGCAATGGCAGCGACAAATAAAGCTTACCTATTGCCTCTGTAGACAAGAACAAGTTCGAGGACGAGAACTCCATTCAGCATCGCTTCTTCACCTTCAATTTGTATTACTTGTATTTATAAAACTTAAGTACACGAAACAAAATTTGTTTTTTATCATTATGATAAATGACCCACACATGGTGTGCAGCGTGACCCGCTAGATAAAAGAACAACAGGTATTTGATGGTCACCAGTTGCGCAAAGCCCCGGATATCCTTGGTGTATCATACGTCACCCTGAACTCGTTATTCTCCGTCAGCCTTATCAGACAGATCAGCGGTAGGAAAGCTAGGACCTCCCTAGAGAGTCCCTACCGTCGATTTTCATCAGGATTAAACAGTTAGATCTAGGTACTACATTGACGAGTACGCTTACGAAGAAGAGTCCTTCCTGCGTCGCTTTGATGACCCCGTTCTTTCCGGTTACAATGAAGTGACTGGACATCACCCGGCCCTAACTTACACATGGCCGTGGGAAGTACGAAATGAGCCACTTGAGCTGTCTCCAAAACCCGGCGAAGCTTGCGCAACTCGAGTTCGCCGACCTCGCCTCCAATTCGCAAGTACGCTCCAATGAAACAGAATCAAGATCAAAGGTGTATCTTGCCACTAACGCCTTCCGAAAAATACGAACTCGGAGTCGTCCAAGTTTGAGCTCACCGTGTCGTGAATGTACCAAGAGAGAGATTTAAGCCACCAGAATCCACACACCAGGCTTGAGGCTTGCTCTGGTGGGGATGCCTGTGGCTATCTGACCCATTTCGGGACCGGGTTCTGATACCCCTCATTACACTATGGGGTATTTTTCGGCACTTGGGCCTCCAGCCCACCCAACTATCCTACACCGGGGTGCGGGTTGGCAGGGCGGACCACTCCACGGAGTGGCTGCTCATCCAAGATATTGCCTATCTCCGGCCTCCGTGGAAAGCCCCGCACTCGGCGGGGAACGTGAATGTACTAAGTCAAGCAGCATAAAGCGTGCTCAGCTTCTCATTAATCAACAACAACAAAAAACGAAGTAAGTTGACGCGGGTGTAGTCCAGCGAAGTGGCTTCAAACATGATATTTTAAACTGTGACGCAGTCACCCGACCGTGAATTGCACTGCTGGTAGCGATACGTAGTGTCTGGGTCAGGACCGAAGTCGGTGAGACCCTCTTAACGAGTTCCTAGCGAAAAGTTTAGATAGGAGTGGGCGTACTCGATCGTAAAACAGAAGCACATTTTGCAACAACAAAATATAATAGCATTTGAACAAACCAGGAACTGTAGAAACCGACACTATGTACGATGATGAATAAGCATAAACATTGATCACTTTCTCCGCATGAGAAAGAAGTAGCTGCCGTTAAATAGGACCCAGGCTCCCACGACGTAGGCGTAAGCTGGAGTCAGCTCCCTCGTCGTAGCGGTCGAAGACGCGTGCGGGCCAATGCCGCTGCTGGTGAAGCCGGCAGTATCGCTCGAATTGAAATCACTGCCCGACAGGAAGGGGAACCCGCCGACCTTTTTAGGGCTGCTGGAGCTGCCAGAACTGCCGGAACCGTTAAGACTGGTGGAGCTGCTGGATGCACTGCTGCTCGAGCCGCCGGCATTACTCGTTCTATCGGAGCCTTCCGGGGGTTCGACGGCAGCACTGAGCCCCGGACTGTCGCCCGATCCCATCAAGCTAAAGTTCTCCAGGCGCCTCGACACCTCCATGACCGGTGCGCCCACGTCGTTCAGCATATCCTCTCTGGCACTCCACAAGTGGACAAGCTGGTTCAGCTGAACGAACTCCCGGAACAAGCTCCCATTAGGAGCCACACTCGTCGTGGCCTGTAAGTCCTCGCGAATGCGCAGCAGCGTCTCCGCCAGCGATCGCACGCTGGTCTGTGACTGTCGATACCTGCAGTCGGATAGCCACGTCGCGTCGACAGCCAGACTGATCCACGCGGCACAAGCCTCTGAGCTGCACAGCCTTGCCGTTTGCTCCTGTGACGGCGCCAAAATTTCCGTTGACGATTCCAAAAGCTGCCTGACGTCGTAACCTGCTGCGCTCTGTCTACAAGCGCTCAACGCCGAGTCCACGAGGAGGTCTCGGTCCACACGAGCGTTGACGGCTTCTGGACACTGCTGGACGCCGCCGAGCTGCGTGATGGCGGCCTGCACGTCGCCCCGCTGGCCCCACCAGGTCAGCAGCTGCGAGCCCGCGACGTATGAGTGCTCGTAGGGCTCTTGGGCCTGAGAAATGATGGGTTCTTGCGCGCTGGAGCTGGTCACAAGGGGGGTCATCACGACGGCCAGCAGCGTCGCAACCAGGAGGAGCTGGAGGCTGCAACCGGCGTGACACCATCTGCAGTGCGATCGTCTACCTGTTAGCCGGAACTGCCGCCACTTGTTGACGTTATTTCGTCCAGAGCGCGCCATTGCTTGCAGCGGTCTGAAGCGGAGCTGGCAGGGTCACTAAACTTGCGGCTTCTCGGTCAATACGGGGCGTTGCGCGCGCTGCGAGGGATCAAAATGAAGACAAGACGCGCTGCTAGCGACTGGTATGCGCCGTCGGGCGTGAACTTGGCGCAGTCGTTCAGGAGAGCGCCGACAAGAGAGCGTAGCGTAAAGAAGCAGGTGCTGTGTGGCCTGTCTGGTCTTGTCCCGAGTTCGTCTGCTCGTCCTTTTCGCAATCGCACTTAGAAGGGGGAACCACCCAGTCACCCACATGCGATATCAAGGGAAAACCTGGTAAACAGCATGATAGTAAACATGGCACGAAAAAATGTCCTGGGTGATTGCGTCCGGGTTTTATTGGGATAAAACCCACGAGACACCTCCCCAGCAGCATATGGCTACAATTCGGCGATTTGTCGGTGTAGTAAAAAGGGTCAAGGGCAACAACCTTGCCGAGGTGCCAGCGCTGACGCTGGTGAGCGACTCTGGATAGGCGGCGACACTTCGCCCTCCCGTTCATATAATACCCACAACGCGGGGATCTTCGGCGTCCCATGAAACTAACTGCCCCGTGCATTCCATTCCTTGGCGCGAAGCTTCCCCGCCTGGTTCGCTAGCCATTTGTACCGGGTTCAACCGTTGTCGTAACGGCAATACATGTACCCGCTTTATTTTCCCCGCGAGCACCTGGCAAAGCTCGCTCGACACTCTCAGACTCTCCAGGTGGTGCTCGGTCGCCATGGGCAAGAAGGAGAAGCCGTCGCCGCTGGCGGCGCTGGACTACACGCGCTGGATGCAGTCGCTGGGCGTGCTGCTGCTGACGGCCGGGGCTTGCTCCATCGTGTGGGAGCTGGCGGCGCTGCACGCGCAAAGCGCCTTCTTCACGGACGAGCTGCGGCCCGAGATCTTCACGCTGGCGGCGCCGGCCTCGGTGGCCAATTCGACGGAGTGGAGAGCCATTGACGGCAGTGCCAACGCCGAGGTTTCGTCCGACGACCTACTGCATCTTAGCTACTTAGAGGCGGCGTGCCAGGTGGAGAACGATACGGTTCTGCCGTGGGTCTTCGCGGCCCCAGACAACGCTGCGGACCGGTCATTCCCGAACCCGCAGACCAGCACGTCGCTGCTGCACAGAGGGGACCCGAGGCTGCTGGACGAGCTGAGGCAATGTCCCGACGTGGACATTTATCTGCCGTCGGATGCGCGGGGCCCTGCGGGCTGTGGGGCTGTTGTAGGACAGCTCAAGTACTTGCGGTCACGACTGCTGCCCGACTGGGCACTGGAAGCGCAGGTGTACGACATCGGAATGAGAGAGAAGACCAATTACTATGAGCTGTGCCCCCAGACGCCCATGCTCTTCTTGTCGCCAGACCATCTGCTTAAGCTGGTGAACTCCGCTGCTTGGCCGAAGTCCAAGCCTGTCTATCTCATGGCGCCGACGGTAGACTTCAATACGAAGCCTGTGCCTCATGCTGTCAACTTTACCAGGTCGGTGTTGGAGCTGACGGACGTGGTGCTCTGCAGAACCATGCGATGTGATCAGGATATCAAGCAGTTCTTGATGCGGCGAGCTACTGAGAAGAGCGCCGAAGAGGAGAGCTCTGCGGTTAAGAACACCCGGGTGCTCTACACGAGTCAGATTTCACCGGACCCAGTCAACTTCGCTCGTAGAATGCGCAACGACGAACCTGTGCAGACCAATTTGGCGGATTATGCCTACACCCGCTTCGCTCACACGACGTGGAATGTTTCGTCCAAGACCACGCAGGACGTGTTCAGCTGCTGGACAAACCACAGAACCGAACTCCCGCCGCTGGATGTGTATTTGCTGCGAGCACTGCATGATAACATCCAAAACGATGGCTCGAGAATGTACAAGCCGTTCCCTGGGAACAACGAGACAAAGGTGCAGATAGTGGATCCGATCAATTTTTCCAAGCAGTTTGGCGATGCATCGTTCTTCATCTGTCCAACAGCCGAAGACGATTGTCTTGACCTCGCACGAGCTGCTGGTGGTGTCATCGTGACAGCTGACGCTTATCCGATGAACGAGTTCGTATCGGGGCCACATGAGGGCGTGGTGTTCCCCACTCAGCAGTCAGTGTCGCAACCTCAAGCTGAGCATCGGAGTTTAGTACCCGATGATGCGTTGCTGCTGCCACCTCCACCAGCAAACTATCGCAGCTCGGACCTCTGCTCTGCGGTATTGAAGGTGCGATCCTCGATGAACCTGAACGATCGCAAAAACATTGGGTTGCAGACTCGCAGTCGTTTCCACGAAGACGCCAAGTACTTTATGCTCAGCATGCTCGAGCTCCAGGGTTTTACTCACCACATGCAGAGCCTTCGGGAGCAGATGCAAAGCGAGGAAGAGCTCCAGGTGCACCTTCGCCACCGTAACTAGAGATACGCAGTTAAGAAATCAGCTATATAGTACGATACCATGCTTTCGTCAAATCTTCACGTTGGAACTTGGTGAGTCTATTCCGACGAAGGATCAACACGTCTGAAGCGTCACACGACCCTGCAGCCAAGCCTTCCTTGGATATTGCTGCTATGTCTGAGGATTATCTAGGTGCGTGAACACTCGCATTGTAAGAGTGGTGAAGAACTAACCTGGCCTGTGCATTCTGTCGAGCAGTGAAATCTGGAGCGAAGGATATGCTAGCGACGGCACTTGCCGAGGTGCTGACGCTGCGACCTCGTGTTCCCATGGCTTTCCTCGCCGCTCAGTACGTACCCCCAGACACATTTAAATTTTGATCACAACTTACTCTACCATTGTTGGTGCATACACCCGTAGTTTTCAAGGTATGGTGTCGAACAGATCGGCTGCGGCCATTTCCTGTCTGCGCGCGTGCCACCCCAGCAGTCCGGCATTTCCCTCTGCAGTCGAGAAGGTGTTTCACGACATGGCAGCCATTGAAAGTACTCCTTCGTTATCGAATAGCTGCAGCACTGACAGTCTTCCACCACGATCAAGCTTAACAGCTAGCCACGGTTCTGGTCCTTCTCGAAAGGTGCGAGCTGGAGGACCTTCCGCTATCAGCGAGGCTTCATTCTTGCAAATACTGCAGCAACTTAGTATGGACTTCTCAAAGCATTTACACACTCGAGTCGTCGAAGCTGCTCTCTCTCTCACCAATATTACGAGCACCAAGGAGCCACCAAGTAGTCAAGGTGTGGGTCTTGCACGGTTCCATCGAGGTGTACAAGTGTGCCTCCTAGTAGAAGAACTGCTGGACGCAGCGACATTGCTGTTTCAAGCACTAGAGCTACATGATTCGGGCCTTGCTGGTGTTTCCAGAGTTGTTCCTGCTGATACGTTGATGAATGCGCTTCGATCAGCGGCAACGACGCAGTTTCCACGTGAGCTGACGGCAATACTAATGCCTTTACTATCTCGGACGCCAGCTTCGCGGTCTTCACTCATTCCATCAGGATTGGCCAGGACGGATGCTGGTGCCGACGCTGACCTAGAGATTCCAGCGAACAGCCACGTTTTGCAGATCAACGACGTGTACGATCTGCTGTTTGACTTAGTTTTTCTCCCATAAACCTGAAGAATGGTATCGGGTATTGCGAACAAGTAAGACGTTTTCAATTGCACCCCATTTTCGCCCCATTAAAATATAATAACAAGAGATACAATAGAGCCGAAGAAATATCTAGGTGGACTACGATTCTACCCTCGATTGGTTCACTTACAAATGATCGGCGTGCCTATCTGGAGTATATCATCAGCACTCGTTTAATGTCCAAGTTGTGGACCGTGAATTTAAAGTTTGATCTAGTTTAGGTGGAAATTGCAGCTCATTCCTTCCCTACTTCAAACTTTGAAAATGGATACTTCTGAGGTTAAAATTCCCGAATCGGGTCTATACGATCGGTGTATGCAAGATTGGCATTTTTTTTAAAATAAAAAAGCTGCAGCGGCAGTGTCGGTTTTGAAAAATGGCCACTGCGTTCACCTAGAGCTAAGAGTGTAACCAATTTGCTGATCAGTGCGTTTAGTGCCTTGTTCTGTTTGATCTTACTGAAAATCCAAATTCCTTCTTCTGCAAGCGAATGCTCAGGTACCGGCGATGCCAGCAACCTGCCCAAATCCTAGGCCTGCAACATAAGTATACGCGTGGCTTCCGTCGCAGGGCAGTCTACGTCAACTCGAGAGAATACTACTATAATACCCACCTCGACAATGTCCCGCATCCACTACTAGTAATACCGACATACTCTGAAGTAGAGTTTACTTCAGATTCTGGTCTACCCAACGTGGTTCCTAACGTAAGAGACCAGATCATGGTATTTATTGTTACATATGGTTTGGTGGACAGAATGACGGACATAGTGCCCATCTTGTCCACATAGCGGAATAGCTAAATACACACTACGGACTAATAGACAAAACTAATACAAAATTCCGCGCTCGACCTGCTAGGACGGACACAGCACCTTGCCAACGTGCGACTTGCCGCTCCGAGCGTTGCCGCCGCACTTGCGCGACGGCTCGAGCAACGAAAAGTTCCGACGGCGCTGCTCGTGTCTCTGCTGCTGATAGCGTTGCTGCTGCTGGCGCTTCTCCGCCTGTGAGAGTCCACTCGACGGCGAATTCCACGACGAAGATGGCGACGGGGAAGACGCCGACGACGTCGAGCCGTGCCGAGCGCGCTTCTTCTTGCGAGACAGGCGAAGCATCGGTGAGCTGCTCGGACTGAGACCCCGTTCCCAGGGACGCTCCTTGCAGACTCGAGGCGAGATCGTCTTCGGAGCAGGAGGCACAGGAATCGCGATGGGAGGCGAGGCCGGCGCAAATCCAACGAGCGGAATGAAGCCTGACTCAGAGGCCGCTTCTGTCGGGATGTTGGTGGCTTCAGCCACCTCGACAGGACGAGGGATGTCTCGGAAGAAGAGCATTGGGCACTCCGCCTTGTAGTGTCCGTACTCACCGCAGTACCAGCAGTCGGAAAAGTGTGATATCGAGTGGCTGCCGCCGCTAGCTGAAAGCCGCTGGTGCACTAGCTGGCCGCAGTCCCGAGTGCAGTGGTCCCTGCCGCGGCAAATGTAGCATGTCGCCATAATGTCCCACGAGGTTGCATCCGGTACGCAGATGTCATCGAGGCGGTGGTCTCCTCTCAGCATACTGCTAGCTCGCTTGAACTCCGAGCGGATGAGCTCTTGGCCCTTCCTGTGGAAAATGACGCGCCCGACGTCATGGGCCAGCTCGAAGGGATCCTCGATGCTCAGTCGCCAGGAAACCGGGTGACTCCACTTCGTCGTCTTCGACAACGCCCTCCCCATTCGAATGCTCACGACCTCGTCCTCCATGTTGAAGCGGTGCGCGTAGAAGTCGAAAAACCCGGCGAGTAGCGCCCCAACCGAGTTCATCTCCGACGTGCCGAACGTGGACGGCAGCTCCATCGCTGGCGTCGACTGCAGTCGCTCGAGCAGCACCGAGATCTTCGTCTGCGACTGCAGGTTCTGAAAAACGGTGTGTACTGCCGGCAGCTGCATGTCCGCGTAATGTGACTGCAAGTAGAAGACCAGCAGCAGCGTGTAACCTGCCGCATTCACACGCAAAACGCAACCAGCCCCAGTAAGAACACCATAGCAGCGCAACTGTCGCGTGTCGATAGCCCTTCCTTACCGTAGGAACTCAACGTGCCGTTGACCGAGTCGTTGATGCCTCGCTGCTTCGCCCAGTACTTGACAGCAAACACCAGGGGGCGCACGCGGGGATCCACCTGGCCGTAGTACTTGAGCAGCGCCGTGTTCAGCAGCGCGTTCACTCCTCCAATACACACGTCGCAAGCCACCTGCCCAGCAGCAACCACCACGTCAGAATCAGCACAGCTTGCAATCCACCAGCTCCAGAGCTCCATTACCTGCCGCTTGGGGTCCCAGAGCTTGATCACGGGCACTCTCGCGTGGCGCACAAACTCCTGCACCTGGAAGGCGCCCGCGAGTCGCTCGCACGCGGTGGCGAGCAGCTCCACGCGCTCCTGCGGCGAGAACTGGCCTTGCGCGTCCACGTCCACGTCCTCGAAGTAGATGCCGAGGTCGACGTCGCACCCGCCGAAGCCCAGGCCGCTGCACATTACCGTCATTCCTCCCACGTTAGACCTCATCCTGCTTCTTTAACTGCTGCTGCTGCGCTCACCTCTCGGACGACCCGAAGGGCAGCACGCGGCACGTGGGCCACTGCTGCTTGAGCAGCTGCTGCACGCGGCGGCGCACGGCGCGCTTGGCCGCCAGCTCGGCCGCGTTGGGCTCCAGCTGCTCCAGCAGCGCGATGCTGTCGACCGTGAGCTTGCGCACGCTGTTGGCCGCGCCCATGGCTGTCGCTCTGGCTGCTGCGGGGGCGCGGGCGGATCTTTCTGCTCTGCCTGAGCTGGGCGGGTCGGTCGACCTCTGTGTTCGAGCGGTGGAAGTCGACGACTGAAGTGTCAAAATGGGGAAGAGAAGCAGGATGCGAAAACACTGCCGTTAGTTGCAAAGACGCCGATATTGAACCTGACCTCAGATGCCCCATACATTTTCCAGCTAAAAGATGGGGAGTACGTGGCACGGGCGCTGTCGCACACCTTTGCGCGAAACACGACGGCGTTGAAGCCTGAGCGCGAACTCAGACCAGAGTGAAGGTTGGCGAACGTGGGGACAGCAGAGTCTGAATCTGCTCGCATCTTGCCGTCGCTCGACGGTTGAAGTGACAGGCGCTTGGAGACGACACCTCCATGGCATCGGTCCGGCAAAGATGAAAGCAAAGTCCGAGCCCGCGGCGGAGGTCGAGCTGTCGCAAGGCCCGGTCCTCGGAGTGATGGCGGATATAGCCGTGGTGCGATTCGACTCGAAGCCTTCGAGCACTCGCTTCACCGAGGTGAAGTGGTGGAGTTGGATACGCATTGTAGTAGTTTTTCGTGCAGGCCTACACTACTTCTTGGGCCAAGAATGTTGGCCGCAAGAGCTGACCGGTCATTCTTTCTCCGTCCTGAACATATCATCTCGTTGTGTCGACATCATTCCGCGAGGATGCACCAACGAAGTGAATGAGTTGGCGACAACAAATCCAACCAGCGGCCTGCGCCCGATACAAGAGGGCGTGGTCGGCGACGTAGGGCATTCTGTTTTTCAACAAGCAGCCTACCCATGCTTCTGGTCAAATATTATTGTTGAAAAGAAGGGTCCATTTTTAACATTGAAACAAGCCCGAGAAGTGATGATCGTATTGTAGACATGTATCCAAGTAGAGCTGCTCTAGCGAAGCGAGGCAAGACTCTGCCAGTCACACTCCGAAGTGGGACTGCTTCTGCAAATGAAATACATACTAGATCATGGACCGAGACTTTTTCACACCAATGACGAGAGAGAATGTACATCGTATTTTCCAATAGAACGGCTAAGCCTCGACCTAGTTGCCCGATCCATGAGTTGCCGACCGGATGAATGGCAATTTTGCCTTTGTCGTAGATCCAAACCTAGAAATTGAACCACTCGCTGTGGCGTTTATATAATACGAGACCTGTATTTGCTTGTCTGATGATAGTTACTTCGAAGTATGCGATGATCTTTACTGATTTGGATTAGAATCGAGCACCGCAATTCTGGCAACAGAACGAGGGACAAAAACGTATTACTTTTAGCGGAGCTAAGGCTTTGTTGTTAGGGCCTGGGATCAAAGCAGACTTGGGCACGCAATATCGATGCAATCTCGGCTACCGCCGGGCTTCACTCGTATTTCTCAAACATGGTTTACCTCCAGCATCAGCTTGTGGTTCTGCACCACCTCGTCGGCGATGCAGTTAGCTGTGTGAACAGCATCCTGGAAGCACTCTTCCTTGTCGTACATCGCGAGGCCCTCGATGGCCACACGATGCGCATCGTCAAAGCCGCACATGGCAAATATGCGCGACAGAAACGGAAACACGTAATCCTCGTGCGCTGGTGGCGCCTTGCCACCCGACGATGAAATCACGATGAGCGGCCGACCCCTGAAATACGGGCGCGAAGGTCCTTCCTCATCCTTGTCGTGGAACGTGAGCCCAGCCTGCACTACGCAGTCGATGTACTGCTTGAGCGCGTAGGGCACACTGAAATTCCACACGGGGCTCGTGATCACGAGGAAGTCAGCGCGCAGCATCTGCTCGGCCAGCTCCTTGATGGGCCTGAACGCGTTGAGGTCTGCTTCGTCCTCACTGCCGTGGCGCGCTTTCCAGACCCGCGTCATCGTATCGCGATCAAACTTGGGCATCTTGCTGCTCCACACGTCACACTCCTCGATATTGAGAACGTCCTCGGGTTTGTCCCCTTCGTCCACCGGGTCGCCACCATTGCAGATATGGCGGTGGTAGTGGTGCGTCAGATGGTCGATCATCTTGGCGGCGACCCGGTCCGTCACGGAGTTGTGTGTGAGGCTTGCGTTAATGTGCAGAATTGTCTGCTTCTTCGACTGCAGTAGTGCAGCGAACACGACCGTTAGGTGACTGAGTTAGGAAACAGCAGGCTGTACGTCGTGGGAAGCAAGGAACCTCATCGTATTTCGACTCCAGCGGCGTCATCGCTTCGGAGCTCGAAACTTGCTTCGCTTCGTTGAATGTGGTCACTTGTTGTCGACTTGGCAACGTGTTCACTGAGTCGCATTTCTGAAGGCCCCTCGGCGCTGGCGCCTCGTCCCCTATGCTTTCCGAGCCTACCTGCTGGAGTTGCAGTGACGGCGGCACGTTGAAGTTATAGTCAAAACAAAAACGTGCGACCGCTCCATTTCCGCGGGTATGAGGATTCAACACGCGACGACAAGTGTTTGCCGCCGGAATAAACACGTCTTCAACAAGCGCACCTCTCGTCGCCGAGCACTATCCGGCCTGCTTCTCGAAGTTTCTTAACTGACTTGGTGCGCCCTGGGGCCGAGTCCGCAACACCAAGAATTTTTGTATGTATCACGTGACGAATCACTTCCGAAGCTCTCGTACTGTAGCCCCCCCAAAAAAAAATAAATAAATAAAAAATATTGCAAATAATGTTACGGTGGCATTTGATGGACCCACTTCAACAACTTGTCTTGCTTCACCTTGGCGGTTGCACGAATGTAGCTGTCCCTTTTTTGCGGGCGCTTCGTGCAACCTCCGTTGTGTGCTCAGTTCCAACTGGCGCAGCGGCGGACCAGGACAGCAGCCTGGCTCGGCGTTTTATGCCGAAAGTGATCGCGAGTTAGAGAACAAGTCGACTGCGCGTCGGAAGAGGAAGCGCCCGCCTCGCCCAGGGAACTCGCGCGCCGCCGCCCCCCGTGCCCCAGCTGCATCCGCCCGTGCCTCCCCTGCGTGCCGGTACTTTGCGTGTCGCGAGACAACGACAGGAAGTCGCCGCATCTGCCGCCGCTCGAGGCCGACTGCGTGGCCGAAACTCCCCCCTCGCTGCCCCTCCGCGCACCGCCACCGCCATGGACTCCAAGGTCTGGCAGCGCGCCGCCGCGGACCTGAACCCGCCGGGCGTGCCCAACTCCTTCCGCCACGCCAAGAACCAGCAGAACATCGCCAACGTGCTGCTCCGCCGCGAGTTCGGCGGCGCCAGGCGGCAGAAGACCGTGCGGGCCATAGGGGAAGACCGGGAGGAGAACTTCTGGGCCGAGAGCGAGAGTGCATCCAAGGTGCGCGCCGTTCGTTGCTGTTATTGCTGTTGTTGCTTCAGACGGGGGAGGAGATCTCACCTTTCTGTGTGTTGGGGAACCATGGGGAACAGCATCAAAGTCGGTACTTTGAACTGCCTCAGACGACCAAGTCCACGATCTCCATTGCTATCAGTCCGGACGGGTAGGTTAACAGGGAGGGGTGCAATTGGACGGAGTGTCTGGATGCTGAGTATTATTATTTTTTGTTTTGTTTCACGTGGTGCAGCAAAACATTTGCTTCGACGCATGGTGATCACACGGTCAAGATTATATGCATTGAGACGGGCAAAGTGCTACAGGTATTACATATTCCGCTTGTCACCGCCGTGATTTGGGATTTGAGTAGATGATGACAGATATTGTGATGGACGCCGGTGATGCAGACTCTGGTGGGCCACCCACGAACTCCATGGAGTGTCAAGTTCCACCCGACAGACCCGCGTTACGTGGCCTCAGGATGTCTAGGATTTCAAGTTCGGTACGACAAGGTGCTGCGTCAACTTGGGGCTACAGTAACTCATTAACGCACGTGTACTGTTTTGTGTAAATGTTATCCCTTTTTGCAGCTTTTGGGATATCGAAACTGGCCGCTGCCTGTATGTCTCTACGCTGCGTCACGCCATTATTTCGATTTCTTTCCACCCGTCAGGTGACATTTTGGCTATCGCCAGCGGAACCTGTGTTTACACTTGGGACTATCAGGTTCGCATAGTTATGCATATCCGACTTGCGTTGTTCAAACTAACGCTGTACACATTCATTTGCAGCACACTTGCCCTCGCATTGCAATGTTCAGTTACCAAACACTACGCTCTGTGACGTTCTTACCCGACCCATCCAAAATTATGGTTGGAGAAGCTAATGAGCGCTACGTGGTACGTTACGGCGAGCATACAATTCTTCGATGACATGACATGATAACGTTGTCTGACCGTGTACGTTTTGGTTTAGCAGAGACCACAAGGTCAAGCCCCACCTTCTGACCTCACTGTTACGCTCACTATGTGGGACTTTGATCCATCATGGGCTCTGTCCCCGGAACCGTTGCTGACAAAGAAGGCGATGAACAATAGCCGTGTCATTCTTTCCCACGCTCTCATCTATAATGATGGTGGGTTCGATATTTCTCGCTGTGGTCGCTACTTAGCAATATGCGCCGACTTTTCCCTGAGGCAAGCGGAAAAAGAAGTGGAGATGGAGGCAGAAAACGAAGCCACCACAGATTTGGAGACGATCTTATCGTCGGTACCAGCAACTCAAGAGACAGTTGGTGGTGCAACCAGTCCAAGCGACGATGTCAATGATGTGTCTGTATCAAATCCGCAGGCAACGGCGTCGAACGAGAGCAGCTCCTCCTCTGGCACGGCAGCGCGTGCCACAAGAACCAATGCCGCTACGCCCCAGACTCTACCGGCGACGATGCCGTTATCTCTTCCCATACACCCACCTCCCCCTCGGCTTGTGCCTATCTCGGGAATACACACGGGTGCACCTAATATGCTGGCAGCTTTGCAGTCAGCAGCAGCGGACCTCTCCCTTACGATGGATCAGTATATGAACCAGCAAATACGACGCGTGAGACCCCGGCTGCATCCTCCCCATAGTATTCAGCGTTACACGACGACACTGGAGACTGCGCGAAACACTGCTGCAGCCCCCGTTGCCGTTCCTCAACAAAGATACTCGCAGATTCGACCAAACATCGCGCTTAGCCGGACACGATTCACTAGGAACCAACGCAACCGTCGTGGTCGATTATCATCCGAGAACCAGTCAACGTGGCTAGCATTGATATCTCTGGATCCCGAACAGCTTGGTCGCGTTATTCAGACGTGCCACCTTGCTGAGACTGCCGCTGGTGGTGTTACTTCGGTGAAAATATCGCCAACATCAGCCTATGTCTTGCTTGGATACGGTGTTCGAGATCGTATACAACGGTACGTGGCGTGATATTCTAATCTAAGCGTTGTTGTTCTGGTGGGCTAATTAGTCGCCTTGTTCTTTGATCAGTGAGACGGAATTCCCAGTCCATCGTGTTACGCGAATCTATCGATGGGAAGACATGGCGTTGCTTTCACATGTGGAGAGCGCAATGGATGATGTAAATATCGCGTTGTTTAGCCCGATTTGTGGTGGTGGCTTTTTGTACGGCACCAAGCAAGGCAAGCTGCGAGTGTGTAGTACTTTCCGCGGCGACTTCCATGACGAAGAAAACTGCAACGTCCTCGATGGTCCTCGTCGTTGCCACTATGATCAGAATGTGAACGGGGACGATGAAAATGATGACGACGACGGGGACCTAGGTGAGGAAGGAGACGAAGAAGATGAGGAAGACGAGGAAGATGAGGAGGGAGTCGATGACGACGAAGAAGATATGGACGCCGATGACGAAGAGGAGGATGATCATGACGGCAATGAAGATGAGGACGCCGACATGGGCGAATAGTGCTCCAAGTGTTTGATAATTCTAATTAGTCACGCAAGTTTGAAGTTCGAAGGAAACGTAAATTCACAGACGCTTCCATGTTGATATGTTAACTGTTTGATTTCTCCCTGTTTGACCCCAGTATACAGCCTAGAATTAGGATTCGTCGTCGGCAATGCGGGCTCTGTCTGTCCCGTGTCCGAATGTCTTCCCCAGGAACATCTCCTTGTCGAAGTCGCTTCCAACGAACTGAGCTTTGTCGACCTTCCGAGCACGGTTGATAAGATCGGCCGTCTCCTGCCGATGGGCCTTCTGGTTCAGCTCGCTTTCCTCACCACCGCATCCCCAGACTTCGATAGCGTCAACCACGAACGGCTCACTGGAGGACAGCCGACCTGGCTCAAAGGACAGACACTTCAGTGTGGTGTAACTATGCTCGTCCAGGTCTTCGCTGAGGAACAACCGAAATTTGTCTGTTGAGCCTCCCACGCCAAGCCCGCGCGGTAGAGCAAAACCCTTGGAGTTCAGGTACATGTAGTTTTCGTTGGCACCGCTAGCAGAGACTCGATAGATATTAATTTCAGGCGCCATTCGGAAAAGGAAGCACCCGTTGCCGCCGTAGTACCGACTTGACTCCTTCCACTCGGTGTCGCAAAACATACCAAACACAGCTAGCCCGGGGCTGGTCAGTACCAGGAGCAGAACTTATGTAAAAGCTCAACAAAATTACCTCCATTGGTGTCTCGGATGACCGTTAGTGTCGGCCCAGAGTAGCCGAGAATGTGATAGCTCAGACGGTTGAAACTCAGTCCATCCTGAGCGCTCGTATACAGTCGACTCAGCGACGTCTGGACTGACGTTGTGACGGTGGATAAAGCCACGAAGTGGGATCTGCACAGAAAATAAGGTTAGTGTTAGTAAAGTTCATCTCAAAGCTCGAGGATGCGTATTTTAGTTGCAGTACCTGGACAATATGCCGCTCGAGTGAGACAACCGGGGCGCCTCAAACGATGGTTTTGTCAGCGACTCAAAGCTCTTTCGCGCCATCCACGACATGAAAATGGTATATAGGAGTGGAAACTGCGATCCAATCCACCGGACGAAGTCGTCGCTAGACGCTTGAGTAGCCCCAGCGGATGGGGGCATCGCGGCGCGGGCTTGTGCCTTTGCCACGCCAGCCGTACGATCCACATCTTCCACTTGCTCGCCTTCCGCCATGATCAGGCAGGCAAACAGCAGTTGGCTCAGCTCTTGCTCCGTCATTGCATTGGCCGTTGCATTAGCTGCAAACAGTCGAAACATCGACCGACAGATCGACTGCGACGACGCACGAACGCACTGCGCAACTGCATCAACAATGACGCACAGCCCAGGATAGCATGAGCACAACACGCCATTTAAACCACCTCCATATCCTTCCATCACTGCAGCTTCCTCACCTCCTTGTGCAAAGTTCACCATCTGCAACTTGTCCGCCTTCGCTTCTCCGCCGTCATTCTGCTGCAGACACAACCGGTAGAAGGCGGCACCGAGCCGTCGATTTGGCGCCGTCAGCTCCTCCGGCGCTGCAGCAGGCAGCGGCAGCTCCAGCCACGTCTACAACGGCAGCATACGGTGGGTAAATATACACTATTAAATATAACAATCCCTGTGTATATCTACCTGCAGATTGTCTGACGCTGCGGCTTCCGACGGTGCCGACGCAACTGTCGCCTTGAATTTGGCCTTCAGACACTCGTACTCCTGCGCATCAGAACCCCCACCAAGAGTCAGTGTCTTTACCTGTATCGCCGCTACGGCAGCAGCCGCACCTCGTCGCTGAAGGGGCCCTTCCACTCGCCCGCGCGGGCTCCAGCAGCGCTGCTCCTGGTGTTCCCCATGTCTCTCTTCCTGCTGTCTGAGACTGACGTACGCGTATAAGATCTGAGGGGTCGACCTTCAGATCTTATCTGGCGCTCTATTTTGGGCGCGTTCTAAAATCTATTTTGGGGCGTGTGTTCCAGTGCAACTTGAACGGAGCTGCTCACTTCCGTAAAGCTCCTGCCTCTCGTCCGTTCGCCGACCATGAGCCGGCTGCCACTGGCTTGCGCGGCGCTGCTGCTGTCCTCCGCCGCCGCCGACGAGTGCCCCACCACGTGCGGCACGCCGTCGGGCCTCGAGTTCTGCTCCTACGTGTCGTTCGCGGTCTGCGGCGGCGAGCCTTCCTACGAGGAGCTGGACAGCGCGGCGCTGCTGGGCTTCCAGGCCTGGAGCAGCGCCAACGCCAGCGAGTCGCCGCTGGCGGCGTTGCCGCAGTACCAGGGCTTCAGTGACGAGAAGCTGGCTGCGACCGTCAAGGCGCTGGACCTCGCCAACACCAGCAGCCCGTGCGGCGCCTTCCTGCGGCGCATGGAGTGCGCCACGCACTTCCCAGTGTGCGAAGTAGGGCGGGACTACTCGAAAGTGTGTCTCGCGTCTTGCCAGTCTGCAGTGCATGCACAGTGCCCAGGACTCGCCGGCATGTGCACGACGTTCGACGAAGCGGAGGTGGAGATGAAGGGCAACAAGTGCTTCAAGGTCAGCTACTCCGGACCCGCCGTGGGCATGTGGGTGGCCGGCTTCCTCATCTCGCTCGTCTTCTCCGTACTCAACTCCGTCGGGATCAACCTGCAGAAGCTCTCCATGACGCGCAACGACTCGGCCGAAGTGAAGAAGACCACGCTCAAGCAGCCGCTCTGGATGCTGGGCTTCGGGCTGGTCTGTCTTGGATCGCTGTTGGACTTCGTGGCGTTCGGCATGGCCCCGCAGACGTTGCTGGCGCCACTAGCTGCGCTGTCGCTGGTCTGGAATATGCTGATTGCACCCATCTTCCACAAGGAGAAAGTCACGCGGGAGAACATGGTTGCTACTGCTATCATCTTCATTGGCGTTACTTTGACTGTGATCTTTGCGGGACACAACACGCCGTCCTATGAGCTTGAGGACCTCATTCGGCTCTATCAGCAACCAGCCATGTACGCATACATCGTTCTGATCGTGTGCTTCTTGGGCGGACTCTTTACTTTCTGTCGCTACATTGAGCGCACGCACAACTTTGAAGAGGGGCTGTTCCACATCATTTGCTACGGCGGAATCGCTGGAACCTTTGGAGGCCAATCCGTGCTGCTTGCAAAGTCGACAGTTGAGCTGCTGAAGAGTGCTATCTGGGGTGATTCCGGCTGGTATATGTTCACGCAGTTCACATCATACGTTATCGTCGCTGGTATGGGAGCTTGCTTAGGTTTCCAAGTCCACTTCCTCAACGGTGGACTTGCTCGCTTCGATGCACTTGTGGTCATCCCAGTATATCAAAGCTTCTGGATCCTGATGAGTGTGCTGGGTGGCATCATGTACTTTGAAGAGTACGTGAATATGACGCGGAAACAGATGCTCATGTTCACTATTGGAGGGTGCGTAACCATTTTGGGCATCATCGTGCTGCTCAAGACGAGACACTCGGGGGAGACCGGACGCTACGTTGAGCTGGTACGCTATATTAACTGCTTGGTGTTAGTTGTTGTTATCGCTTCTAATTCGTTGCTGTTTCGCTCGCTTGTTGTAGGCTCTCACACCAACGTCAGCGTGGAATATCGATGACTCGGACGAAGAGGTCGAGCTGCACTTGCCTCAGAGCCCTAACACGGTTCTTGAAAAGGGGGGCGTTGGAGCTAAAGTTGCCCCTGGAGCGGTGACACCTGTCTCCCCAAAGAAAATGTCGGACAGCGATTCAGCTGTAGCAGCAGCCATTTATCGTTCCAAGCCGGCCTCGCCCACTGGTGGCAGTCGAGCCAGCACCAAGTCAACAGATTTCGATGACGACGAAGAAGAAGAGGATTTTATTTAACTGAATACGGCAGTAGGCCGTGTTCGTACAGGCTACCTCGTTGATGGCGGTCAAGTACAGCTACGGCGTCACAAACCAGCAGGCTACCAGGTTATTTAGACTCTAATAGAGCAAAAATTACACTGCGAATGCGTCGTCGTCGAAGCAGTATCCTCACCTAGCACCCGCTTCCACCCGCGATGGTCAAGCATGACGTGGATGGGAAAATCGTCATAAGGTTTGTCATGATCGCCCAAACGAAACAAAAGGTGAAAATCACGACGGTGATGACACCAGCTAGCTTGCTCTTGCCTCCAGTGCGTTTAAGCTCTAACGTCTCGGCTTTTTGACGCGGCAACAGAAACACCCAAGCAATCGAGCAGATCTGGAAGGCGTAGGCGATGAGATAGCAATAGGTTACTTGGTTGCGCACGTAGGTGTCATCAACCTGGAGATACGCCTTGCCCGTGTCGAAATGTGCATCAATGTTCTTGTAGATGACCGTAGCAAAGGGCGAAGCAATGGTCTGGCACGTGGTGATCAGACCGAAGACTGCAGCCTCATTTCCGCCTTCGACAATCTCGATCGTTGCGTACTGCGATACAATCTTGGAGATCGTGCTAGGCACTTCTTCAAGGAGAGGTGGGCCCAACCACATCCACTGGCTACGGTGGACATCCCAGATCGTGAAGAATGTCGGGAAGCAGTCCACGAAGACAACCGATAATTGAGTGATGACGATAATGGTGCGCCAGTTCCAGGTGAGACCGTATCGCTTAATCACGTACAGTGATACCGCAGAAATGAGCGCCGCTAGAATACTGGATATGGCATCGTTTACAGGCTCAACCTTGGCCCAGAGACTTTCAATGGGGCTCACGGCCGTCACGCTCATCAGTGAGAATACGAAGTAGAAGAAGCGGAAGGCGAGAAGCTGGTACACCACCCGGTGTTGCAACAAGTCAAATAGCAGCCGCGTGTAGTCACGGAAAGACTTCGCCGGTTCCTTGGTTTCAACCACAAAGAACCAGGACGACACAGTTGCGATAAGTGCTGCACCGGCACAAACTGCAGAGATAGCATTTACACCCATCGATCCCGAGAACGATCCACCAAAATCTTGTCCGTTCAGCCCGAATCCAACCATAGCAGACGACAGGATCGACATGACTTGTTTGAACACTTGCATCATGGTGAGTGCTGAGCCTCGAATTTCTGTCGGTTCGCGTTGAGCAAACTCGATCACCACACCATCCGAACTTGCGATTGCCATGGTCATCCCAAGATTCGCGAAGATCATCAGCAAAATAAATTTTGTTCCGGCCTCTGGAGCGTCTTCATTGATGAGCGCGATTTGATCACTCGTGAGGTTGGCGGCGGCAACGTAGGCGAGGTCGGGGTCATCGTAGTACGGGGCACCCGTGGGGAAGATGACCATGAGCACCAGACAGATCGTCGCGAAGATCCACCCAAACACCATGTAGGGGCGGCGGCGATAGCCCCAAATCGGAAAGCAGTCCGAAAGCATGCCGAAGAACATCCGGAAACTCCACGGGATGCGAACGAGCACCTTGGCTGACGCTGTGGCCGTACCAGACATTCGCAGGTAGTTGTTGAGGAAGGGGTACACCAAACCATAGATGGTGCCATTGATAACTCCCAGCGCGCCGTACTGAATCAGAATACCGATCGTCTCACGACTGTAGATGTTTGGAGGGCCACCCGGACGCAAAGCCCCGTCCTCGAGTACATCTGGGGTCTTGAGCTCTTGAAAGTTATTGGGCGAGCTGACCGGCAGCGGCGGGACTTTCGGGTTGTCTCGAATGGCGGCGTTGGTTGCAGTGTCCATGAGGTAGACTTGATCGACGGCAGGGATATTGAGAACTGGGAGTGGAGCTCAGCCGAAAGCTGCTTCGAGCCAACAAGCAGTAGCAAGTGCTCATGGAGGCCAAGCGGGGTCTTTCTGCTGGCAAATGCCTGTAGTTGACCTGTCGATGTCATGACAGCGATCGATCGTTGGTCCCGCCGGTGCATTGCTATTCACAGTTCTTGCGGTTTGTCAGGTGACCTGAACTGCCGTCCCACAGTAACCGCGTGCCATTTACTAATGGCATCGCATGTACTAAAGAGCGCGTGACTCAAGCCAATCAGGTTGCCATCGCGTTGCAAGCGATGCCTTTTACATCGTGGCCAACGTGTCAATGAGTGGTGATGGCGACGAGAAATGCACGACGAGAGCAGCCATGCCCCTGATACGCAGCCGTCTGGGCATAAGCGTCAGCATAATCCTCCACGAGTCAGGCATCGCGCGATGACAGCAATATCTGCAGTTGTCAACGACACGATCACATCATGAACGAGCATGAGATATTAATCCATTAATTGCTAGTTGCAGCATCAATGATGCTGCATGATGCGTACCGGTAGCGTTTGGCAAGTCTGAAAGTCTGAAAATGCAGTCTTGAGAACCGGCGTTTCATATCTATCGATACGTGACTTTTCGAGCACACAAGTAGATCGCTTCCATCGTCCGCACTGCTCCAACAACCATGGCGTCCAAGTACGCGAAGCCGATGCAAATTCCTGCTGACTTCCCTGACATCCTGCGCAACTTCACACGCGAGGTGCTCCGGCAGCAAGGCAAAGTCGAGACAAAAGAGGCGATTTACGCATTTGGGTCGCAGTACTTCAAAGAGCTGGTCGCGAAGCATGGCGGCGCTAACAAAGTGGCCGATGACGCAGCGATGAGCGCGTTGACACCGACGTACATTAAAATGGAAGAGGAGGCCATCAAGGAGTTTTTGGTGGTTGCATTCAACGATGCGCAACAACAGGATGGCGGGATGGTCGTCTATGAACATTTTAAGCAGGTACTGCATGTACATGTAATGTATGTAGATGCTGGAAGAGCGAAATGAATAGGCCTAAAAAAATATTGTGGTGTGGCGTATATGCAGATACTCGACGGAGTTGGCGAGCAGCTGCAGCTTTCTCCTACTGAGCTAAAAGCGCTGTACGCCGAAGCGGATGAAAGCGAAGGAGGCGTAGTTAGTTGTGCAGGTATTGGTTTTCTCTGCTTCGCTTTGCGTATCGTAACCTAAGATATCGCGTTCTGCGTTTGTAGACTTCTTGCCACTAGGCATTCAAGCACTCCTGCAGCTCCGTGCAACCCATACGCAGCGCCTGGCACGTATCGAATCGTTCAGCAAGCGTGAAGCTGAGTTTTTTCTTCATGGAATGATGCAGGACGAAATGGAGAGTATTTTGCGAGACACCTTCCAGCGTGCCGACAAGGATGAAATCGGTGCACTGACTCGGTTGGCATTCATGGATGCCATCCGGGATGCCGATCTAGGGCTGACGAGGCGTGAGGTGAATATTCTCATGTCTGAAGCACCCGTCGCCGAGGATGACCCGAATATCATTGTTTACCCCGACTTTGTCCCAATCTGCTTCCCCGTGTTGAAAGACACCTACGTCCAAGGAATCTTGGAGGCCCACAACAATCCGGACTGGATCGCCCAGTATCTCATAGAGGTATTTGCGAGTGGAGACGGCGAAAACACTGGTTTGCTTTCAGTCGCAGAGATCGCCCGCCTCTTTCGTGCCGCTGATGTCGGTCTTACACGGCTGCAGACCATCGTCGTTATGGCTGAAGCGCAAGAAGACAACACGGGTTTTGTCAGCTACGAAAGGTTTGCAGCCCAGATATCGGGCATGGTGCTGGCCCTGACCAACATCGATAGCCAGCAAAGCTACGCTGCCTACCTGCAGAGGTATCGAAAGACGAGCGAGTACTACACAGTCTTGGAGCTGAACCAACACACTTTTGAGCAAGCCCTCTCGCGCGCGTTAGAAGCAGTCGATGAAAGTCGCCGGGGAGTGCTAGTGCGGGATGAAGTCGTGGGGGCCATCCGAAATGCCTTCCCGGAGATTACCGACCGCCAGTTGCGGTCGTTGATGGCACTTTCAGATCCGGATGAAATGGGCGAGCTAGATTACAATCTCATCACTCACTCCGCTTTCCAAGCTCTACAAAAGCTGCAAGAGTACGACATGATGGTTGCTGAATCGTAGGCGTCTATGTTGCTGCAACTTACAGCATGTTTGTCCGAAGACACGAAACTATTCGGGACAAGCGCACAGGTCCGCCATTGCTCTTACTTTTTCTTATTATTTCACAATACATATTCTATCTATCGAGACTCACACTTCAGTTGGAGTCGAAACTAACCGATGCCGACGATACCATCAAGATGTCGCGCATTTTGTGCTGGAAGCGCTGCGCATATAACCTAGGTGGGGCTGCTGATATGCCCAAGCGGTCATGACGCAGCACCAGTGTCTTCCACAAACGCTCCAGTCTCTTGCGCAACGTCCAAGTTTGGAGCATGTCCACTACACCAAGGGTATAGTAGTCTGGACCAACGACAACACATGCCTGATACCCTTTCTTGTCAACAGTCCTTGTGCCAACCCAATTCGAGTCATCGACTGTACGAGAGTCCATATCAGCCGGACCATACGACAGGGAGTTGTAGCGATGAACAGAGCGACTTAACAGTGGTGTATCATCCTGGATCGTCACAGTGTTGTCATCGTACTGGTTCACCACCGAATAACGGCAATTTCGGCTGAACTTTCGTCGATTACCAGATTCCACCTCGTCCAAATCCTCGTCACTGGAGCCTTCAGTGGGCTCTGCGCCATCCGTAACCATCGACAAAAAGGAATCCCTGTTGTCGGGATGACACACGGGGTAGTTCACCTTGCGCTTCGTCGGGGACTGCTGCCTAGTATCCTTACCGGAGTGTTCGACAACATATTTAGTGTTGTGCACGCTCAGCAGCAAGCTGTAATCCATAATGCCTTGTTCACGCAAAAAGTTGCTATCGCTTTCAAGTTGGCGGACAAGCGCTTCGGCTGAAATACATAAGGAACAAGTTGTAAGTTTTGGCCCAGTTTGCAGGTGCAGTATGTGCGCATTTGAGCTTACCTATATCCGATGGGACTCGTAGCTTGCGATGAAAGTCGTTGTCTTTCAGTACGATGTGGGGCAAATGATTACCTCGGATGCTGTACTCGCAGCTCTCGTTCGTACCGTACTGAAAGGCATTACTGCAATAGGTACAGATAACGGTCTTTCCTGGAGGAATCGCCTGTAAGTGGCAGATACAAAAGACACGATAAGTATAAATCACTACCTCTGGCATACCAACTGCGCACAAAGAACACGTACCGGAGCGTTGCGATCAACCCACGATCCCTTGATGTCGAAGAACTGGTGCATACTCGTACGACCAATGGCATTTCCCATCACCACGAAGCTAAACACTTGGCCATACATCTCGATGGAGTGGCAACCGTAGAACCGCGTCAAGTGCGAATCTGGATTCTGTTTCATGTGGCGAATATAAGCTGGAAGCATATCCAGCAACACATTCCGCTCGCTGGTTGTCACTGATTTCACCAAGAAGGAATAGTCGGCCGTGTAGAACATGAAGGCACCGCTAGACCCCCCAGACTGCAGCCTTTCGTGGCACGTCGCTAGAAATGCTTTCCTGTACAGAGTCTCGTTGATACCGAAGCCTTGTCGAATATCGCGGAAGAACGAAGGGCTATAGTCGTCGAAGCACACTGTCATACCGAGCTCATGTAGACGCAGATGCACTACACGTCGGCCATCCGTGACCATCGGCGTATTTGACGAGGCTGCTACGATGCCTCTTGTCGTAAAGTGAAGGACTTCCTTCCGTAGCGCTACGTTGAGCTGCGGCTGAAGATCAATGTCGACGTCGCTGTAGCGATCGCTGTCGAAAGTCTCGCGCGCACGACAATCAACGTGCGGGGAGCCATTGATGGCCACCCAAATCACCAAGTCGATCAACCCTTTCGCCGTCTGGAGGAAGGATGACGCATCGCGAACTAAATGAAGGGCGCGCGGGTGGTCACCGAGAATTAGCACGTCTGCGATCCAGAACGAGATGAGGATGATCTGGTAGATGATGTAGGCCACCGTGAAAATCCTGGCGCTGCGAATCACGTCCTTCTTGGCCTCCAGTGCCTCCTTCATGCCTCTGAACGGATGCGTCTGCGTCTCGAGCACGGCAAACACCACTGCGCACAGCACCGCGAGGATGACCACGACGTAGTACATGACTAACTCGTCGGCCACCGTCTCGTCGACGAAGCAGGCAGCGTGGATCGTGGGGTCGAACTCGACGCTGGAGACCCAGAGCAGGGCGGCGAACAGCGCGCCTACTCCCCAGGAGAAGATGTGATACCACTGCAGGTTCTGCTTGAGGTTCGTGAAGGGGTTCGTGGAGCACTGGTACAGATTGAAGGACATGCAGAGGAACCAGCACTCGGACGAGAAGATGCAGAACTGCGTGAGCGTGGCGAGTGCGCGACAGCTCAGCGCGTTCGTGTAGACGTCCCAGCTGTACTGGAAGCGCAGCGCGAAGAGCAAGTCGACGACGGCCTTCCAGTAGATGAGCGGGTTCGGGTGGCGCCTCCACTTGCGCTTCAGCAGGAAGGACAGCACGATGACGGAGCAGCTGATGACCGAGATGAAGGCGCCCGTTTGGGTCGGCAGCGAGTCGGGCCGCGCATCGGCCAGCACGTAATTCCGGTTGGGCTTCATGCACGGGCAGGACGGCCGGTGCTCAGGTATTGGAGCTTAGCGAGCGGATGGGCGGGTGGAGCGCTGGTGGCTGGCAGCTGGTGGGGCCTCGAGCTGTGGCGGCGGAGCGGGGTCCGAGTGCTTGGCGGCGCCGAGTGAATGAGCAACTGCGCGACGACGCCGATGCGCTGCTTGGGCTGTTTGTGGTGAGGATGGCCAGCGCCATAGTGAGACCAAGTCACTTTGTGGAGACCGTGGCGAGAGATGGTACCCGGTACCGCCTCTCTGCTGGTTAGCGAGCGAGAAAGGCCAGGGCTCTGGCGGTTTCACATGCGTTGAGGTGAGCATGTGGACAAGTGGCGGCGCGGTGCCAGTGGCGTCGGCGCCAGTGAGCTCGGGCTACGACACCAGGGAGGGAACGCCCGCCATCGCGAACGCGACGAGAACCTGGCCTGACCCCGGGCTTCGTCATACAGTATTGTTAAGGCGCAGGCGAGCTGCTCGCGCGCTGGGCTATGCAAGCCCTTCCAGCGTTAAGCCAGGATCGGCAGCTCGCCGCTACCTATGCGCAAACGCTCGTTCGTCTGCGCAATGACAGCGAGAACAACGTGCGTTTACCCGCCCGCCCAAGGTGACTGGGCTCACTGGCGATTGCCGCCGTCGCGCACCTTGAATGCTACACGATGCGGCTCAGAAGACTGAGCCGGACCATACTCGTCCATGGATGCATTATCGACCATAGAGAGGGGTCCTCAGAGGATAGGATACACACAGCCGACCCCACTTCGCAGCACCATGTGACGAGCGTTTCGCGCCCAAGCAGCATGGCCTCGCTGCTGGTCAATCTTGAAGTTGCCACGTTCTCGGGCGTGCACGTTCTCAGGGACGGCGACACCACAGTTCCGGCGGCACATGGTGTTAAACGGGGCCTATCGTGCGTAGGGCATTGAAGCAGCGGCTTGGCGACGATCCTTGTTTCGCATCCGGGGCGAGAAAATCATTTGCAGTGTGTGTCGCAATCAGCCCCTCGTTGAAGCGCTCCCGGTCTGTATACTTTCTGAACGTGCACTGCACTGCACGTCGTGCAGTGCGGTTTGCGATGTTTGGCAACGCCGCGAGTATTCAAGTGTTGTGGTGTTGTTTGTGCATTGAAGGTATTTATCGTCGTTGCTCATGCAAATTCTAAGCTCGATGCATACACAGTGTGTACAAGGTCTGTCGTAGGGCACATGGGTCACTCGCGAAACGCTTACAGCGACAAGAACCAGTCGCGCGTCTCGCCGATTCCGTCGGAGAAGTCGTACGACGCCGTGAAACCCAGCTTGCTCGTCGCCTTCACGGGCGAGCACACCGACTCCTTCACGTCACCAGAGCGGAACGGCACGTTCACGATCGCTGCTGACGATCCGAACTTCTCGACGATGCGCTGGGCGACGGATTTGATCGTGGATTTGATGCCCGTGCACACGTTGAAGACATCAAATTCGTCGTCGCCCAACAGCATCGCCGTGCGAATGGCGCGCGCCACATCCTTCACGTACACAAAGTCACGGTACTGCTCGCCGTCGCCGGTCACCTTCAGCGTGCCGTTGATCTTGGCCTGCTCCATGAACCACGAGACGACGCCGCTGTAGGACGAGTGAGGGTCCTGGCGCGGGCCGTACACGTTGAAGAATCGCAGGGCGGTAGAGGGGAGGCCGTAATCTTCGTTGAACTGCTTCATCAAGTGCTCCATTTGGAACTTGGTCGTGGCGTACGCGCAGATGCCTCCGGTGGCCGTCTCTTCACTGAGGGGCAAGTTCTCCGGCAAGGGAGTGCCGTACGTTGCAGCGGAAGACGCCGCCACGACGCGCTTGACGCCGTTCTTGACAGCCCAGTCCAGCACCTTGCGCGACCCTTCGACGTTGATGCGCTCGTACTTCTCGGGGAGGCGTGTGCTCTCCTCCACGGAGATGGCAGCGGCGAGGTGCACCACGTAGTCGATCTGCACAAACATGACTCTTCTCATTAGAGATCCGATCTTGTTAAACTGCGGGGGAGTGAGAGGCCCTCCCGCGCGAAGACAAGAAGCTACTATACTGGCACGCACCTTGTGGATGATGAAGGAGAAGTCGTCCACCACCGTGATGTCCTTGACCAGTACGGCGGCCGCGCCGCGGTTGAAGTTCTTGCCGTTGCTCATGTCGTCGTACACCACCACCTGCAGCAGCAGCAGGCACAGGCAGCACCAGTGTCAGTCAGCCAGTCCCGTGTCTGAGTTAGATCCAACGCAAAAATCAGTGCGCGCTGCCGACCTCGAAGTTGTTGGTCAGCAGATCCTCCACCACGTGGCTGCCGATGAAGCCCAGGCCGCCGGTCACCAGCACCGTGGGCTTCGGGGCTGCGAAGCGGCGGAAGACCGGCGTCATGGCGCCGCGGCCGCCGCTGGTCTGGTAGTAGCCCCCTCCGAAGAGCGCTCCCACCGCGAAGATGGCCAGCGCGCCCACGTACACGTAGAACTTGGGCAGCAGCAGCCAGCTCGTCTCGGGGCGGCCGTTGCGGCCGTGGCGCGTGGGCAGCATCTCGTCTGTGCGGGGATCGCTCGGGGCTCGCGGAAGAAGTCGCGCACTGCGCCCGAACTTCGCCGCACCCAGGTACTGGCGGGCTTGTGCCAAAGATTGTATGCGTATGTAACGAAAAGGCGGTGGCGCTAGCGGGCGAAGGGGCGCGCACACCAAACGCACACAAAACACCGTTTGTCCAGGACAAATTGCCCCATAATTGCCGCGAGCTTTTCATTAAATGAAAAGCTTTGAGGCCTATGCATGCACATGTACATGTAGCGTTCTTGGATGCATGTAGTGGTCTTGCGTGGGGCAAACTTCAGGAGTATCGTCATGCGGTTCGTCACTTTGACGCACAGATGGAAGCTCAAGAGTGCCTGGCACAGGCGCCTGCATGCTTCAGTTTACCATGTCGGTCGACTAGCAAAGTTAACAGCTACCGTGCCACGCTTCTTTCCTCTCTTAACGTTCTTGCCCATGAGAACCCTAAATCTTGGATATATTGTTTATGGTTTTTTATTCGTTTTCGCTCTTTTCAACAACAAAAACTGCTTGGCTGCCGCGCATGCGCTGTTGCTCTCCCAGCACCATCCGTCGCAGAAAGCAGGAGAGTCCGTCTGATATAGTTTGGAGACGTAGACCCTCTCTACGTACAGTACAGCCAAAAGTTCAGTCGCTCGCTGGCTGGCGGCTTGCGTGATCGCTCGTTGGCAGTGTCATGATGTACAAAGCTCTTACAGAGTCATGAACCAGTCGCGGGTCTCGCCAATGCCCGTGGGGAAGTCATACGAAGCCGTGAAACCTAGCTTGGTAGCGGCCTTCACAGGCGAGCACACGGACTCCTTCACATCGCCCTGACGGTACGCAATGTGCGTGATGTCGGCCGACGAGCCGAACTTGGCCTTGACGGCGACGGCAACGTCGTTGATCGAGGTCTTGACACCAGTGCACACGTTGAAGACGTCAAAGTCATCGTCCTTCAGAAGCATGGCCGTGCGAATGGCGCGCGCCACATCCTTCACGTACACAAAGTCACGGTACTGCTCGCCGTCGCCGGTCACCTTCAGCGTGCCGTTGATCTTAGCCTGCTCCATGAACCACGAGACGACGCCGCTGTAGGACGAGTGAGGGTCCTGACGCGGGCCGTACACGTTGAAGAAACGCAGAGCTGTCGACTTGAGGCCGAACTGCTCGTGGAACTGAGCCATGAGGTGCTCCATCTCGAACTTGGTGGTGGCGTACGCGCAAATTCCGCCAGTCGCGGACTCCTCGCGCAGCGGCAGGTCCTCAACCTTGGGGGTGCCGTAGGTGGCGCCCGACGAGGCAGCAACAACACGCTTGACGCCGTTCTTGACGGCCCAGTCCAGTACCTTGCGGGAACCCTCAACGTTGATGCGCTGGTACTTTTCGGGCAGACGTGTGCTCTCCTCCACAGAGATGGCAGCGGCCAGGTGCACCACGTAGTCGATCTGCAAAATTGACAGCCACGACGAAATGGACGGGTCAGGTGAAGGTTCCGAAACACATATGAAGTGATAAAGACAGGGGCGAAAATGGAGACGAACGCGCACCTTGTGGACGATGTAGGAGAAGTCGTTCACGACCGTGATGTCCTTGACCAGCACGGCCGAGACGTCCTTGTTGAAGTTCTTGCCGTTGCTCATGTCGTCGTACACAACAACCTGCACGTCCACACAGATTTTTCAGTCAGGATTGAACTACGTGCAGAAAAGGTTGCACGACACAGAAGCACTCACGTTAAAGTCGTTGGAGATAAGGTCCTCCACGACGTGACTGCCGATGAAGCCCAGGCCGCCCGTGACCAGCACGGTGGGGTGGCCGTTGGAGGGCTGCGTCACGGCGGTGGCACCGAGGCTCTCGGCGAAGTTGAGCGACGTGCGGTAGTAGTAGCCGCCGCCCGAGAGCATGCCCACGAGGAACACGAGCACGGCGCCCAAGTACAGGTGCGTCTTGGAGATGAGCATCCACGAGCTCTTGAGCTCGATCTCGTGCTCCGGGTGGCCCTTGTGGTTGGGGAACGTCTTCTCGGCCTTCTCGTTCGGCGCCATGGCGGTGGTCCTGCTGCGCTCCGAGGCTCGCTTGTGCTGCTTGGGGGTGAATTGCAAAGTGGGTCGACTGGCAGGAGACCGACGTCAGCGCCGCTGTCGAGTCGACTGCCGCCGCCAACGGTGCGTGGTCGGCGACGTACGCTGGCCCTCGGCGGAGACTCTCGAAGCCCACTGTCTATGGTGGAGCAACTTGGTCGGAAAAACAAGCGAGGCGTGGGTCTTTTCATCGGAATATGGAACCTTGTAGGGGGTGGGAAGGCCCCACCCACGCATTTTGCGCCGTGCTTTATTGCGATAACGGCATCCACCCACGGTATTGAACTAGGTACGATTCCGTTTACACTTGGTCCTAATGAGACGGAGTGGGTGATATCCATTTCGGCTTGATTTTGGGTGAAACCTGAGGCGCCGCTTCAACCCCACCCCTACACAACCGCCGATGATCGCGGCTGCGGGTCATACAAAGATCAAGTCTAAACTTTGGCAGTCCCACCACGTTGAGCACTTCAACCACTGCCCAAGTCTAGCTCCTGGCATGCAGCGAGCGCTTGATACCCGGCGCGCAGTCTCCGCCGCTTGAGCGCGAAGAAACAGCGAGCCCGGAGTGGCAACTGTCCGCTTCGCATGCGGCAGCGCTGGCGTCGACACACCGCCCGGTGCTTGCCCCGCTTGCTGACGGGCAAGCAGCCCCAGGGTCAGCGCAGGCCAAAATGTGCCGGAATTTCGGACGGCGAGCTACATCGAGTTCAGTAACTCGTCGCTGCCAGCAAAAACCTCCTCGTTGCCAGCGACTCGCTTTTTGAGCCGGAACGGCGGCGCATAACGCAGTTGCTCCCTCAAAAAGTTGGGCGAATGCAACGGCTTGTGCTCGATGAAGGCTTCCCGAGCATAATCGTCAGAACTGAAGTTTTGTTGATTGATCCTGTACCACGAGTACGTGGCCAGCTTGGCGGAGCCCTCGGGACCCAGGGCAACACAGCTCTATTTCCGTTTTTATCTCGGCGAAACGTGGCCGGGCTCGCACAGCAGCGGCGCGCTGGCGACCGGGTGAAGCGCTGGACGAAGGCAGCAGCGTAATACAAAGGGATCCTTTACGCCCAGGGAAAAGCAGCATATGCCTGCCAGGCAGTATGGTACATGCTATCGCGCTTACGGTTGGTGTTCTCTGTGCGCGGAGCATTCGTCGCGTTGGTCTGCGGACCCGAGCCAACGAGTCGCGAGGGAGATATTGTGGACAATCGGCCACTTCCCGAAGACGTTCCGGGGTGCATCAAAGCAACAACTCTAAAAGGGCAAGTCTTTGGGCGTTCTTATCGTTCCGTGGGCAGCTCGACGAGGGGCTACGCGTGTGGAACAGCGTGGACGGCGGAGTTATCTCGTTCGATGAGACTACCCAAGGTTGGTGAATTTTTACTTGCAGTTTTCCCGTTCGATGAGAGTGCCCAAGGTTGGTGAATTGTTACTTGCAGGCCGCTTATCTGATACCAATAGCCAGCTACTGCTGACAGGTTACGTGCGTAAGGTGTTCGTTGCGTCTTTAATCATGGAGCTGATAAGATTTCGCCTGTCGATAAGCCGCTACCTTGTCGTACATGTACGGGTTTGGGATCGGGCGTTTTAGGCAAACTGAGTCATCTACATTTGCTCTTGGGTAAATGCAGCTTCTAATACAGTAAGTCATGAAAAGTGTGCATGCCAATTGATGAATTGTTGGACGATCGAGACATCGCAGTGGGGTGACATTTACACGATCAACATACTCGGAAGGAACAGCTAATATCCATATCATTAGCTGGCAGGACGAGGCTGCATCGGATCGAGAGGCCAGTGGCCCCCGCCCACAGCAGTCAGGATCGCAGTTACGTATTTAGCAGTAAACGATTCTGGCGACTAGTGAAATAACATTTCCTTTTTTTTACTGAGGCCCAATGTCCGACATACTGGTACGTTCGAGCTTGCCGAGTTGAGCACCTTACGCCGAAGGCGTTCGAATGGGTGACTGGGCTCTATGGCCTTAATGGGGCTACTGCATCGCGAAGCTACTACTGTGTGCCACGGTCACAAGAGCAAATACTTACTGTGTTCGTTGGACCTTGTCCGAATGACAAGCAAGAAGAGGATAGCAAGAAAGTTCAGGGTAACTTAAGTATCGTGCATCAGCATGCTCTATTCAGCGACCCATGCACGCTTACTACGAAAAAATGACAAGACGACAGAACAAGTCCTGCACTCCTTCTCCTCTTCTCTTTGTCACTCTACAGCGCAGGCAACGCTTTCCCGACGCACCAAACCGAAAACACCAACGGGTTTGCAGTCGGCACTCAGCGAAAACGAGCTTACAGCTGGGGAGCAGCCGTGGCCTCCACAACGGGGGCCGCAGCGGCCTCGGGCACAACATCGCCGGGCACGTTGAACAGACCGCGGCCGTTGTTGATGCTCTTGAAGAAGTCGCCGAACACCAGCGAGATGATAGCCATCAGCTTCATCAGAATGTTAAGGGCCGGGCCAGAGGTATCCTTCAGCGGGTCACCCACGGTGTCGCCGATAACAGCGGCCTTGTGGATGGCACTGCCCTTGCCCTGCACAATGAGCTTGCCATCCTTGTCCTCAATCGACACGCAGCCCTTCTCCACGAACTTCTTCGCGTTATCCCAGGCGCCACCAGTGTTCGACTGCGAAATAGCGAGCTGCACACCCGAGGTAAGGCCGCCGACAAGCAGGCCCGAAACGGCGTGGACACCGAAGAAGGTACCGGCAACGATGGGGGACAGCATGACAAGAAGTCCAGGCGGGATCATCTCACGCAGAGAAGCGTCCGTCGAGATCTTGATGCAACGGGCGTGGTCCGGAGGGCCGTGGCCGGGAAGACCCTCAAGAAGACCAGGGATCGTGGCGAACTGGTGCTTCACCTCCTTGACCATCTCCATAGCGGCAACACCGACCGACTTCATCGTCAGGGCGGTGAACCAGTACGGCAGCATAGCACCCATGAACAGACCAGCGAACGTGATCGGCGACAGGATGTTGATGGACGTCTCCTCAATACGAGTCACGAAACCACCGAACAGGGCCAGCGACACAAGGGCAGCGGAACCAATGGCGAAACCCTTGCCAATAGCAGCCGTCGTGTTACCGGCAGCGTCAAGAGCATCGGTCTTGTCACGCACCTCAGCAGGCAGCTCCGCCATCTCGGCAATGCCACCGGCATTGTCACAAATGGGGCCGTAGACATCAATAGCCAGGCAAGTAGCGAGCGTGCCCAAGAAGCCGAGGGCGGCAAGAGCAACGCCGTACATACCGGCCATCGAGAAGCCAACGTACACAGCGAGCGAGATGATCGTGATCGGGATGATAGCCGACTTGTAACCAAGAGCAAGGCCGTAGATAATGTTGGTGGCGGCACCAGTCTCACAAGCCTGGGCAACCTCACGCACGGGCTTGTAGCTGTGCGAGGTGAAGTACTCAGTCACGAAGCCGACGATGCAGCCGCCCCAAAGGCCGACAGCAACACAGTAGAAGGCACGGATGGGGGTGACCTGGAACGAGGCACCGATCGAGAAAGTCGACGGCAGCAGCCACAGAGCGACCGGGGCGATCAGAACGGTCATGAGCAGGGTGGAGCCGAACAACTGCACCTTCAGCACGGTCTCGACGTCCTTCTCCTTCTTGACGGGCCACACGTGGGTGGCGAGGAAGCTCACGATGGCGGACACGAAGATGCCCGTAGCCGTGATCACCAGCGGGAACAGAACAGCGGGCCAGCCAGCGCCGATGATCTCGGGGCTCTGCGTCGAGATCACCAGGCACGCGCACGTCGACTCGGCGAGCGAGCCGAAAAGGTCCGATCCCATACCGGCAACGTCACCGACGTTGTCGCCGACGTTGTCAGCGATGGTAGCGGGGTTGCGCGGGTCGTCCTCGGGGATGTTCTCCACGACCTTGCCGGCAAGGTCGGCGCCGACGTCGGCGGCCTTGGTGTAGATACCACCGCCCACACGGCCGAACATGGCAATGGAGGAGCCACCCAGACCGTAGCCGGAGATGGCCTCGAACAGCTTCTTGTAGTCGGTCGACAGCGGGTACTGCGTCTCGAAGGCCTTGATCAGGATGAACAGCACCAGCAGGGCCATGGAGCTCAGTCCGAAGCCCATGACGGCGCCGGCACGGAAGGCCGTGTTGAAGGCGTCGCGCCAGCCGCGAGCACCCTCCTTCATGGCCGAGACCGTGGTACGGGCGTTCGAGTAGACGGCCACCATCATGCCCATGTAGCCGGCGGCCATGGACGTGAGGCCGCCGACGGCGAAGGCCGTGGCGTTCAGCGTGCCGAAGAGCCAGTCGAACTGCTTGCCGTCCTTGTTTACGAACGACGTGAGCACGAGCACGACGGCGCCGAAGACGATGATGAAGGCGAAGCACAGGGTGTACTCGGCCAGCAGGAAGGCGCGGGCGCCCTCCTGGATGGCGCAGAAGATCTCGAACAGGCGGTCGGCCGTCTGGTGGCGCACCTCGGACGCCAGCAGCGCGTAGCCATCACCGCGGCGCGTGACCTTGACCTTGGACACTTCCCAGAAGAGGTAGGCCGCGAACAGGATGCCGAAGACACCCGCGGACACCACGTAGGCGTACGCTTCGAAAGCTTCCGCCATGGTCGAGCTTGGACGAAGCAAAATCGAAAATGCTTGGATCGAGCGGGTCGCGAGTGGGGGGGAACCAACGGCCAGCAGCAAGCAAGATCTTTTCACTTGTTCTCTCTATGCGGCATACATATTCATCGTGGTTGCATTTCCTGTTGCGTCTGATTCTGCGCGCCCCGTCTCTGCAAAGATTTGACCCAAACATTTGGGTCGCGTTGGATACGCAGGGTCCCATTTGGGAGTATATGGCGAACTGTAGGCTCCAACTTGAAGCAAAGCAAACCGCCTGCCTCACGGGCCGTGAGGCGGAACGACCTGATCCTATGGCAGCCAGAGCCGTCGAGCCGCTCGACTCGAGCGTCGTTGCCCGATCCGGCGCCGCACCGCGTATCGTCACGCGGGCAGCGCAAGTGCAGGTACCGGCGCCCATTTCGTCTCTTTTGCGGGCGGAGCTGCCGCCGTCATCGAGGGCTCCGGTCCGATTTGGTCCAGACACTATTGCCATGTTCGAAATTCGCTTCGCAGGGTTTGCTTGCTTGCTTACGACCACGCTCAATTTCTCGGGCTGGCCCGGCCTACTAACTGCACTGTTGTTGATGCCGCAGCACCAGCAGAGCCGCGACGCCGAAGGCCATGGACGGTCGCCCTGTAGCGCTGTTTTCGCTGCTCACAGCAGAGCGATGTCAAGCGCTGTAGCCGTTAGGTGCGCACAGCTCGCTGTCCACCGCACATGCAAGCCGTCTTCGAGGACTCCTACGTCTGTCATTCAGTTCACACGACGTGAAAATGGGAACTGGAATGGGTCGATGGCCCGTCCCTGTGCGGCAGACGCTTTCCGCGAAAAACCTCAGAAACCGGTAATTTGGGATCTAACTCGTTTATAGTATGATTCCCAGCACCGGTACCTCTGTCGCTGGGAAAAACCTCGCGCGGAAATGGAACCAGATTCGAGCGCAAAAGAGACCCCGAATCAGTCGGTATCTTTTGTGCAGTTGAAGCTGGCAACATGCGCCGCTGTCATCGAGCCAGCCTCGCGCGTCATGCTGGCCATGGTCTGCTTGGCTTTTTCCGCTGCTTTCGCCTAGTGCCCGCTTTCGTCCGGCGAGGACGGCCCGCACAGCGAAGGTCCGCCAGCCATTCGGAGCCCGCAGCATAAATACGGGCACGTGCGCCGAGCAGCTGCGAGTCAAAGAGCGTGGGGTTTGCCTTCGCTCGCCGGGTTTCTGGCCAATTGAAGCCGCAGAGACCGGGCGCGTGGTGGGTGCTCGAGGAGGGAGGCCTCGTGCGTGGCGAGCAATCCGCGCGCCCGGACCGACACGCACTGCCAACGGGCCCTGCGACGTCGGACTGCGCTGCGTGATGGATGGCCAGGCTCACAGCCGGATGTGCCGGCGGAGATGCAATGCGCCTCCAATGCCCGGCTACCAACCACGTCTAGCGAAGACGAGTAAGTCACTCAGTGACGAACATGGAGGATGGCAAGTTGTCCCCATCCGTCGGCCAACCGCCGTTTTCGACTCATGCTTGGCGCTGGAGGAACTACAGCTCTGGTGAGTACATCATCACTAGGTTGAGCTGGAACACGAGCGTGTGGCGCTTGCGAGCGACGTACGGAGCAAGCTACGCAGTGTACTACAGGTCCAACTGCGCCGGCTGCCTTGGTGGTATAATCTGCCTTTACGCTTTCGTAGCTGCGTTTCAAGCATTGGTGTCCGTCGCTCGAACTCGCATTTGCCGAAGAGCAGCAGCGTGAATACAGCGATCACAGCTTTCGTGACGAGGGCCGCAGTGCGTCCGGTGAAAGCAGTTTGGTGATCACACCCAGTAATCGGAGCATGTATTCGAGTTCTCTGCCCCCTCACTGCTGTCGGCGGTTGCATGTGGGAGCGATGATGTGCATTCATTGTCCGACTTGCTGGCAACCATTTTTCTGTTGAGACCGTACAATGGAAGGCTGCTGAGCGCTGCCATTGTACCAGCTCGCATTTGCCGACATTTGCACCTTGACTAGAACCCCCAGAAGCGTGAATCGCCGCGAGATGTCGTGTGATGGCGTGATTTCATTCGTTCAGCAGAGGACTGCTTGGGTCTCTGGAGTCTGTCGCGTCTGTGGTTGGAAATAGGCTAGCAAGGCTCTGTGCTGTTCATCCGACGACCTCGAAGCTTTTGGCGTTACGTGCTTCGTCCGAACACGCACGACTTGCTTTGCAGAGCATAGTTCACCCCTCTCAGATGGTGCAAAGGCTGTGGATAGCCTACCTAGGTTGCCTATTCATCATGGCACGAAACACAGCTAACCTGGATCCGGATTATTGGTCGATCATCTTGAAGTTTCACATGACTATGCACGATCTCCGTTGGAAAGTAACGTTAATAAAGTGTCTATTGTTTGTCTATTTTTGACGTGCCTGTTGCACGCCTCCTTCGGGCTACTCCTTGAGGCGGTCTACACTTGGGCTGGGCCAAGTGAGGAGTTCATATCGTCAGTAGCAGATGAGGATAGCAATCGTGGTTCAATCCTCACCATTGATCGCCATTCCACCAGCCAATGCATGCGTGGTCGCAATAATGTACCAATCCCTGCCCTGTAGTCTACGGTGGCATATTTTTTTGAAATGGTTTCGTACGCTAAGCACCGCCAGGTGGTGCAGCCATGTACTAGTATGCTTAAATTCAGTCGGGTTGTGCTTTTGCATACAACGGATAGACTCCTCCTCGAAACGCAGCAGGTGGCATTCGAAATGGAGGCATTCGGCACGTGCGCGACTTGCACAAGAAAGCTGCCGTATCAACGTGGCAGGAAAAATCTACCAATTCCTCCTAGCGCTGTGGCGGCAGTCACGTCACGCTACGCACATATTCGGCATTCCAATTCGTATCGACGAATCGGGTCGTATCAACCGTTGGTAGACGTGTAATACTTGATTTTAGCTAGGTAGCTTAGTTGATTGTTTGGTAGCGCGGCGGTAGATGGGCGGTTCTCACTTTTCATTTTCCGCTGTATGGTGCACTCGGCACGCGACGAATCGCACGGTATGCGAACCGACGTACACACACAGCAACAGCCGGCCAAGACCACCCGTGGGCCTAGACGCGAGCTCGCCATTGACAACTTCTCGCAGGCCCCAGCCTCGAGCGTGTGGTACTATCGAGTCAACGTCTCTCTGTATGAAGAAGTGTTGGTGTCCACGTTCATCGGTGAAAATGGCAGCGACGACAGCTCCAGCGAAGAGGAACGATCCAGCGGTTCCTCACAACCGACTCTGGGCGTGAAGCACTACTCCATTTTACGTCGTTACAGCGATTTCCGGAAGCTGCACGAGCACATCCGAGTCGCAGTCATCGCTGCAGGGGAGGACCAAAACAGCCTGCCTTCGTTTCCAGGGAAGGAATTTGTGTCACCGATTGTTAGAAACTTGCTGTGGTGTGCATCTTCGTCAGAGGTTTTACTGAAAGACAGAAGCGCGAAATTCGAGGAACTGTTGCAGTGGATCGAGAACCACCCCATTGCGAGAAAATGCCGAGCGTTCGCCGAGTTTATCGGGAAACCACCGCAGTCCCACGACGGCTACGTCAGTCTCAAAGAGTACACGCCATCAGACTGGCTATCCTCGTTGCAGCAGGCAACGACGAGCATGGAGAGCCGACGACGTCGTTTTTCCACGGGTAGTTCGACTTTTCGATCCTGGCGAGAGCCAGAGGCACTGTCCACTTTAACCAGTTCACATTGCCTCGCGATGGTTACACAAATTTCGTCAATGCGTTCGGCGACAATGGCTCCATGCGAGATAGATGGTCGGTATTCCGCGTAGAGAGGATAAAATACTTTAAGCTAGATGTGCTTCATCTTATACGTGTCTGTGGCATGAATAAAGTGAGATTCACTCGTTAGCCTAATGATGTCTTACGCGCTCTCAAGCCCCACTTCATCGTGCCGCTTACGAGTGCCGTCCCTTGCCGCAGCCACCTCCCTCTCCTGAAGAAAGGATAGCAGCAACGGGTACATGAGGTGCTGACAGAAGGCATAGTTCACTCGACCGTTACCGGTTGGGTCAGCCAATGCACTGAGTTGTTTCATTTCCGCCATTGTTCCAACAGGGAGTCCATGGCTTTGAGCGAGCTGCTTGAGGGCTTCATGGAAGTCGGCAATTGAGATGACGCCTGAATGTCCAGGATCAAAGCTCTCAAAGCAATCGTAGCTTGCTTGACGAACAACGTTTTCACTTGGAAGTCCCATTGAAGCGAAATCCCAAACGCCCATCTCATGCAGCAGCTCAGATTTCTCGGACAGGGTTGTCACATTCACCAGCTCTCGCAGATACTCTGCTAGCTGGGGAATGATTTCCTGGTAATATATCGCGTGGTCAGGTGAACCAACGCGCTCTTCAGTCAGTGCAACAAGCTGCATGAGCTGGTATGGTGACAGGAGTAGCTTTTCCATTCCCTTCACAGCTGCTTTTACCTCCTTCTGCGTCAGCCGTTGCTTTAGGTGTTTCGACGCACCTTGCAGGGCGCGCTTCTCGAAGGACTGGAATTGGTGCAGCAGGTACTTTTCCACACGATCAATAAAGCCCTTGCGCTGGAATCGAAAGATCAGCCGGCGTACACGGCGTAGCAGCGGCCCGAGTTTCTCGCAGAGCACTTCCTCGATGCCATTAGGATTGGTTTTGGTCTCGGCGAGGGCTAGTGTGAGGTTGATCTCGGCTTCGCTGAGGAGTAGCTGTGGCGTCTCCAGAAACCCTCGCAACTGATGACGGGTCATACGGGGGTGTTGTTTAGCCGATGAACCACGACGACCAGTGGACGAGCGTCGGCGGGATGTTGAGTGCATTCCTGCGTCGTCGTCTTCAGCAGCTGGAGAAGTGTCGTTCGGCGCTCCATCAGCAGTAGACTCTGCCGCTTGAGAAGTCTCGTGCTCAGCCTCCTCATCTTCTTCGTTTTCGCTTTCTTTCGTTTCCTCCAGGATACCAATACCTATATCTTGTTGTGTCTCCAACTCGGCAGCGGCTCGACGGGCGGCCATGGCATTAGCTGCCTCAGCAACGCGTTCTGCGTGGGCTTCAAGCAAAACCTCCAGTTTCTCCACGGTGTAGTGTGTCTGACGGGCTGACACCACCTCAAATGCATCCAGTGCTTCGTCTTCCTCGTCAGCGCAAAGTGCTATCTGCTCGCCACCGCTTGCATAGCCATCTCCGCTCATCGTATCGATCATGTCTGCGGCGACAGACACAAACTCACCGTATGCCACCATGTCGTCTCGGTCCGAGGTGGCAAGGGCTAGCAGCACCTCGCGCGGTGCAACGCGTGGGTTTAGCTCCATCGCCTCCATAGTCTCGCGAAAGACCTCGACCAGCAGTTTGCCGTCGTTGTACGAGTCGCTGTGCTGCATTTGCTCAAGGAGATACTCCTCCACAGCCTCGCGCTCGTGCTCGCGCTGTTCCACCTTGCGGTCACGCATGACTGCTGGCACTCGGGTGGAGGCAAACTCGTCGCTGAGATCAACCAGCCGTGCCGCTCGCAGCTGCAGCTTGCGCCGCAGAACGCGGTCAAGTACCGCTTCATCGAAGTTGACGGCCTCGAGGTCGTGGAAGTGCGGGTCCTGCTCCACCGTAAACCCTCGCACTCGCTGATGGTCGGCGCTCAGATGAAAGTAGAGCCGCACCACCGCTTCGGGGGCGGGCGTCTGGGTCGTGGGCTTGCTGAAGGTGGCCATCATGCGCGGCATGGAATCTCGGCCGCTGGCGACGGCCGTCACGTGGAACTTGTACGAGAGGCGGCCGCTCGCTGCCCACTGCGAGAGCAGCGCCTGGACGGCGTGCTGGGAGTCGCTAGCATCCACCATGTCGGCCCTCGCGTGCAGGCTCTGTTGCTGATAACTGCCGGAAGCCCCAGGTGCTAAACGACTATGATTAGCCGGAATGGCTACAGGTGCGTCGCGCTGGGATTGGTTGACCAAGTTGAAGTGCGTGATGAATCATCACTGATGATGCTGGATTTATAGAGTGCGGAATAGGAATCCCGTGGGTGCAGTCCGAACTGAAAGTGGCGATCACGCTGTCTGGCGATGCCCTTCACATCCCGGTCACTCCCGGATTTCTTCCGTGACGAGCGGAGCCTGGTGCAGGCTCGTTAGTTAACTTGCTGCTAAGCGAGAGCGAATGAGAAAAGCAAGAGCAACTAGCAGCAGCCAGACGACGATGAACGAGATCGTGAGGCGACCTCGACGCGGTTTCGCGATCGACAATTACTCGTGCACCCCAGCCACGGGTGTCTGGTACTATCGAGTGGACGTGACCGCGTACGAAGAAGAACTATTCTCGACGCTCATTGACGAGAACGAGAACGACGATAGGTCGAGCGACAGCGACGAGAGCGCAAGTCGCGCTGACTCATTGGCAGGCGCAGACGTGGTGCACTACTCCATCCTGAGGCGCTACAACGACTTTCTGCGGCTGTACGGGCAGATACGCGCCGTGGTCATTGCTACAGAGGGAGGTGCTAGTAGTCTGCCTCCATTCCCACGCAAAGAGTACATATCACCGGCGCTGGTCGGTTTGCTGTGGCGCGTGTCGTCTTCGAAGACGGTGCTGGAAGATCGACGCACCAAGTTTGAGATGCTGGTACAGTGGATTGAGAATCACCCCGTTGCTCGCAACTGCCCGGCGTTCGTAAAATTCCTAGGTAAACCTCCGCAGACCACAGACGGCTATGTCAGCCTAAAAGAGTACGCATCGCCAGACTGGCTGTCCTCGTTGCAGCAGGTGACGCAGGGCGTCGAGGGTCGCAAGCGTCGGTACTCAGCCGGCAGCTCAGCCATTCGGTCAATGCTGGAGAGATCAACTTCGGAGGCGTCTGGACTTGCTGGACCTCCCCATCGCCAACGACTCCAAGCAGTCAGAGAGGTGTCGCCGACGCGTGTTCTAGGCAAGCGTCGCAACCGCTCTGCTCACCGCAGTGTGCGTGCTGGGCCACCGCATAAGAAGGTGGCGCTGCCTGCTGCAGTGGCAGATGCCGCCGACAGTCAGACACCACCTAACGCAGATCAAGTTCCTCTCGTGCTGCAACAGTATCGAGAGAGGATAGTTGCTCAAGTGGAAGGCGACACTCGGAAGAGGAGATTTACCGGCGAGGAGAGCGTCGATATTATTTGATCAAGTAGCATTGCTCGCAATGTCTTGTATTCTCTTTTTGTAACTCAGTGTTCCTGTAGACGTATGTAGTCTATTCGTCGTCATTATCGTCATCAAGGTCCATGACGACTTCTTCCTCTTCGATGTCGTCGAACACGATTGAGTCTTCATCTTCGTCTTGTTCCACGTGCTGTGGGAAGTGGTAGTCGTCGCCCTTTTCCTCCGCATTGCGGTTTTTGCGGCGGTGATGATGACCACGCCTGGGGCGTCTGCGCTCGTTGTCTCCTGATGCGTTCGGTTGCGACGCCTTACTCTTCTTCTTCCGATGCAAGACCTTCGGAGATTTGTCAAGTGGTTTGAGAGAATCTGCGTGAGCGCTATCATCTAGGAACGTCCCCACAGACACTGCATCAAACACGTCGCCACGATATGCCTTCGCGGCTAGCACCTTCTTGTGCGTATCAGAGTCCCGTTGACGCCGGAAGATGACCATACGGTGCTGCCCCCGTCGAGCTTCTGGCAGCAGGTTCTCGAGCGACAGCTTCAAGTGCGTCGAGTCGATCCAGGCAAAGCTCAGTGTGCGGTGCTTGTGCATGAGCTTGTCGATCCACTGCTTCTCGTAGGACTGGAAACGTTGTCCACGGAGGAAGAGCACGCAGCTGGATCGCGACAGACAGCGCGCCTCCAGCTGCGCCGAGTTCTGCACCTGCTGCATGGTCTTCTTGGTCCGAGCCTTGACATGTTTGGCCAGTGCCGTGGCCGACTGCAAGTGGTTGAGGAAGACTTGCTTGGGCTTCTCCCCGTTGGCCACCGTGAAGACAGTGGGCGAGATGCTGGAGCGGAGGCCGTAGCGCTTGAGCACCGACTTGCCCGACGCCGGCAGCTTCTGCTTGCAGTCCAAGACGCCCACGAAGCTCTTGCCCGCCAGCCGCGGCGACACCTTGTCGAACACCTCGGGCAGCACGTCGTCCGGCCCTGAGCACAGCACCACCCAGGGCTCCCCGGAGCGGAAGACGCGCTCCATCATGGCCGAGTCCGACACCTCGAGGCGGTAGACGTGGTCCTGCGACGTGGAGAACTGCAGGAACGCCGAGCCGAACAGCGCCACGACGATCACGCCCACAGACACCAGCACGTACCAGTGGTCGCGCCACATGCGGTTGCGCAGGAACATCTTCATATCGCGAGCAGAGCTCGCCTGCGCGCCGCCCGCCTGCCCACGGGCCATCTCTTCGTAGATTGTAGCTGCTCGGGAATGGGCGCAGGAATGGGCAACTTTACTATTCGTGGTAACCCAAATTTGTGATAAATGGCAAACACAGAAGACAGCAAAAAGCAAGCCTACGAACGGCACTTATTTAACTGCCTCGTGCACGGTTTCGCCATGATCTCTCCGTTGAAAGATATCGTGATGGGTTTGACGCTCGCTGTCGGGGTTGGCCTGGTCTGGCGAAACTGGAAGTGCGGGGAAATGGACCGCATCAGCCGATTCTACAAGATGCAGAAGGCCCAGAAGGCCAAGAAGAAGATGAAAACGAGTGTCAACGATGCCGACTAGGCTGTAGCAGAATTTTGGTGAGCTCATAGCGTGGTCGGTGCGAGGATCTCGTCATCGAGGTGTCAGATAATGGTTTTGGGCCAAGACCGACACGAGGAGAGAACAAAACGAGTTTTCAGAAATGTGAGCGTATCAATGCAAACAGCGCCATTCCGAGATCGTAGTTTACCACAATTCTTCATTGTTAGTTGTGCGTGTAGATTCACCTGGTGTGATGTCAAAGCTGCACGACTGCTTCAGTCCAAACAGAACACTTGCTGCAGTCACAATCCAGTGTCGAGCACTATTCTAACCCTGTCAAAGCCGATTTGGACCATTTGGTCCATCCTGGACCAATTGCGGTTTTGATTCAGATCACATTTCGAGCAGGATGCCACGTGCACATGTGCTGCTGCTGCTAGTGCTGGCGCTGGCCTCCGTGGCCTCGGCGGCGGCGGAAGCAATGGCCGCACAGGACCCGCAGGCCTTGGAGCTCGCGGATCACCACCACGCAGACCACGAGCTGGAGAGCGACGGCGTCGTCGTGCGCTGCCGCTCGTGCGGCGCCGCCGTCGCGTACAAGAAGTGCGTGCGTCTCTCCCTCGCGCCTATTGCGTTGCTCTCCGCCTGACCAGTTGCTGGCTGCCGACACAGGGACTACATCGAGCTGCACGACACGTCCAACGCGGTGGGAAGCCGCCGCGAAGCGGTGCTGGGCGACGACGCTGAGATTTTCACCTTCGTGAACCCCAGCAGAGTGAGTCACCGCTGCTCCTTCCTCCAATGCCCACAGTCCACAGATAATTTGCCTTTTTTATACGTGGCTTGTCATGGCTGACGGTGTCTTGCTGCAGGCTGAGTTCGAGCTGGCGGGCTTCAAGAAGGTGCTGGGGCTGGAGGGCGAGGTCTTCTCCAAGAAGGCGACGGTGTTCGACGAATACAGCTGGCGGGACATTCGCTGCAGTAGCTGCAAGAGGCACATCGGGTGAGTTGTGCGCTGTCCTGCTGTTGTTTTGCCATTATTTTTTTTTACCGCTTCTAAACTGTTTCTGTTTGTTTGTTTGTTTGTTTTTGTTGATGGGCGAATGCAGGTGGGCGTTCTACCACGACGAGCTGCAGCAGTGCATCAATACGCAGCTGGTGGAGTCCATCACGGCCAAGAGAGCCAAGGAGAAACTGCTCGCGTCGACCGCGGAGAAGGAGCGCAAAGCGGAAATCGTGAGGAAGGAGTTGCAAGGCCAGTGCCTCTTCGCTGCTGCGGGTTGGTGGACGTACGAGGTCTGCTACGAGAAAGAAGTCCGTCAATTCCACCAGGAAGATGATGGATCCCGTCCCAGTGACTGGAGCATGGGCGTGTACGTCCCTGATGGGCACGAGAAGGACACTGCTTACGTGGGTACAGACGTCGTCCAGTACTTTGCGGGTGGCCAACACTGCGACGAGAATGGTGAGCTGCGTAGCACCAAGGTCGTGTATTCGTGCTGCAAGTCCCGCCCTAAGGACGTGTCGGTGGAGAAAGTGGACGAGCCAGCACTGTGCACATACCTTATCAGTGTATGCGTTCCAAGCTTGTGTGATACCGAGCAGGATGAAGAGCAGGACTCGGCTGAAAATGAGCAAATTGTCGAGTCTTGCAAAGAGAAATTCGACGCTACCCACACAGATGCACCAATGCCGTCGACGTTCGCTACTTTGCGCTGGTCCACCGTTATCTCGGAAGATAGCAGCGAGCTCGACTGGGCACGACGGATGCAGTTCGCAGACTGAAGGTGATATTTGTCGTCGTGTAGAGCTTTGTTTTGGCGATAAAGGACATTTACTTTATTCGTGCTTGTTCGAATTGCATGGCGGTAGCCATGTGCAGCCATGCACAGAGCATCATTAAGGTTGTGCTACGTGCTTCTCCTTAAATCAGGAAGCGCGGATCGACAAGCGTACTCTTTGCAATATTGGCCCTACCTACATGCGCTCGAGCAGCAAGCAGCAGTACTTGGAGCGCATAAGTTGCCAAGGCAGACACTGCGTGGTTGCCGATCCAGAGATCGAACAAGCAAAAACACTAACGGGCAAACAGGACATATCGTGAGGTCTTTACTAAGAAAAGAAATCTGACACGGTGCCGTACCAACAGGTCAAGTAGCATGATCTCGTTTTCGATGCCCAACAGCAATGATGCCTTAGCGAACTTGGAATTGATATCTGCCCGGAAACCAGGGTTAGCGTGAGCAATTGTGTGCGAAGAAATTCCGACAGCGAGGGGATCCGTACCTGGTAAGAAAAGTGACTGCTTGCTGAAGGACATGTCCGGTGGAGTATCGAGTAAGCGCGTCAAACAAGTGTGTGCACGGTATATCCGCCAGCGAAACCTGTCGTTCTGGTTTTCCACAAATGCTTGCAAGAAATCTCGCAACTGCTCTGCATTGCGTACCATAGTCTCCGTTGTCAGCACACCGCTCTGTCGTTTCAAATCCGTGGTTTTCAACGGAAGCGTCGGTGGACCCTTGGGAGAGAATGATCGCTGGATAAGCCCCTCACCGCTACCGCGACCACCTTCGAAGTTATCACCTCGCACCAAGCTGTACAAGTTGCGGAACTTACGCTTCCATTTTCGAGTCACAAATACCTCAAACGTTTGACATTCAGGAAATGTGGAGTCAAGATGGCGACCAGCCGTAAGCCCTGCCTCTTCCTGCTTAAGCTGATCCACCAACTCTTTCATACTTCCATCGGCATATGGATGCGGTGATCGGCAGTGCAGATAAAAACCATGATACACCTCGTCGAGGAAAAAGCAGCTTACCTTTGAAACGGTGCACAAATCGATGAATAGCTGTTCTCGTGGTTCATCGATGTACCGCTCGTAAATCATCCATTTCCAGAGTCTTTGCCCAACCCAGATGATAAGCCACCAAATCGATACGTTGGCGAACCGCAAGTACGGATTGAGTTGCTTATCAGCTGTATCAGTTGAACCTGCATTTGTCGAAACGGTGACGTACGGCATTTGGCCGCGCGGAACAGGAAGTGCCAGCAGTCTCAAGTTGCACCCGTACAACAGGAAAAGCATGATGATAAGCGTTAAGTGCAAAGAAGTTTTTCGACAGGTCTGCAGTTTGTTCCACTCGTTGACAACTAAGATCATGCGCCACACACTTATTGGTGCGTGGGCGGGTTTGGCAGAGTCAATGTCCATAATAGTCGCGCGAGGCTTTTCCCAATCAACGAAAAAGAGCTGGAGTTTGGCTTGGCGATATACGCGACGAAACACCGAGACAAGTTGACAAAAGAATGACAGAGGAAGCAGCATTCGAAACGGGTAGTACTCATCGACGCCATTATCCAAAGCATTAAAATTTACTTCTGGAAGCATCAAAATGATACTTGACTGCATCCGGAAGACCAGGAAAATGTAGCTGCACATCAAAAACATTACCGTGAAAGAAACCAGTGGAAAAATGGATGCACTGTAAGTTGTCAGCGTTGATATCACCCGCCACGCCGCATTCTCCACAACTTCGTTTCGTATACTACGTCTGTACCAGTTAAATGTCTCGAGCAGGACTCGGCATCCGGCAATGACACATCCTACAGTAAACAATGATTTTGCGGCTGACCAAAATCCATCGGTATTGGAAGTGTATGTGGCGCGAAACATCAGTGCCACAGATCGAGGGCTCTGCGTATCAATATAGGTTATCTTCAACAACGGGGCATAAATGAAGTGGGGGTCTGCCATTTGGGTGTTGATGGTGAGAGTGACTGTTCCGGCGTATCGAACGACCTTGGGTGAGGTTTCACCTGTTGGAACTCCCGTTTGAGCATCATGCAAGAAGAAGCGGTGACTTAAAAAATCGTTTGTGCTGTCACTGTCTTGGTTGACGAAAACTCCGCTGCTGTCACGGTAATTTAAATTCTTCACAGGGACAGGAACGTACCGCCCGTTTTCCCCATCACTTTTGGACTGGTCAACTAGAAACAACTCGTGAAGCACCAGCGGTGACAGCTGAAGGACATTCAGATCACATGAATACTCGGACACAGTACTCACCCCAAATCGCATCCACGAAGGTGAATCCGTTATGCTTATACTGCTCTCTGGGTGACAATACTCCAGCTCACTCGTCAATGAGCGGAATCCAATCAACGTGCCATTAACGGAGTAGCTAACCAGAACGAATGTGAGCTTGCTGGTACTCCCGCCGTTTGATGTCGCATCAGAAGACATCTACTAGAGCCAGCGAAAACGCATGTCAGTACTGGGCATTTATCGACAAATGAGGCGTCAGGACGTACCTTCATGGTTACTGGAGTTTCAAGCACACTGGATGCTACAGAACGATAGTTCAAAAATGGTAACGTTGTGAACCAGCCGTTGATCATATTCACTGTAGATGAGCGACCACTGCGCTGAATCAGGTCAAACACTGCACATGGAGCTGTTGCGGGATCGAAATGCTGCAGAACGCACAGATTTCCTAGTGCTTGGCATGAAATTATATCTTGCTCACTTTGGTAGAAGTAGCACCCGGTGGCGGCAGGGAGAAAAAGATCATCAAGTATAGCACTCGAGAGAGAGACGACCGAACCTGCGCTGTCTGCTTCTGCCTTCAGAAACGATGAGTACGATATTTCGTTGGCAGCACTAAGAGGGACTTTTGAGCTGATCACGTTGATATGCGTTTTGTGAACGCACTTTTCGATATCCATGAACGAGCTTGCTACCGCTTGATAGTCATCTGGACATGTGCAGACGAAGTTATTGCCTGTAACTACCATCGCAGGATCTGGACACGATTCACAGGTGTTTGTCGCGCTATCAGCAATTGTGTTATCAGAACAAACGACGCATTCCTTTGCGTCGAGAAAGCTGCCATTCTACAACAGACTAATGCCGATTAGACTGTGATTGAGAAGAATATTCAGAATCCTTCGCGCGTACCTCGCTTTTTTCTTGGATAATTGAATTCGCGTCGCACTTGCACTCGTGAGTAGAATCCTGGATGCCGAGCGTAGAGTTGCCGCATGGCATGCATCGAGAGGAATCTCGCGATGGAACCTCATTCGAAGGGCATGCAGAACACACCTCGAGACTGCACGGCACTGGCCAGATTAGTTCACACGTGGATTCCTTACGTGCCTTCCAGATAGCGTCAAGTCTACACACAACCAATGCTACGTCAGAATCCCCAGCGGCTTCTAGAATATCTCATCGGCGTTCTTACTCGCACGTGCAGCTTGTCGTTAACCCCGGTATTCGCGAACTGTTGTCTGAAATCTGAAATTTATGAAAGAAGCATACGTCAGCTGAGAAAGCATCAAGGCATCTACACTGGTCTTACCAGCAAGGGATTCGATAGAGTCGAAGCACCATTCGCAATGACGCATTGACTGCAGGTGAGCGCTGATTCGTCGTAGAACTCGGTGGAAGCGTTGCATACATGGATCGATGCAAGTGCTGTCGTATTGCTTCCGTAAGATGTGAATAGCTGTGCTGGTAAAAGCACTTGGGCCATGACTTGTGTATCACCGACGATGAGCCACCACGTCCAGAAGAGTCTTAACACACCCAGCAGGGAAGTCATAGCGCCCTAATAGTTGCAGTCTAGAGTTCTGGGACGACTTTCCGAGGAAGTGACTCTTCATGTGGAGTTACTCAGCTTATCGATGTTGGAACATACTACAGCGGACATGCCAACACTATCACACCGCGCAATGCTCTGGATATCAAAGCGATATCTTCGAGCACATGCAACGCAACAACGGCAAACCATGGTTGAAGATCGTGACGCTATTTGTGCTTTTCACTGCTGGGATGGCCATGCGCTGATCCCAGCGACAATATTCCGTACGCGAAACGGATCATGGTTGGCTTTATACAGGTCTCGCTGGTGGTTTCGTGCAAAAATACAGGGGGAAGCTCCTTCGTCCCGTGCTCAAAAGAATGGCCGGGGAGAGTAAGGCTTTGTCGTTGCCCAGTCGTTATTTTATCGCATAACCTGGAGTCTGCGTGGAAGTAGCACAAACATCTTGATTGAAGTCGCGAGCTCAACGGGATCGTCTTGAGCGAGGATGGGAAACCTGCATTCTAGTGAAGGCGTACACTTGCGCTTCTTGGACGGATGCCCTGAGGTACGCACCCCAAAGACAAAGAAGCACCACAAGTCCGGGTCAATGATGGTTTCTATTTATCTAGATCCCCCCAGCCCCTGCCGAGGACCAAGTTCAGATTCTCTTCGATGAGCTTTTACTCTCCACGTGCGCTGATCAGGAGCTGCGAGAGGAGATAAACACGGCTGAATCTATCGAAACCAAGTGGGCGTACGCCTTTATGTAAGTATCGAAGGCCTGCACAAGACAAGCGACTGTCAAGAGTAAAACTAACAGCTTGTTTTTAAAATATGCCATTACAGGAGCAAACTACCCCACGGTAGCGTTGCAGAAGAATGGCTGGATCCGCGTGACTGTGTGGAATTGGTACAGCGCTTCCGCGGTGATGTGAAGTGTGTCCACGATCTCTTCTTGGCCATTCGGATCAACATGCTGCTAAGACCCAGGTATGGTAGGATCAATTGCACCATCCTTCTCATGCTGTGCGCTAACATTTGCTCTTGGAAGCAGTGTGTGGGTCGAGAAATTTGTGTCGGAGAACGGAATAGAACAGTTGATGGCTCCTCTGCAAGGGTCTGGTGGTGCTTCCGTAGAGACATGCAATGAAGTTCTCAGCACACTCTTCGTGCTCATCAACAGCAGCAATGGGGTCCAGGGTATAGTGGACCTACCAGACTGCTGTCCTTTGCTGTATTCGATCTTCGATTCTTCGCCTTCGAACGAAGTTAAGTCACGCTCGCTCAAGTTGATGGGGATGTTGTCCCGGGAAAGCTCCATGGCTCGCGACGGTGTTATAAGTGCATTCTCGTCAAAAAGCCCCGAGGATCGGTCTCTACAGTCCTTGGTCATCAAGATTGAGCAGAACCAGTCCGATATCGCGTTCCAGCTTGCAGCTATGAAATTCGTGAACGGAATACTGGAAACCACTCGTAACAGAAAACAACGAGCTTCAATATGCGAAGATCTAAAAGAAAATGGATTGCTTGCGCTGCTCAAGAAATTCAAGAATCGAGATGTTGCGACAGATGCCAACTCGGCAATATTGGCTTCGATGGCTGCCGAAGTCGAAGTATTTCTTGAGGTGTTTAACGAAGCAAAGAAAGAGGATACATTTGGCGCCTTACGAGTTGCACTCGGCGATGCATTGAACACCAATCGAAGCGATGCTCCTCTGATGGGTAGTCGTGCAACTGGTAACCAGGGTGAAAATGACGGATCGTCTAATCCCGAGCCAGAGCAAGCGAGTGAACGTGGCTCAAAGGATTCGACTTCGGATACCGAGACAGGAATTTTGACGGAGTCGCACGACTCCGAAGACCAGCAGCGTAACCTGGATAGACAGAGCATTGAAGTGCCCGAAAGGATTGAAACGACAGTGCAATTGGATATTGTGCAAAGCATCTACGTTGATGAAAATTCGGAGGCTCGGTCAAATTCAGATAACGCATTGCTCGATTCTGTATTCAATCAACTCCAGCAGCATACAAAGAAGCTGGACCAGGCGACGAACGAGAAGCTAACACACTTGTTGGAAAAGATAGCATTGACGCTTTCTAACGAATCTGGCGCTTGCCAAGCATTTGACCGACTGGAGAAAGTACTATCATCTCAAACTTCCGGCAGTGAGCAGGCAAATTCGGGACTACATGAGAAAGAATCAGCTAACGCCAGGACAACCGAAGCGAAGGAGCCAGATTTACTTACGCGTGTAGGTATGGCTTTGTTTCCAAGCATGGGCGAGTCAGCATCGTCGGTAACAAAGCCGCCTACGTCTGGAAAACCCACGCTCTTTTCAAGCTTTGGCGATTTTTCATTACCGTCACTGACAGTCACTACTCCGGCAAAAAGTTCCATTTCCAGACCTTCATTTAGCAGTTTTATCGGAGCTGATACTGCAGGCAGACCAGCGGAATCATCTGCGACGAGAGGTGTGAAACTATCACTACCGTTCTTTCAAAGCTCTAGAAAAGGCCCAGGACTTGGAGTGACACCGGCGTGTACACCAATTGCCACTGCCAGCGTGCGAAAAGATGCTAAACGTCCGGTGTTCCCATCATTTCCATCACCACCTCGCAAAGAACCACCACCAGTTTTATCTCCAACTCAAGCGTCCGTCGTAGCACCACCACCTCCTCCAACAGCACTACCTTCTGCTCCTTCCTTACCGCCGATCGATATGACACCGGAACTCCCAACAGCGAACGTGGTGGTTAAGCCGCTGCTGGTGATCGAACCTGATGCTGCAAGTGATTCCGATGCGCTGCCTCCGCCGTCAACCGGGATCGATATCTCGAAGTTCCGTAAGCTTTTATCAATGGGGGCTCCACGAGAAGCTGTGCGAGCTAAAATGCAACAAGCAGGAATCGACCCAGACCTTCTTGACGAACAGCAGGGATTCACTCCTAAAGCATCGCCGAGACCAATGCCTACAGTGGTGAAAATGGCATCTGAAGCCCCCGAACCTATTGCTGATGGCCCTGATGTCTCCAAGTTCCGCAAACTTCTGTCTATGGGTGCACCGCTCGAGGCTGTGAAGGCGAAAATGCGACAGGCAGGCTTGGATCCCAACTTGCTGGACCAAAATGCAAGCGCGACGCCGGAAGTGAAAGAGCTAATGCCACCATCGGCAAAACCGACATCAAGCCCAGATGTTTCCAAATTCAAGAAGTTGCTCGCGATGGGAGCACCGATTGCTGCGGTGAAGGCAAAAATGACTCAAGCTGGATTGGACCCAGAATTGCTTGATGGGCCGCCATGCTCTAGCTCAGTCCCTGCTGCACCTTCAGCAAGGCTGAAGGTTAAAAACGACCCCAACTATGCAAAGTTCTTTAAGCTCTTGTCAATGGGAGCTCCTGCTGCTGCAGTGAAGGCAAAGATGGCTCAAGCCGGATTGAATAGTGACTTTCTGGATACACCAGATGCGGATATGCCTACAGTCGATGCTCCTTCCGAGTCTACACCCCCAGCATCTGAAACCTCGACCAATCCTCGTGCACTGTTGTCGATCATGCTTGCCAGTCGAACAGCCCCACCAGTTGAAGCTCCGATGAAGGTAAAAGATGACCCGCAGTACGCCAAATTCTTCAAGCTGTTGTCGATGGGAGCCCCACCTGAATCTGTGAAAGCGAAAATGCGTATGGCAAATTTGCAACCAGAGTTGTTGGATACCCCAGACGCTCCGCTACAACCTGTGTCGAGTCCATCTGAAGTGGTAAGCTCACAACCCGAAGTCAAAGTTAAGGACGACCCAGCATACGCCAAATTTTTCAAGCTACTTTCAATGGGAGCACCAGCTGAGTCGGTGAAAGCTAAGATGCGCATGACAGGGCTCAATCCTGATCTCTTGGACGCGCCCGATGCCTCCCTGCCCAGCGTCAATGCCCCTGCTGCAGCTACTAAAAGCGCTGTCAAGGTGAAAGATGATCCAGGGTACGCAAAATTTTTCAAGTTGCTCTCCATGGGCGCTCCGGCAGAGTCAGTGAAGGCGAAAATGCAAATGGCAGGCTTGAGACCCGAGCTTCTTGATACTCCTGATGCCGATTTGCGATCGGGGGATACCCAAGCTCCAGCACAGCCCCAAGTGAAAGTGAAAGATGACCCTGCATACGCCAAGTTCTTCAAGCTTCTTGAAATGGGAGCGCCAGCTGAAAGTGTCAAGGCAAAAATGAGAATGGCAGGACTTCAAGGTGATCTCCTTGATACACCAGACGCACTTTTACCTGGCTCAGCACCTGTTAACCCGCCGGCCACACCAGCTCCGACATCTACAGCAGCCCGCAGAGCCCATTTATCGATTGCGATCAAGCCTGTCATCAAGGCGAAGACTCGCGCATTCTATTGGCAGCACCTGAAGGCTGAAGCGATCAAGGGAACCATTTGGGAAGAACTCGAAAAGGAGCACAGTAACCAGTGCAACCAAGACTGGCTTACTCTCACTGAAAGTGAATTGGAACTACTTGAAACCGAGTTTCCTCCGCCCGCAGCTTGTGGGCCGAGCACTGGGAGTCGACGTGGAAGCATGAGCGGGATTGGTTCCCCGGGGGGTCCTGCCTCACCATTAGCTTCCCCTCGAATTGTTTTCTTAATTGATCGAGCACGGTCAAACAACATTTCAATCATTGTCAAGCAGTTTAAGATGAGCAACGCGGCTCTGCGAGTTGCTATCATGAAGATGGACTCGGAAGTGCTTACCCTTGATCGAGTGCAAGGCTTGATTAAGATTTTGCCGACTGAGGAAGAAATTGCAGCAATCACGGGATTTACCGGAGACCCGACCACGCTCAATGGAGCAGAACTGGTGCTGAAAGAGCTCATCACAGTGCCAAGATTGAAACAACGATTGTCAGCGTTGGAAACTAAGCATCAATTCCCCGCCTTAGTACGGGACTTGCAGACCAAAATCAATAAGATTCGGGTGGCAAGCAACGAAATCGCTCAGAGCTCCGAATTCAAGACGATCTTAACGGTAATCCTTCAGGTTGGTAACAAAATGAACCACGGTACAGCTCGAGGAGGGGCAAAAGGGTTCCGTTTGAACGACCTCACCAAGTTGGTGCAGCTCAAGTCCGTCGATAAATCTGTCACTCTCTTACACTACGTGGCGCGAATGATACGAACGAAGAAAGGTAATGTGGTTCGACTGGGAGATTCGTTGGCATCTCTGTACGATGTCCAAAGCATTCCGATTCCAGAGCTGCTGGGCGACATGAATAGGATAAATGATATCACCGAGAACATCAACGTTGAACTGGCAGCTCAGCGTCTGAAAAACCGGATCGAGGAGAAGGAGGAGAGCGACTTGTTTGTTGAGTCAATGACAGTGTTTGTAGATGAGGCTGCCAAGGATGTCTCCACTCTGAAGACAGACCTGGACGAAAATTTACGGTTGATGAGAGACATCATGATCCGGTTCGACAAGAGTACCGACGATGAAGAAGCCCCTCCTCAAGCTGCGGACGCCCCACCCACTCCAGCTGCATTAGCTGGAGCTGGAGAATTCTTCAGCATAATTTACGAGTTTACTATGTCGCTCATGAAAGCCGACCGCGAGAATGAAATTAAACGCATTCGAGAAGAGAAGCGATTGAAACAACAGGAGCTCAAGAACGCAACACCTCGCAGGAACTCCGTCGACCAGGCAGCGCTAAAAAAACTGGATTCGGCTGCAGGGCCAGATATGGAGGACTCTCCCAGAAGGAAGAGTATGATCGCTGTTCCGAGCAATGCATCATTCAAAACCGACGGCGTCAGCTCGCTTCTCGCAGGAGCGTCAAGCAAACCGATTAGTGTGAATGTTGACGATGCAGGCAAGGCAGAAGCGAAACCAGAGTCATCAACAACACCTGGGACAGCAAATTCCCTCAAGAACCAGGAGATCGATGTCGAAAAACTCAAATTGGAATCTGCTAGCGTGTCGAAACCGACTAATGTAGCTCCAGCCGCTGTAGTCCATGCCGATGAAACTCAGCCATCGCGTACGCCCAACTTCATTCTGTCGACGGACGAAAAGGTACTTTTCAAGCCGACAGGTATTCCCAAGCCTGCGCTGAAAGTCCCTGGCAAGGTTAGTACGTCGGCAAGTGTCGCTTCTCCGCTTAAAAAGGTGGTTGGATCAACGCCAACAGGTATCCCGAGTCCATTGAAGTTGAAGCGCACTAACTCAGCTTCCTCATCAACTGAGAAGAGTAAAGCGCAACCCGTTCCTTTCGACGCTGCTTCTCTGAGTGAAATCAAGTCGCAGCTGAAAACCAAGCGCACAACAAACAATGAATTGCGGACATTGAAGCCTGAGGTCGAAACTGAAGGCGAAGACCATGACAACAACAACAGCGAGCCGTCCTCACCCGAGAAGGCACTATCTGAAGCGGAGCCTTCTACTCGTGAAGCCGTACAGTCTGAGGCATAAATCCCATCTAATAAAATAGATTGAAACTGCAGATACCCCATTGGGCATTGTTGTGAAGAGACACCATGTTGCGCACGCGACCAAGACTTAAGCTAATGCCTCATCCAAGCAGGAGGTTGATATACACGCTTTTGTGCGTGCTGCCATTCTACGCAGTGACGGCCAGTGCGTTGGAAACTCTCCAATGCCCTTCGGTCAACGAATTGTAAGCTGGTGACCTCTCGTTGGCGTGGATGACAGACAAGCTAACAAGGGCACCTTTAGTGTTGCTATGACGTCGCTGATATCCTTTGCAGATTTTGCACCACCACCAGAACGCGCCGGAGCAAGGCGGCGCCTCGCGACAGATGCTCTAAGCTCTTTTCGAGCCATTGACAAGAAGGGCCTACGAGGATTCCTGGAGGGGGGAGTCTTCACCCTGTCGACACCGCTAGCATGTGCTGAGCATTGTGTCGCCGACCCACTGTGTCTCTCTTTTGACTTTGAAACATTATCACTTGACTGCTACATTTCTCACACAGATCGTTATGCGCACCCAGAAGCATACCTCGATTTTCCGACTGGAGTTTACTACGAATGGCAAGGAATTGTGGATCCGCCCGAAATTGAACCGAGTGGCGGTTTATTTAATACCCAAATCGTGGTGCGATTGCTCACAGCAAAACTGGCGGCAGAGATTCATTACCAAGTTATACCTTCTGCTGAACTGCCGACGGCAAATCTCACTACCACCGGGCTTTTCGGGAGCGGCCAAAACTTCAGTATTGCTGCAAGTGGAGATGTCATCACCCTTCCGACATATTCATGCAAGGTGTTTGCTATTGCAGTGAAAGAAGGAATGAATGATAGCACACTCATTGTCTCGAATGAGTATCGGATCTTTCGTAAGTAGTTCTGTACACTGAAACCCTTTCAAGATCCATCTAATGTTTGGTATGTTCTGTAGCATCAAAATATGTTTACCTGGTACCGTACTTCAATGGCGAGTACCACGGACATGTGGCACGAATTGAATTGGATTTGAAAGGAAAGAAGCGCCCGCGGCCTGCTCGATTTCTGGAATTTAGCGATTACGAGACTCCTAACGGAATTGGCCCCTACGACGACCAAGTAAATGTGATTGACATGGCAACGTTGGATCTAGTTTTTAAGGGCTTCTACGCTGGCTTTACTGCATTTTCGAAGGCGACATTCGTGAATGAAACTTATTTAATGCCAGCTAGTGACGATTCAAACTACGAAACAACTGAATGGCGAGTGACACTAAAGGCGCTATATACTCCTTCCGCCACCCACTCAGGCTTTGGAGTCCCTGCGGAGCTAGAACAAGACGTTGAGTTCCTGTACTTGGTACCATTTTACAACGGTACAATGTATGCATCCAAATTGTTGCGTGTCATGGCTCTTACATTTTCTTCAACAACTCCTATTGTTGAAACACTCGACGTGAGCAGCTTGGACAAAAGTTTAAAAGGGTTTGGATCATCTTTTACAGATGGATCCTATGGGTATTTGGTGCCCCGAGAAAACGAAAGTGGGCTTTTTGGTAAGCTCGTACGCTTTCGGATCGATAACTTTACCACAGCAAGCGTGGGGGTGTTGGATTTAGCGGCAATTAATCCACGCTATGTGGGCTTCAGTAGCGCTTTTACGTGTAGGTTTGCCCTGTACTAAGTCCCTGTAGTTATCTATGCACGTACTGATCGATCTGGATATGTGTGCTGTAGATGGAACTTATGCGTACCTGGTGCCTTTTCGAAGACCTCTCGTAGGTGATGAGCTCACAATGAACTTACGCGAGTTTCCTGTCTCCAATTCTGGCCTTGTGGTTCGCGTCGATTTGAGCACATTTCGTGTTGCGGGTAGTCTTGATCTTGCTACAGTGCACCCTGATCTTTGCGGTTTCAGCGGAGCTGTCACAGGTATAGTCAATTGTTTTACTATGCTAAATTGACATTCTGGCGAGCCTAACTTCATATTTATGGTTGCAGTTACCCACTTCGCCTACTTCATACCTTACATGCGCGTGAAGGAGCCTGATTCAGAAGAGCTGAACCCGTACTCAGGCTTAGTTGCTCGTGTCGATTTGCGAGATTTCTCGTCCGTCGAGTATGTTAACCTAACTGCCGTTGACAGTGGCCTTTGTGGATTCATGAAAGGGTTTGCCTATCGCCAATACGTCTTTTTGGTTCCCCATCGCTCGTTATATTACGACCCAAAGGGGCCAACGCAGTCAGGGAAAGTTGCTCGGATTGATACCAACGATTTTTCTCCAAATGGCATATCGTTTCTAGATTTGACGACAGCACTGCGTAGTCAAGTGCCTGATGTCGCCGATAGTGACTTGCGGGGATTCAATGGAGGTGTGGTGTCAGGAAAATACGGCTTCTTTGTACCATATTTCAACGGAGCAACCTTCTCAGGAAAGGTTTGCCGAATCAACCTCGACAAGTTCGACGAGGTGCAAACACTTGATTTAACGCAACTTGACAGCAGATTGCGGGGATATTCGGACGGAATCCTTTCGCAGGTGGAAGAAACACTGGAGGCAAACTTGTTCGATGAGTTCCAGATTCGCCTAGGAACTACTGACCCCTACGACTTCTACTACTAATTGATTGCTTTCCTTTACCAAGTCCTTCACAGTTGCTTAATAGCCAAACACACGGAGGCTCAAGGATTCTCTGGGATCCCCCTCTTGATCTCTATTTGTGTCGTCTCCGTCGGCTACGTGAAGCACATATCTTCCACCGCCTTGTTTTAGGTCGCGACTCCACACTCCGTGATAACTGTTGCCATTACTATAGGTCATAATACCAGCCCCATGACGCCTGCCTTCGTGGAATGTACCTTCAAACTCTTTTCCTGAAGCATACAAAATTTTCCCGTTGCCCTCACGAACGTTCATCACCCACTCCCCTTCGTAGGTGTCACCCGATGCAGCACAGAAGAAACTCCCGAAGCCGTGCTGCATCTCATTCACAAACTGGCCATTGTATATATCTCCGTTTGGCCAGGTAAATGTTCCGATTCCATCGCGCTTGCTGTAATTCCAATCACCGTTGTACATAGTTCCATCTGCGTAGCGATACGTGCCTCTCCCATGACGACGCTCGTCGTTCAACATTCCTTCGTAGCTCTCTTGTTGCGGTGTGTTCGGATTCCAAGTAAACGTTCCGAAGCCGTGACGTCGGTCCGCTTGCCACTCACCATCATAGATATCTCCATTCCGATAGGTAAATTTACCGTTTCCGTGCTTCTTGTTATCTTGCCATTGTCCTTCGTAGGTATGACCCGTTGCGTAAACAATTTTACCAAAGCCACACATCAGACCATGCTCAAAATGACCTTCGTACACACTTCCATCTCTCCAGCTATAGACACCTTCTCCGTGTTTTTCAGCATTTACGAAGTCACCCTTGAACGTGTTTCCGTTCGCATACGTCATCGTTCCTCGACCTTCAGCGTGGTCGTTCACGAAACACCCTGTGTAGCTGCTCCCTCCAACGAATGTGTAAGTGCCGTAGCCGTGTCGTTTATTCGCCACCCAGTCACCGGTGTACATGTTACCGCTATCGAAAAAGCGATAGGTGCCTTTTGTTTTGCCTGATCCTTCAGCCACACCATGTATGAAATTGCCGTCGAATACATCGCCGTTGTCAAACAGAAGTTTGCCTTTGCCATGCTGCTTCCCTTTGGAAAACTCACCGATGTATTTGATACCTTCACTTGAAACATAGATTCCATTTCCGTTCCATCTTCCGCGCCACCACTCACCAGAGTAGACTGCACCGTTTGGGTAAAAGCAAACACCACTTCCATGTCGAAAATCCTTATCCCAGTGACCTTTATAGACTTCACCGTCAGCTGTAGAAATGGTCCCCCCTCCACTTGCCAGACCATCGATCGTGTGACCGATGTATCGATCTCCAGTAACCTTCTTAAATTTGCCGAATCCGCTCGGGAAATTATCTTGGAATTGACCTTCATAACGATCCCCATTAGCTGCGAAGAGAACCCCTGTGCCATGAATCTTTCCGTCTACGAAGTAGCCGACGTATCTCTCACCACTCGACAAAGTCTGGATTCCAATACCGTGTTTTCTTCCGTCTAACCAGTCTCCAACATACTCGTAGCCATCACCGCTCTGATAAATTCCTTTGCCGTGTCGCTGATTATTTTTCCATTGACCAACATAGCGTCCACCGTTAACGTAAATCAATTCGCCTAAACCATCAAAGCTCTTGTCGCGTGCATGAAAATCACCAACGTAAAGGCTTCCGAATCGAAGCAGAGCCTTGGCAAAAACGTGGTCTTGCTTCGCTTTGCGATGCCAAGAAGAAAGCCATTCCACTTCCAGCACCGATGGATCTAAACCCTTAATATGAGCGAGTGCTGCAGTGTCCGGGTCGTCTGTAACGAAAGTAGACGTAGATGCTGTTGCATTTGAGGATGCTGTCAATCCGTTTGTTTTTCCAAACCCAAGGGACCGTTTCTTCTTCGGGGATTGACCACGGGTATTTTCTTGCTGACCTGCCAATGCTGCCCAGTACTGCATACGGTGCTGGTATGCTTCTTCTTTTTGTCGCCGTAACTCTTCCTTTGCTTCTTTAGCCTGCTGCATGATCTGCAGCTGTGTTTCTCCAGGTCCTAAGATTTCACCTGTCACGGCGTCATGACTGCATACACTTTTGCACATTGGGCAAGTCGGGAAAGTGGAGGTGCAAACTTTCATCATGCACACAGGACAGTACCAGATATGAAGTGTCCTGTAATGCTCATGAATCTCGTGGATAGTCTTCGCAACAAAGGCACACTCAGGCCACTTGCACACGAGAAACTCTTGGTACGACTCGGGTGGGAGCCACTGCGAGTCGTGCGTGAAGATGTGGAAGTAAAAGTACTCGTTGGTGTGAGGATCAAGTAGCTCTTGCCAGTTTTTGATAGTTCTCACCACCGTAGATCTCTCAAGAAGGAGCTTCAGGGCGATTGGGCTGTGCAGCACCTGTCGTAGCTTCCTTTTTTCTTCTGCTGCCCGTCGCCGACCCAGAAACCCACGAACAATCCTCCCGATTGCAATTGCTGCCTTGTGCCGTCGCCTCTTGTGAGCAGCAATGCAGCGACCCTTCCAACCTCGATATCTGCACTGCAAAGATGTCGCCACATAATACTTCATGTTGCGCTCAATCTCCTCCCTCAGCGCATTGTCCCGACACAAAGACGCTTGACGTGCCGCGATGGCCTCGAGCCTTTTATCGTAAATGCGACGGTAAAGTTGTTGTGTTCGATGCCTCGCGACCGGATCGGGCATGCAGCCCAAGTTTTTTTTTCCACTACGACAGGTTGCAGGCAGAAACAATGTCGGTCTATTTCGAGTACAATTGCGCGTCTAACACAGAGAACTCCTGGTATGCACAACATCTCTCTGGTCTACAATTACTTGTTCTTCTTGCTGTCAATATCCTTCGCCGACTCCTTGGAAGGGAAAACCATCGCAAGACCCTTCTTGACGAAGAACCACACCAGCCAGAGCAAAATGAACGCGTTCAATGGGATACACAGAAGGAAAACTCCCACCACTCCCACGAACAGACCATTCCAAATCATTCGTTGCCAGGTCGGAATCAGACGCGGAGCTCTGCATTCACTGGCGTCTTGTTCGGGGGAGTCCGAGCGGAAAGGTGTCGACTCGAAGGTGTACTGGAGCTTGACTTCGTCGTCAGCGCCACGGGTTTTCACCACCGCGATAGGGTGAGGCTTGTGTTGCCAGTCAATATCGATGGATCCCCAGTTTAGGTGACCGTAGAACGACTTTTGCGTCGGGCGGAACTCCCACGGCAACACGAGGTTCGCGTAAGTGAACAGTAGAGCCATGACGTACTTCATCGATGGCACGTGAAACTCCATCCAGCTATGCGTCAAGCCCGAGCTTGTGATTTCGGTGATCTTATTCTTTCCGTTTGAGCACACGACCTGGTTGATCTCCGAGAAATGCACATCTCCACTATAAACATTGCAGCAACTAATTAGCCCCCAAAAGGAATACACGCATTAACTTCGCACAACAAACCTGAGAAGAATGACACCCTTTGCGTTTGAGGCCAGAATCAGCTTGAGCAACCGCTCGCGCTGACTCGGAAAGCGGCCCCAACACTCGGCAACAGGGTATCGGTCACCTGGCAGAATTTGAACTCCAGACACTAGCACATTGAAGGCGGCTGTGGACGTCATGAGTTCGTTTTCCAGCCACTCCCACTGGGCTTCTCCAAGAAGGTTGCCGTTCTTCGTGCTGTAGGGGTCGCGGTGGTATCTGGGAATTGACGTACGAGCGAGTTCGTCAGCATTACTCCGTTCAGCTCAAATTATGAAAATAATTCATATACCGGTTGTCGACGAGGATGAACTTGATGGTTTGGTCGCCAGATCCAACCGTGTACGATGTGTAAATGCCCTGCCACAACACATAGCGCATTAGCATCGCAAACCCAAGATACTGGGCTGGAGATGCTCACTTTTTGCTTGCGGCGAGGCGAGTCCTTCGGTTCGCCGATAAAGTCCAGGAAGATCTGCTGGCTCTGCTCCCGGTACGTGTACTCCTTGCCACCGTCGTTGATACCATAGTCATGGTCGTCCCAAATGCCAATAATGGGCGTGCGGTTAACGAAAGCCGCGTAGTCCTCGTTGGCCAGCAGTTTGCTGCATATAGAAGTACACAGCAAGCAACACCGCGTTAGGATAGATATCCGACGCACCAACAGAAGCACCGCCTCGACCCAGAATCCGTACTTGTATCGTCGAACCAGCTCTTCGGGGGTGGCCTCGACGAACATCTTGCGAGGAGGGATCGGGACCGGACGCGGCTCGCCCAGCTCCTTCACGTCGGCGTAGATCTGTCCAGGAAACACCAAGTACAATTGATCACCAATCTCCCCATGTGAACCCAACCGCTCCAATTCTGCAGCAACGTACATTGTCGCCCATCCAGACCCAGAGCTCCGGGCTGTGCGCCGAGATGTTGGCCCACATAGGCTGGGGAAAGCTCTGGTCATTGCACGAGCCGAAGGCCACGCGCTGCAGCGGCTGCTTGATCTCTTCGACGCGAGGCGACTCCACCACGGTCATGGACGGACCCGAGGCCTGCGCGGAGCACAGCGAGGAGACGGTGGCCACCGCCGCGACGGCGGACGCGAAACCTTTTCCGATCATTGCAATGAAACGTGCAGACACGAAGCTCGAGCGGAGAAGAATGAGGAATAAGGCACACACACACACACAAAGACGCCGCCCCAACGCTACGAAATGCGAAAATGAGATCGGTCGATCGCAAAACATACGCACGACCAACCCTGACTTTTCCGATATGGCTACACTATTCTGACTGTACTTCAGTAAGCAGACTGTATGTAGCCTCAACCAGTTTACGCGAGCACCTGCAGCATCTTCTCCAGCAGCACCTGCGCCTCGTTGTCCTTCGCGCCCAGCTTCACCTTCTCTGCTGCGGACAAGTGGCACTCGAGACGGAATTCCTTCTGACGCTCGTCCAGATAGCAGACGGAGAAGCGGAGACCATTGACATCCACGTGCACTTTTGCCCTCGTCTCGAACGACTTGATGTACAGCCCGGTGGTCGTCGTACTGCTCACACTCACTCGTGTACCGAAGAAGTCGCCGCTTTCCGGGATGGAGATGACAAGCTGGCGCTGGATGTCCGTTGCCGCGTTCTCGGAGAGCTTCTCGCGCGTTACAGCGCGCAGGCGGAAGGACGTGTCATTGTCCAGAATCACGTCGTAGGTGCCGTGCACGTGGCGACCGCTGCATGCGTTGCTTAGTTCCCACTGACCGTCGACAAGGTGATACTTCAAGTCGTACGACTCGCCCTCTTTGTCTGCCAGATGCACCGACATGGAGCTACGTGGCTCCACATCCTTCTCCACCCACTCCTCGAGATCGCCCATTAGAGCTGCAATCGACGGCGACGTCCGTCCGCAGTAATTCGACCACCGCGTCGAGAAGTCGGGTCCGTTGCGCAGCTTCTGCAGCTCGGACCACGGGATGGTTGAACTCGCACAACGAACAGACTTCAGCTTGAAGCACAGATTCCCAAACGCAAGCTTGATCTTGGGCAGCGACCCCACCGGCTTCTCCGTTAGGTAGCTCATGACTGCAGCCGCGTCCTCTTCACGGAACTCCTGAATCCACGATCGATTGACGCTTGCAGTCTCAACCGCACGTCCGGATTGCTGAAGGCGGTGCGAATAGTCTTCAACTTCCGAGTCGCTCGAGACGTTTTCCTCCTTCTCGAAGGTCCACCAGCGGTTGGGTCCGTCGCGCGCAACGACCTCGAAGACGCGCTTCTGCTCAATGGCAAAGCTGGCAAACAACTTGGCGAGTTCATCCTCCGCTTCCTTGATGCCAGTTCCCGACCCCTTCAGCGTCACCTTTCGGTCGTCAACATCCACAGTGCAATGGACGCCGTGGTTCTCGCGAAGCGCCTTGCAGTACGCGCCTCTCTTGCCGATGACGGCCCCGACCGGAACGTGACCCGGGGTCTCCAAGTCTTTTGTCCGGCTCATGGCTAAACTGCGCGTGAAGCGGAAGCTCATCGCACGACGCTCAACAGCACTTCCCCAGGTTCTTGGGCAAATCTTGAGGAGTAAAGCCGCCCCAAACGAGATAGTCGAACGGCTTGACCATTGATGGTTCAAGATCCCCCCGTTGAAAATTGGCTGTTGGGTCTACAGTGAGAGGCTGATTAGCATCTTGATTTTCCAGTAGCAGACTACAATTAATACTCCACAAAAGTCATACATACTGTATCTGTAGTAATCCTACTATTTGGTACTTCCAGCAGTATCGACTAAGCCGTGCAAAAGCACGGAGAAGCTCTGGGTTTTATCATGAAGTAAGTTCTGGTTCTAAGCTACGCAGTCTCTCTATTTCTGCCAGTGCCTCTTGTGTTGGCGTCAAGTATTGAAGGAAATCCAGTGTGCGTCGTTCCGTTAGATCGAGTTTTTTCATCGCAATACATGCACCTCCCCTCATGTTGTGCGAAAGTTAACGATAAATGGCTACAAGCACCATCCAGATTGCCTTGTCACGCGAATGCCGCTCCTAAATAATAATACTATATTATAGTATCCACCCATGTATAAAACCTAACATGTTCGTCCCGATAAATTATTCCTTTGTCATCTTTTATACTTCAAGTAAGTGATTCAGGGGTCTGTGGTTATAATATAACCTATATTATAGAGATTGGTACCTGCTCTCGTATCGCCCCAACTACTCCGGATAAAACCCAGAGAACGATATTATAATACTAATATCCTGCAAACGGATTAAAATGTCAAATAACATACACGTACTTAGTAGAATTATACTTCCATTCATTCCCAAACACTACTACTAGTAGCAACAGTTGTTTAATTAAAGTTGTTAAAACTGTTACTAGTATCGTTAAAAAACAGTATATCATCCACCACGTAGTTTAAAGTGTCATTTTCTTCAGCACGGAGGAAGCAAGTTGTCGAACTGCGATCCAATATCCTATCACCGCATTTTACCGTGAAGGACGAGCAGTGACTTTGACAGTAATTAGACGATGTCATCGTGAATGTTCTGGAACAAAATTTGTATTATTCGTTAAGAGAACGGGTATGTCTTCGCGTTTTGTTCTACGAGCAAATCAATGTTCACATCGTTAGCAATCGCGTCTCTTCCGGCTAGTTTACTTTGCCAAGTCCCCTCAAGTAGTTGGTGTACTTTTCATCCGCCTGTTTCATAAAGTCATCGACCACTTCTGGGAAAGTTTTCAGGTGGATGGCCAGATCATCAGGACGCATGTTTGCGTTGTCTGCAAACTTGAACACCGATGTCAAGTGGTCGTCTGCTGCATCCGAAATTTTGTTGATCTTCGCCAGTTCTTCCGCTTTCTCGAGATCCGAAAACGAGTTCGTCCTTAGCATCTTCTTGACAAAGTTTTTAACCTCAACCATGTCAGCAAATCCTCTCTCTTCCTCATCACCTTCGTCGATGTTGTTGCATCTCAGAAATCGAGTATGGTCGCTAACACTTTGGTCGGCGCTGACAAAGTGCAAAAATACCAGCGACATTGCACCAGTTAGCGCAACGTCACTACCAACAGACGCAGTGACAGGAACTTGGTGAACGGAGAGAGTCGAAACCGCGGCCATTAGGATGTAGGGCAGATGCATGATTGGTTCTGGATGTTGCTGGTGCTTCTTGGTGCAGATGGTGTGTCTTGGAAAACAAATTGCGAAGTGAGAAGCAAAGGTCTACGGAAAACAGACCACACAACAAACGCGTGTCCACCCCAATTCCTAGTAGGAAAGTGCTTCTATACAGTATACGCCTGTTCTAAATACCGTCGTTCCAAAACCAGATACCATGCAGAAATAATTAAAGAGTGAAGTCAGGATTTGCTTTCAGACGATGATGTGCTGACTTTTACGTCGGGATACATGTAGTATCGTACTGCGGGAAACGTGCATAGACGCATCAGTTGCTAGTTTATCAGCAACTTGTGTCTGCCGTTACAGAAAAAGATACCCAGGCTTACTGAAGAATGTACTGCTTGCATCCGGTACTGCGATGTGTGTCGTATTCACAAATAGCATCCTACAGAACGTGAATGGCTCTTTTATGGCGTATATTTCTAACAAAATTTGGGATTTGGTCCGATTTGATCCGTCCAAAACAAGGGGGAATCGCTCCAATGTCCAACCTATTATTGCCTACGTGATGACTTGAGTTCTTGTGGTGGTTGCCAGATACCAAAGATAACATATTACGACTTACTAACGCCATGCGAGCTCATTGCGTGCTCGAACTGTGGCACTAACACTGCACTGCTGCCATGAGTGCTTATTGTACCATCATAATGGTACAGCCCCAGATAGTGATTCCTCTCGATTGTAATAATTTATGAGCCCACCTATGTCGCATAGGGATGGATATCATTATGACCAGCGAAGCTCCGCTTGCCTTACTGCGCCCTCGCGGTCGCGCTACAAGTATAATAATATTATATTATAATATTATTATACTTTTAATTTGCCACTTTGAAGTTGAAAAGGTGTAGTATAATAATATTATACTACACCTTTTCAACTTCAAAGTGGCAAATTATACTACACCTTTTCAACTTCAAAGTGGCAAATTAAAAGTTCAATACGTCAAAATGTAAGTTCAAAACGACACACACAGATAAAACTGATAATATTGTGTGAGCAATTATGAAGGGGTATAATTTAGTAAGGTTTTTCTTAGCGGCAAGAACTCGCGCCAAAACTACTGGACAGCAGCAACACCAACGCTTTCTTCGCGTCCCTCCAGCTCATTTCCCATTTTTCAGCGCGATATCCTCACCACTTCAAGCCTCTCCGTCACCAAGCTCAATGCTGTACGACGACGCCACCATCAAGCGCATGCTGCGCGCCGCCAGAGCCGGACAAGACTGGCTCGGCGTTGCTGCCAACAACGACGTGAACCGACGCACTGCGTACCCCTGTATCGCTGCTGCGCAGGAGAGCGATGAGTGGGCCGCGTCTCCAAGAAAGCCACGCGGTGGCAGGCGGAACGCCAAGATCGACGACGCGCACGTCGACTATTTGATCACTCTCCTAGATGAGAACTGCTACCTGACACTCGACGAGATGGTAGACGCGCTTGAAGCGCGGTTTTCGTTGAAGGTGTCGCGCCAGGCGGTCAAGCATCACATCGACGGCAGAACGTACACCGTGAAGCAGACCCACCGCGACAACAATTTTAAATTACCGGAACCTCGAGCACAACAAGCTCCTTCGGCGCGACTACGTCGTCAACCTCCTGGCCTACATGGCTGCAGGTAAGACTATTTTCTATGTTGATGAGACTAACTTCAACCTGTGGTGTTCTCGTCGCCGCGACCGGAGCCTAAAAGGCAAGCGCGCGGTCGGCAAGAATACGGCAAGTAAGGGCTCCAACATTCATGTGATTGCGTGCATCTCTGAGAACGGCCTCGCGTACTCAGAGAGGCGCTTTGGCTCGTTCACCTCCGATAAATGCAATGAGTTCATGCGGCGCCTTCTTCGTCACATCTCCCTCACGACCCCGCTTAATGACGTCGTTATTGTTGCGGATAACGCCCCCTGCCATGCCAACGTCGAAGACGTCTTCAAGGAGGAGGCGTTCTCGGAGGCCAAGCTACTGCGCCTAGGGCCATACTCGCCGATGTTAAACCCGATCGAGAAGTGCTTCTCGACCTTCAAGGCGATGGTCAAGCGATTTTTGGCCCGCCACAGCCAAGCTATCCTCGAAGTCCCATCGCATCGCACCATCAAGGAGCGCCGGGAGCAGTACTTGCTGCTGGCGGCGGACCTGCTATTGGAAGAAGCTATTACTCCGGGTCTTTGCCACAGGTGCGCGCTGCATACCATCAAGTTCCATGCAGATGCTATACAGCTGAAGGCCATGCCTGTAGGCCAGTAGGTAACGCAATATAAAGTGTGGCGTCGGCTGTTTTTTATTTTGTGTCGTTTTGAACTTACATTTTGACGTTTTGAACTTGGAGTTTGCAACTTTGAAGTTGAAAAGGTGTATACTATAGAAAGAGAAGGAAGGCTGCAAATGCCTTGTAGTTGGTGAACTGCGTTGTGAGGAAACCCGTGGCCGCTCCGCCGCAGCCCGAGCGGCCTGGTCTAAAACCTATCATTGTACAACAGCACATCCTCGACGAACAACTTTCAACCAATACAGCGTGGGCCGATTACGCGTGGCCGATTACGTGGACTAATTACGTGAGGGTCGATTACCCTTGACTGCTGAATCACAACAAAAATGAAGCACCAGAAATACCAGCACTACTGTGGTCCATGATTTAACGCGGTCACCTCTATGCGTATATTTTGCAGGCCAGGGTGGGTTCTAACCTGCGGGAATAACGATCAACAGGATGGTGAGCCCTCCCCAGGAAGAAGACAAGGATATCTATGTAGAGTCAGGCTACGGAGGTGGATGAAACCACTCTCGCGAAATCTGACAACCTTACTCGAGCAAAAGCGAGTCGTAAATCTGGTGTTGGGATTCCGGCTGATATTGGCCATTAGGAACCTCCCCGAGCTTGAGACGCACGTTACTCCTCAACTGCTCTCCGCGCACGTTCTGGCAATAAGCAGTCCAACGCCAGCTAATTTTTCATCACAACGACGAAGAGATTGAGCGGATGAGGAAATATGAGCAGAATCTGTGGTAAGGCCGTTTTAGTAATTAGAGTTTACTATTAGTAACTACTATTAGTAATATTAATATTAGTATATATAGTAAATCAAAATTGTCTCCCGAATTATGAATATTAATTTAAGGGTGAAATCGTTAATACTACCAATCCCAGCTTCCCATAAATCATACCCATCTTTCACCTTTCTGCGTGCGCAGGTGAAGGGTCTCCAAAATCTTCGCTGGACGTACGTGTGCGACGAGTACATCCAGAGCAAGCTGCAACAGCACATCAATGACACGCATGGGGAAACGTTCGGCGGCTTCATACCGTACCAGGGCCACTCGAGCGATGCGTTCCGCGGTATAAGAAGACCGAGGTAGATCGCGATGAGTGCAGCCTGCAGTTCATCAACCCGTGGCTGCGATCACGGCTTAGAAACAAGGGGCTGACATCGGGGGGGGGGGGGGTCAAGATGACCAACGGCGTCAGAGTCACGGTGGAAGGGCGTGGAGAGATCGTGACAAGAAGCCGGCTTTGTTTGGTGATGCAGAGTCGACTATGTTCGGTGCTGAGAAGCAGGAATTGATAGAGAAGGACAGAAAGGTTGAGAGGAAAGCAAGCGGTTCTGTGGCCGTCAGGAGCCATTATAGATTAGGAGAAGCGGCTGCAAGGACGAGTGGAACGGAGGCGACGGCTGGCAGGGCGGGACAACGCGTACTCGAAGGTTTTGATCCGAGGTTGTCGGCTGGTGCTCCGATAGATGCGGATTACATCGCTTACAGATTGATGATTTCTAATTGCACCAGGATAGATGCAAACGAGATGGTTTGCGGTTTGATGGATCCGGGCGTTTAATGGGGCGGGGATATGGAGGTGAGAGAATATTTACATACCTGCACCAACATGGACGATCAAAGGCGGGCGCAGCTCGAGGTTCAGGACGAGGTCGGTGGGCATCTGGTGATATCCTGGGCAAAATGTTGTCGAACTTCAAAGTGACGCAAACCAGTATGTGTGCCGCTGGCGTCAGTGCGTACTGGTGCCGCCTGTACAACCAACTACGATCTCGACCGCAGATGAAATTCAAGAGCGAAAGAATGCGGACAAGCGGCTGCAAGGACGAGTGGAACAGAGACGAAGCAGTGTGAGAGACAGGCTCGCCAGTGCGCTTTCGCGCCGACGATCGAACAAAAAACCCTTGATGCGGTCCAGGAGCACAAGAACACGATGCAGCAATCGCGGCGAACTCATCAGCGTACTAGCACCACGAGTTCATGTGTCCACAGTGGATCAGATTGCCGAGGAAGCTGCTCGGGAGCGGAGGAATGTACTGCGGCGAGAGCGTTGAGCCCGAGCAATCTGGGGTGGGGCTAGCGGATGAATACGTAGATGATTTAATCGCGGATAATGCAGCTCGAGTGATGAAAAATATCCAGCTCCAGAATCGGCGAACGGAAGAAACAGAAAGTGAACGGCAGCAGCGCTTGAAGAAACAATGGATGAACCGGCGAAAAAAAGCAGCTACCTGTCGGGAGGAAGATAGACGAGTTGGAGAGCAATTGAGTGGCAGAGTTTTCGAGACATCCGATCTGACTAATGAAGAAATTCAATGGATGAAAAAAACAGCGGTTTTTAAGGATCCGCGCCTCGAGCTTGCATCTTAGTGTTGTTGCGGTACGGATCCTCGCGCGTTTGGTTTTAGCGAAGAGCACGTTGGAGGGAACGAAGGGGCTCGTACACACACGTAATTGGATCTCTGAACTTCAGAATAATTATCCGAGGGCGAGTGATATTGCGGGTTGTCAGCGGTTGATGAACGAACAAGCTTCGGAGTCATCCCCCATTTGGGCATGTGCGGTTTGCGGACGAATTTACTAGAAAACAAGTTTGAAAAGGTGCAGTTTTCCTCGTTATAGACCATACGGACCACGGTCAGGGTTTCCGATACCACTTTACACAGCCTTTATAGAAATGCATCGAAATCTATGGTTTGTAAGTACCGACAGCTTTTATTTATCGTGAGGACGTGCTTTTTCTGATTCCAGAGCTCGTTCGAGATATCGAAAATCTATCAGTGTATATCAGCATCCTACGGGCTGAGGGGGAGCGCTGCTCGCGGGAACGAGCAGGAGCAGCAAAAAGCCTGCGAGCGCGCTCGTTGGGATTTGAGCGCTCCCTTTCGACAGGGGAGCGCCAATCCCCCGCTCCATGCATAGCATTATTTATTGTCGACACCACGAGAGACTTCCCCTTGCTACTTAAAATATGTTTTTACAAACTCACCCTTATTATCATAACCTTGAGCTTACGATGTTCCAGCATGTAGCACTGGCGCCGCGGCGTGAATCAGTCCGCATTGCTAGCAAGTTGCGATCACAGGACCTTTCTACACGCGGTGTCCTGGCACCGCGTGGGTTCTTCTCCGGCCGCCACATCCACTTGGACGGCATTAGCTCAACACGCCCTCGTCGTCTCCAGCTTCGTGCTCATTGTACGACGTGACAAGCAGTGGCACGCACACCTCGCTCAGTACGAGTCGGGTTGCAGGCAGCCACTCGTCGCAGCCCCAGATACCGGTATTGAAGCAGACCACCAGATCCGGCTCGCAGTACAGCATCTTTTCTCGAAGTAGGCCTCGAAGCCGCCGACGAAGTAGCTGATGTCCACCTGGCACATCTTGGCGTCCTCCTCGTATGTCTGCGAGAAGCGAGAATCTGCGATGCCACGCAGGAATCAGCTCCAATGGCTGAATGACCTTAATGAAATTCGAGAAAACCGTTGTAGATCACGCCAAGGCATGGTTAGTAGTAACACCAGTACATACGCAAGCAAATGTAGACTCAAATGCACAATTAAAACCGTGTTATTTCCACTGCAGTGTTCGGTGAATGTATTAGAAGCCGTACATGCAATCCTAGTTCCGAATATTGCGATGTCATGAAGTTTAGCGACACCGACTGGGCACTGATGCAGCTGGACTATAGTCTCCTCTTTAAACTCCTGCGGATAACGTAAACAGTGGCCGCTAACCACCCATCTTCCTACTTCAGCTGTGGTGGAGGTAGCCACGTACGACGAGACGCTGTCCAAGGTCCCGAACTTGGGGGGAGGGAAGGAGATAGAGGGGGGGGGGGGATAAGCGTCTCATTCCCTCTCTCGGTAGATATCTTGCTGCCCCCACCAGGCTGGTGACCAGCAGCAGCAGCATCGTATGTGTTGCGGGGGTGGTATTGAGTTTCGTGTATTACGGTAGCTATCTGACGCCAACAAATTCGTGAGAACTCCGGATTGTCGCTCAGAATAACAGTGGTTGTATCGAAAAGTCGCCAGGGGTAAAACGAATTCGTACGCACAAGAAACGCAAAAGTTTTCATACAAAAAGGAAGGTAGACGCCAACAAATTCAAGAGAATTAGTAGGGGGAGCTCTAAAACCTTAATCTATGTGCTCGTTTGATCAGCGAGAGCTCTCAAGTTGAGTGTTTTTAGCTCGCTTGGGCGTCTGCTCCGGGGATGCTTGGTGTATATTACGTACGACAGCTGTTATTTGTTCTTGAAATGCCCCCCCCCCTTCGACTCAACACTTCCAAAACCACCGCCGTGTTTCGCTTCAACCGGGATTCTTTAGCTGGCCCAGCCTACGCAAAGCTCTCGTTTAAGGTAAGGCTATGAGAACATGGTATTTTTCGGCTCTCAGATATGAAGTTGTCGACGACAAGCGTTGGTCAACGTCACAGGGCTGTCTCGGTATGCGACTTGGAGTGAGGTGGTCAAGGCACCCGAATTACAAGTAGTACCATAATGCTACCCTACGGAAGCTGTGGATCGACTTCAGCAAAGACGCCAAGGAGGGGGCGTGGTCGAAGAGGTTGTGAGCTGCCGCAGTGACGTGCTGCTCAGAACGCTCGTGCTGGTCTCGATGACCAGCACAGCTTCATGTTAGTTGCTGTTTACCAGGCTTCAGTTGCGAAGCTCTGGCACATGCTTGATGTTGATGTTGAAGTAGAATTAGTTTGTAAGGAGAACTACGAGAGATCTTAGGACTACGAGGAGCGTAGATAAAACTTCGAGCATCTAATTCAAACTCAGTCGTGGACTTTCACTCAAGAGCTCAAGACACTTAACAGCCACGTGACAATTTGCTCGAGCAAATCGTAGCGTGACGACTACGACACTACAACTCACGATGACTGAAGAGATAACGTTCACAAAGGTGAAGCAAAATGGCACCACGGTGAAGAAAAAAGTGCCAGTGTTCAGACAAGGGACTTGCAAAGACTGGCTGCAGTGGATGCTGCGCCTACAAGAGTACTCGGCGTTCATGCAGTACGGGTACGACTCGGGAGACCAACTCGCATTCGTGGAGGACACCCAGCTCCTCCTGTTCGACGAGGACCTCCATTTTTTCAACGATTTCGTCCGCGAAGAGGCCCAGCTGAGGCCGGACGTTGCAATCGCGGGTCTTCGGCACCTCACAGCGAGGCACTGCCCAGTCGGTACGCGTGGTGTGCTCATGGACGAGCTCACGCAGGTAAAGAAAAAGCGCGGAGATACCGTGCGGCAATATAGCAGTAAGTTTCGCATGCTCCTGCGTGTGATCCCGTTTCTGGAGCACGGCGAATACGAAGCCGTGGCGGAAGCAGATGCCGTTCGCATGTACCGACTTGGTATGCCAATTGACTGGCAGGTCGAGGTTAATCGCATCTCCCGCATCAGGGACCTGGCGTCCATTGAGACGCAATTTGAACTTATTGAAAGGAACGAGCACGACGAGGCAATTCTCCGAAACGGCCGTCCCAAACGCAACGCGCCCAAGCAGCAACAGGGAAGCCATCGCGACAACGGGCCTCGTCGGCAGCCTGCAGATCCTCGGCACCACCAGAACAGCACCCGCGTGGCAGGGGATAAATATTGCGACTACTGCAAGAAAAATAACCATAATGACGACCACTGCTTTCGGAACCCAGCGTCTCCTGCATTCCGCCCTCGTGGTGGCAACAACTACCCTGGCCGGCGAACCAGGGGACCAAGTGCCATGGCTGCGATGCAGACGCAGATGACCAAGATGGCTGCGATGGTGAGTGCTATAAAAAACGGCAGGACGAAGAGTTCGCCGCGATGCGCTTCTATAGTGTTGGTAGCGAGGACGCGATGGCCGTGATGGGCGGCGAGACAGGCCGAGGAGCCATGCAACGTGATCAAGACCCTAGGATGGAGATTGAACTCCTCGTGGGCAAGCACCGGGTGCCAGCGCTGCTGGACACTGGATGCACCAGGTCTGCAATGGACCGGATAACGACGAAGCTGGTTAACCAGCACATCGAACTGCGGCGTGAAGACGCGCAATTCCGCAACGCTGATGGCTCGCTTGGGAGGACGACCCATTGCGCGGCCGCCACGTTTAAGATGATCGACTTCTCGCAGACCCGAACCTGCTCGCACGAGTTCCGTGTTGCGGACGAGCTCCTCTACCCGGTCATGCTAGGTCGAGACTTCATGCTACAGCAACGCATGGTGATCGACTTCGAGCGGGGCATTATCGAATGGGATGGAATTGAACTGCAGATGGATATGGTGCCTCGAAGCGGAAGACCATTCGCTGCAGTACTTAAGGCGGATACCGAGTGCCGAGCTGAGATCAATCGGACTAAACCGGAGGAAGTGCCGCTAGACGCAATGTTCAAAGGTAGCAACTTGACGGAGGCCCAGAAGGCCGAAGTAATGAAGTTGGTGAGCCAATTTGAGGACCTCTTTACTGGCGCTCTGGGGACGATGAAGAAGGAGCCATACGTTTTGCCACTCATGCCCAACGCGAAACCCGTAGCCGCTCGACCATTTCCAATTCCGAGTGCGTATTACGACGCAACACGCCGCGAGATACAGCACCTGGTAGACATCGGTGTGCTATAGCGAGACTCGACGTCTATGTGGGCGTCGCCCGCGTTCGTGGTAGCTAAGAAGGATGGCAGCGTGCGTTTGGTGTGTGACTTCAGGAAACTGAACGAGTGGTTGCAGCTCAACTACTACCCGACCCGGGACGCCAAGGAGATGGTGCGCTCCGTGGAGAAGCCGAAGTACAAGTCGGTGTTCGACGTGCCATCAAGCTACTACACTCGTGTGTTGGCTCCGGAGAGCCGACCTATCACTGCGATCACTACGCCGCTCGGGAAGTTTGTCTTCCTGCGGCTGCCGATGGGTGTGTCTACAGCACCCGATGAATTCCAAGCTTGCATGGACGAAGAGCTTGGCGACCTGGACTATGTTCGTGTCTATCAAGACGATATATTGGTGACCTCAAACAGCTTCGAGGGGCACCCGCAGCATCTGGCGGAGCTATTTCGTCGCCTACGCGACTTTGGCTTGACGCTACACCGCAAGAAGTCCAAAATCTGCGCTTCAGTAGTCGAATATCTGGGTTATCAGCTCAGCGACGACGGCATCTCCGCACTTCCAAACAAGATAACCGCGATCATGGCGATCGCTGCGCCACGGAATCGTCGCCAGGTACGCCGATTCGTGGGAATGGTCAACTTCTACAGTGATATGCTACCCCGGCGAGCTGAGCTACTCGCCCCGCTGACACGGCTTACCTCTCCATCCCAGCCATTCCGCTGGTCTGCCGACGAGCAAGCAGAGTTCGATGCCGTGAAGGACGCGCTAGCACAGCGCGTACTACTTGCATTTCCGGCAAACGGTCACCCATTTCACGTCTACACCGACGCGTCCAAGCTGCAACTTGGAGCGGTGATCACGCAGGACGACAAGCCTCTCGCCTTTTGGTCGATGAAGTGCAACGAGGCGCAGACGGCGTACCCAGCCAACCGACTGGAACTGTTGAGCATTCTGCTGTTGCTACGCGAGTTCCGCAGCATGCTGCTCGGCCAGGAGCTCCACTTGCATACCAACCATCTTAATTTGACCTACTCTACGTTTCACGACGTCCACATGATGCGGTGGCGCTTGGAGATTGAGGAGTTTGGTCCGACCTTCCACTACATCCCGGGTAGCAGCAACATGGTTGCTGACGCGCTGTCTCGCCTGCCCATCTCTGACGAAGCTAGCGCCGAACTGGAGGAGAAAGCGGTGCTGCAAATAGTAGCACGTTCAGGAATGGAGGAGACTACAACACCTCAGCTGGCAGCGGTTGCAGAAACGACAATGGACGGAGACTTTGCAGTGAACATGCGGGTAATAGCAGCTGAACAACAGCGTGACAAGGACCTCGCCGGAAGCGAAGAACGGGAGATTGCTGGTACCATGCTACTAGTGCACCCTGTGTCAAAGAAAGTGTTGGTGCCCAACCAACTTCGGCAGCGTCTCGTGCAGAGCTACCACGACCTGCTGCTGCACCCGGGCGCAGCCACGATGCTACACACCATCGCCCAGGTGTTCTACTGGGGTGGCATGGAAGCCGACGTGCACAAGCTTGTGGATAACTGCGTCGTGTGCTTAAAGGCCAAGCACCCCACCGTTCGGTTCGGAAAACTGCCTCCGAAGACGGTCGAAGTCCGACCGTGGTTTGAGATTGCGGTCGACTCGATCGGACCATACGGCAAGAAGCGCTTCAGCGCGCTGACGATCATCGACACGGCAACCCGCCTCATTGAAATTCTACCTACTCTGGACGCAACGAGTATGGAGGCCGCGTACATAATGGATCGATACTGGTTCGCACGCTACCCGCGCCCAGCGCGTTGTATTCACGACGGCGGCAGCGAGTTCAAACGGGAGTTCGCTGAGTTGCTCGATAGCTATGGTGTAGAGAGCGTACCCACGACAACGCGAAACCCGCAAGCTAACGCGGTGATTGAACGTGTGCATCGCGTGATCGGTGAAAAAATGAGGACGAAGGACATTCAGACACAAGAAGACTGGGCCAATTTCCTGAACAACACGATGTTCGCCATGAGGGCTTCCAGCCACTCAATGCTAAAGGCGTCGCCAGCTCAGCTCGCATTCGGCCGCGACATGCTGGTGGACATTACCCACAAGACTGACTGGGTTGCAGAACATCGGCGTAAAGTTGAGCAGGTGCGCGCACACAATGAACGGGAGAACCAAGACAGAACTAAACGGACGTATCGCCCAGGTGACCACGTTCTCCTGCGTTGTGACGCCGGCGTTCAAGGTATAATGCAGCCGCTCTTTGATGGCCCCTTCGAAGTCATCGCGGTGCAAGAACACGGAACGCTCACCCTCGACAAGGGCCACTACCTCGAGAAGGTGCACATTCGTCGCATTCGGCCTTGCAAGGGCACGCGTGGAGGAGACTGTGAGCCGCCGCAGTGACGTGCTGCTCAGAACGCTCGTGCTGGTCTCGATGACCAGCACAGCTGCATGTTAGTTGCTGTTTACCAGGCTTCAGTTGCGAAGCTCTGGCACATGCTTGATGTTGATGTTGAAGTAGAATTAGTTTGTAAGGAGAACTACGAGAGATCCTAGGACTACGAGGAGCGTAGATAAAACTTCGAGCATCTAATTCAAACTCAGTTGTGGACTTTCACTCAAGAGCTCAAGACACTTAACAGCCACGTGACAGAGATTAGCATCTGCGCGCCCATCACGTCTTCCTTGTGGTTGGTAGGGTCGAGTAGGGAACATGCATGAAATCCTGTTTCTGGGAAAAGCGCTTTCCTTCGGACGCCGGGCAGATTTTTTCCCGTTCAGTTTTGCGATACACAATTTTTACATAATGGTATTGCCAATCGGTATTAGATGTCTACCATCCCTAATACCAGTTATTTGGAATTATTAAGTTGGTAATAAACATCACAAGTTGGGCACTGATTAGAGCAACATTGAAATGTTGCCTCTGTGTAACCCTGGCAATTACATATTGTTACCACTGCCAACATTGAACACAACAAAAACATCCACTTACACTAACATGATATTTCAGGCTACAATTTTTACAATAGTTGAACAGCGACTGCGACTGCCGTGCGGCGACTTGCCGCCAGCAGAAGAAATGAATTGAGCTCTACCAGTAAACAGCATGTCATTTTCTAGTGCCGGAAAACTCTAGCAGTAGTTCAGAAGAACTACCGTTACTAACAAACCCTGCATAACAGTTGCCTGCGACTTACTATGCGCCGCCATCCATCCTTTTCATAGAAGAAGCCCAACAAAGGACGCGTGACACCCCACCTGGGACTGCCACAGGAATGCTGGTCGGTTGCGAATGTTCATTAAAAATGGTATCTGCCACATCTAAGACCGCCCTGATAGCGCGATCAGCTCTCTGTTGCATACAAACGTCAAGTCGGCGGCATAGAGAAGCCTATTGCATACAAACTTAAAGTCCACTGCTTAAACGTGGCGCCCGCAGCCACATCCAAATACTTGGCTTTCGATCACTACGATCACTACGCAATTCTTCTGGTGCAGCTCAACGCCGCAAGGGACACCTCAACACACGCGATGGCTCTCCTCGGCAACGTTGCGATCTTGACGCGCCTGCAGGACTCGGCAGCCGCCGTGCAGCAGCTGAAGCAGGTTAGCCCGCAGGTCACGGACGTGACGGTGCTCTCGGTGGCGACGGGCTCCGACATCGCGCAGACGGTGGCCAGCAGCTCCGTTAAGGAGGGCACGTTCGACGTCGTCATGGCGTTTAACGAGCAGACGGAGCAGCTGGGTGCCGAGTTGAGCGCGATGTTGCCGCTGTTGAAGAACGGCGGCGCGCTGCAGCTGCACGTGGCCAACGTGCAGGAGGAGAAGAAGAACGCCATCCTCATGGCGCTGATGATCGCCGGACTCGTGGACACGGCGGACAAGGAGGAGGCCAGCCCGTTCTACCCGGAGTTCGCGGGCGCTGTGAGCTTCTCGTCGAAGAAGCAGTCCTTCGAGAGCGCCGCCATCCCGCTGGCCAAGAAGGCCACGACGACGGCGCAGCCCATCAAGAAGTGGACTGTGCTCGCCGACGACTTCGGCGACGATGATGCGCAGGACGACGACATCATCGACGAGGACACACTGCTGGACGACACGGACGAGGTCCTGCAGGCAGCCAAGGCTGACTGCGGCGAGAAGGTCGGAGGAAAGAAGCGCGCGTGCAAGAACTGCACCTGCGGGTAAGCCGCTTTGCTGTTGATTTGTTGTCTGGTTAGGATAGGAGGGTGCAGAAGAACTTACATGCTGCCGATGTCTGTGAATGCAGTCTCAAGGACGAGGAGGACAAGCCTGTCATGTCCGAGAAGGACCTCAACAAGCTGGTGTCGGGTTGTGGAAACGTAAGATCCTCCTACCTTGTTTCCCTTTACATGCCTGCATGTCTGACCCTTAAACTTGTGTTTTGCTGTGTCTGTAGTGTTACAAGGGCGACGCCTTCCGATGCGGCAGCTGCCCCTTCCTAGGCAAGCCTGCTTTCAAGCCTGGCATGGAGAAAGTTCTGCTTAACCTCGACAACTCAGACGATATCTAAGTTCGCTCATTTGTCCAGCAGTAAGCACCAAAACCTGAGCAACCCTGTAAGAGTTGCAGTCGATCCATTGAGGTCGTGCTGGCTCAGTAGCAGACGCACCAATACAGCCTGCCGAAAGGTACTGCATTCACTTGTACGTCCATTCATTTGTTTATTGCCATATTTCGGTCTTTTCTTGGCAGCGCGGACATAGGGCAACACGGTTCACGGCAAATTCTAGCGCTAGTAGCTCGCTGGGTTGCCTACCGCATGTCAATCAATTGAGCAGTAATCTGCTCCATCCACTTGCACTCAAATGCATTTGAGTAGATTTCGATCTGACTTGGGTGTGTGTGAAAACCCGTCAGATTGCAGTTCTGAATCAGCTGCAATCCGCTTGGTTCCGTCAACCGAAACACTCCAACACTGTAGCACAGCAGGCATTAGTCAGTACCAGTGATGAGCATTATGAACAACAGAAAAGCGATCTGCCTACTTCTTGTGTGGGTCGCTTGGTGCAACAACAATTGCGACAGCCTGGGAGAGAGGAAGACAAACAGAGTAACCGTGGGCTCTTCGTGAAACGCATCATCGGGATGGTAGGGGTATGACATGTACCTCGGGCAAGATTGACTGAAACCCACACTGAGTGTGGACATCCACCGACGACAAGAAACAGTCTTGTTTAGGATGGGTCTGCATCAGATACAAACAGGATCAGCCAGTGAGCATAGGTGTAGTTTACCTCCCAACCACATCGCTTTCTTACGTGAATCCATCCCAGAGTAAGCAACTCATTACTAAAGCAAAAATCATACAGCTCCTCTTCGTTCGTCATAGTGCACATATCCGATGATCCCTTCAGCAATCACATACGCGCCGGTTAGCGTCCATCCACACAACCCCAAGGATCCTATTATGGATACTTCGCCACGCACTTCTTGCTTTGGGATGATTAGTGTGGTAATAACCAACTTCCGGTCATGCTGACAGGAAAACAATTGCGTTAGTGGGACGGGGATGACAAGTATCGCTATTTAAATCACCAAAGCTCCGCACCAGAATCCCAGCTAATATGCCACAGGTCTCGATTCCGTATGGAGGTTGGTTGGTGTTCGGAGAAGCCAGTAATGTGAACTGCGCAATAATGCCTGCTGGTATTTCAAGCGTGCGAATCTTCCCACTGCATAGCCCTATTAGTGCCAAAGCGATGCAAATACACAAACACCTGACAATATATACCCACCTGGTCAAATTTGCAATCGCTTCTTGTGATCGCTGACGACTGAGAGGCGGCGCAGAATAATGTTTGTGAGAAGGCTTAGCAGCATCCGGGGTCATCCACGACGCTTTTCCCACCGAGGGATACGATACAGTTTGGCTTCGTTCCTAGGAACACACATCGTCAGAAAACATAACAATACCAAAACGTAACGGAGAATCATGCCTTACCTTTTGGCGCGTCTCAAGCGGGCGACTAATTTGCGCCCTCATTGGAGCTGATTGATGGAGTGAGCGCACTCCTTCCTTCTCTACTGCTGCTCCTGCCGCCTGTACCTTTGACTGCTCGGCGTTTTTCTTAGCCAGTCGCATGGCCTTCAGCCGATCTTCCAACGCGCTCATATTCGCCTGCTCCGTGGCGAGTGCAGCATTGTTTTGCTGTTTCTCCTGGTTTAGCGACCGCTCGTACTCCAAATACTCGAGTTCCTCCGCCTCCATGCCATCCAGAATCGCGTCGAAGAGCTTGAATCCGTCTGCAGCTTGCTACGTGCACAGCCACAGCGCCCATCATAAGATATCCCCACTGCACACAAAAATCCAGTCTGTGCGTCGCCAATTTCAAGCGTACCGAGCGCACCCACTCGCGCTCCTTCTGATATCGAGGCAGCTCATAGTCGTGGTGCGCTGTGATCACCTTGGAGCACAGTCTGCAACGTACGACAAATTATAAATAAACAAAAAATATAGAACGCAGCCTTGGTGAGGTCTCTCTGCCAGCCTCCTCTCTCTCTCTCGCCAAGACTCGCAGCAAGCGGCATCTTACTTGATGAACTTGGCCAGGAACACGTAGCTGAATCACAGCACACAGCCCCGAAGACGAGCACATGGTACACTGAGTTCCTCGCCTCACGTAGCAGCCAGCGCTAAAAAATAGAACGTCCGCGACCGGCGGCACGACACGTACGCGTTGTCCCAGGCGCCTTCGGCGAAGTACGTCTCGGACTGGCGATAGAGCTGGCGCGCCAACTGGTAGTAGCTCTGCAGACGCAGGTGCTGCTTCACGGGGTCCACGCTGCAGAACGGCGCGAGGTGCGCGCGCCGCGCCACCAACCGCTCGCCGACGTCCATCACAACAGCGCTCTCTTTTTCGAATGCAAGAGAGCTGCCACGTGAAAGGCACAGCTCTTTCAAGTTCGGACTTAATCGGGTGAGCATACGGAGACCAAGTCAAACTCGCGACCGATGTTAGTTGTTGTAGTCGCAAAAGATCAAGCGCTGGTAGGATGTCAGGCGAGACGAAGAGCTTGGGCGGCATGCAGCGGCGCGCGGCCGGGTAAGTCGGGCGTAGGCAAGTGGAGCGCGGTCTGGGAGCACGAGTGGCTAACGCTGGCGGCGCTGCAGGAATCGCGCGCACAACCGCATGGTGCTGCAGAAGCTGGTGTTGTTCTCGATCCTGATGGTCGTGGTGCCCATGGGCACGTTCTACGGCGTGCGCAGCTTGTTCAAGCCAGGTACGCAGCGGAGAATGCAGAGGGGGCTGACTGAGTGCTGAGTGTGGCTGATGTTGTGCCATGGGCAGGCATGCCGGGCAGTCAGTACGCGGATGCGTGGAGGTTCGTGCAGCAAGCAACTCGGCTTAGATGTCGCTTGGGAGTAAACTCTGACCCCTGCGCGTGGTTTGTTATGGTGTTGGGGTGCTATTAGTGGGTTCACGGCCGTGCTGTCGGTGAATATCGTGATTGGACTCTACATTTTGTCAGCGTGGAAGGAGGACGACAGGAAGGAGGTGGCGCCGCCGGTGGGACGATTCGCCAAGGCGAAGGAGCAATAGTTATATCCTATAGACATGGTGGAGTGCAACAATTGATCAAAATCGACCATGGTTGAAACGGACGTCGCATGCAAGAGGCATTGGCGTGAGGTTTCACTGGCCCGAAGCCATGGTGTCAGGGCCTACTCCTGTTTTGTTGAAAGCAGTGCAGATCAAGCCTGCCGCCGCAACCGATATCATTGTCAATGGGGTCTCATTTGGTTATCATACTTCTGGCTAGTCTTAAATCCTGCGTTGAGGCTTAGTGCGCAACGCCCCAGGCGTAGGTGGCGAACGACATGTGGCCCATTCCCCACCCGCCGAACACCTTCTCCGCCTCCGGCTTGCTCTCCTCCATGCCAGCGCCAGTAGCGGTGACAAACGGGATGAAGTGATCAGGCGTTGGGTGAGCCAACCTTGCTGCGGGAGCGGCGTCCCAGTGGATGATCTGGTCGCCGCGCTGACTGTAGCTCAGCTTCGACTCGGCCGTGAGTGTGTTGTCAAGCCAGCCCTGGAACGCTGCGGCCCAGTCCACGATGGGGTTGTTGGGATCGCGACTCGCGCGCATGTTGTGCGTGGCTTGACCGGAGCAAAGGATCAACGTGTCTTCGTCGCGGAACGGCGCGATCGCCTTGCCAAGGTCGAAGTGGGTCTTGCTACCGAGACGCGAGTTAATGGACATGGTGACGATCGGGATGTCGGCTTGCGGGCGAATCAATAGCATCGGGACAAACACGCCGTGGTCGAAGCCGCGGTTCACGAGCTTGGCCTTGAGGTTATTCTTCTCGAGCTGCTCCTTGGCCTTCTGGGCGAATGCGGGATCGCCCTTGGCGGGGTACACGACGTCGTACGCCTCTTGAGGGAACCCGTAGTAGTCGTAGATCATGTCCGGGTTGGCGGCGTTGGAGATCTCGAAGCCGCTGCTTTCGGACTCCCAGTGGGCGGACACGTACAGAATGCGCTTGGGCAAGTTCTCGCCGTTCGGGTAGAGCTTCTCGAAGGTGGTAGTGAGCGTTTGCGCGGGTACGCTGCTTTTGCTCATGCCAGCGAAGCCTGAGGAGAGCAACCACAGCGGACCGGGGCCGTGCGAGACGGCGACGACAGGGTGGCGGAAGGCGGACATGGCTGGCGGTTTAGCTGGTACAAGGCTTTGCTTACTTGATGTCGAAATGAGGAATGAGCATTTGGTGGTTTCGGCTGCAGTGGCGACGTACTTGATGGGACGCTGCCCCCTTTTTTGTCTCATCGATAACGCTGTCGCTGCCCGATAGGCAGCACCTTGCGTAAGCACGAAGGAACTGGCAAATAGCGGCATTCTGCTGCGCTGGGCTTGCTTTACCTACTGGAGCCCAGAAAGCATTGTGCAAGACACTACAAGACACAACGGCGTGATCTCTCGCTGTTAAACAGAAAGATTAAAAGGAAACCACATATCCTTGTTAAACCGTTTGACATAATGAGAGCATATTCAGAAGGTGAAAGCATCTTAACTTCGATTTTATAACTTCATTCTGTAACGTATTCACTCTATAATTGTATGGATCCCTAATTCCTTTTGTTGACGCATACAGCCTGATTTGGTGTTAAAGGCCGTGGTTTTTGTCGGTTTCCACAATATTTTGGTATAAAAGAGTCAAACATATACAATTTTCAAATATAAAGGGCGATATGTGATTTACAAATGTGAATGCCTCCGCTCACAAAACTTCCCGAAGGGTAGATACTGCTCTATGATTGACTAAATGAGGCTGTATGCGCCGACAGGGAGTATAATATGCACAGACAGAAGATACCATACAAATGTAGAGATTTGAACAGTTCTTTAAAATATGGGAATTGGAAATATTCTTGTCCGTATTATTTTTTGCTACGTACATGGCGACCATACAAAATTCAAGTGAAGATAGTGCTTGCGTAATTTATAGGACACGTTATCACGACCTATATTCTCAAGGATCCACCAATCAGCGACCAGTACAGAGTCTCGTGGAACCTTAGTGATTAGCAAACCTATATTTCATGTTGTCCAGCTCGTGATGTCACCTTGTCCATCCTCGTCGCAGAGCTCACTTCAAGACTGCCGCCGCTGCGCCTTAAGCATGGGGCTCCGATCTGCATTCCCAGTCTTCCTCGCCGCGTTGTGGTCCTCCAGCAACATCCCTCAGACCCAAGCCGCCGCAACTTCGCACAATATGAACGCGTTCCGTCAGCCCGTGGTCGCCGTCTCGCATGGCGCGGGGCCGCTCTGGCTGCTGGACGAGGGCGCTGCCGGCCTCGACAAGCACTCGGAGTCGGCGAATAACGTGGCTGCTATCTTCAGCAAGATCTACTCGAGCGACGCACAGCTGCCAAAGCGGATTCTGTTCGTGTCCGCGCACTGGGAGGCGCACAGCACCGGGATCGAGATTTCCAAGTCTGCCGCGCCCGAGATGTTCTACGACTACAGCGGGTTTCCTCCCGAGTCCTACGAGCTCGTGTATGGCGCCAAAGGCGACCCCGCCTTCGCGGAGAGAGTGAAGGAGCAATTGTCCAAGAGCGGCATCACCTCCAAGCTCGTGGATCGCCCGTTCGACCACGGCGTGTTCGTGCCCATGTTCCTGATGCGCCCGCAAGCGGACATCCCCATTGTCACCATGTCCATCAACGACCGCATGCTTGACGCGAAGGACCACTTCGAACTGGGCAGGGCCCTAGCCCCACTCCGCGACGAGGACACATTGATCATCACGTCGGGCCAAGCCACCCACAACATGTACGCCGACTGGTTCCCGGAAGGTCATCCGATTGAACCCTGGGCGCTGGAGTTCCAGAACTGGCTGGACAAGACGCTCTCGACGGCGTCCACACACACCTATAAGGAGCGCATGGACTCGGCCATTGCATGGAAGAAGGCGCCGTACGCGTCGAAGTGCCATCGAACGCCGGATCACTTTACGACGTTCGTGGTCGCAGCTGGCGCTGGGATGGAGGAGAACCAGCCCGCAGCCAAGAAGCTCAATGGCGGGTGGGGCCTCGGACACATGTCATTTGCCTCATACGCGTGGGGAGTGGACTCCAACCTCAGCGATGTAGTAAAGGACGAGCTGTAGACGGATGCAGAACAAAATCTGCTCAATCCTAATTAATGAGTAACATTTTTCCACTACAATACTACTAGCTTCTCACCCCTGAGGATCGGTAACTAAAGGTACACGTACTGAACGCTGTCCGATCCGGAGCTAAATAGCTACAGTACATCAACGTCTGGAAACTAAACCGATACGCGTGTTTCGAAGCACACGCGCTTCCTACAACCGCCTCAGTGGCGCTGTCACCATCCGAAGTGCACTTCGAGTCGTATTCGAGTAATAATCGCGTTTGCGAATCGAAAAACCATATTACGGGAACAGATTTCCTCATACGAGTGTAGTAGATCACTGTGCAGGACGTCAGTGTGTTGCCAAGCTCATACCACGTTCATTTTTCAACTTCCCTGCACCCCAGCACGCCCAGATCCGCTCAAACACGAGCATGACTGCCGTCCGCCACCCCGTCGTTGTTGTCTCGCACGGCCCTGGTCCGCTGTGGCTCCTAACGAAGGGCTACGAAGGCGTGAACCGGCAGACGCTGCCAGCTCGAACGCTAACCGGCTTGTTCGCAAAGCTGTACCCGAACGATAAAAACCAGCCCAAGCGAATCCTGTTCGTGTCCGCGCACTTTGACTCCAGGCGCAATGGATTCGAGATCTCCAGCTCTGCGAGCCCCGACATGTTCTACGATTACTACGGCTTTCCCGATGAGTCGTACCAGGTCAAGTACCCTGCCAAGGGCGACCCCGCGTTCGCCCAAAAGGTGAAAGACAGTCTCGCAAGAAACAATATCAAGGCAAAACTTGTCGAACGGGGCTTCGACCACGGCGTTTTGTCCCCATGCTGCTGATCCGGCCCCAGGCAGATATCCCTATCGTCACCATGTCCATCAACTCCCTGTTAGACAGCAAAGCGCACTTCAACCTGGGCAAGGCAATTGCACCCTTCCGCGATGAGGATACGCTCATCTTCTGCTCCGGACAGTCGACTCACAATTTGCACGGAGTTCGCGACCTTAACCACCCCATTGTCGACTGGGCCGCTGCGTTTCAGGACTGGCTGGACGACACGTTCACGCCCAGATCTACACTCACGTACGAACAGCGCGTAGAGCAAGTCGTCAATTGGCAGGCAGCCCCAGGAGCAACGCTAGCGCACCCGACGACCGACCATTTCCTCCCATTTGTAGTCGCTGCTGGAGCCGGCATGAACGCGGAGGACACCGGAGCAGAAAGCTTCTTCGGCGGATGGGGCGCGGGCCACCTCACCTTCGCCAACTATGCGTGGGGGCTTCGACAGTAGGGCTTCGCATAACGCTAGCTTGAACGCACCAGCGTTTAGCTTGCAACCCCAATACAGCATAGCTGTCCGCAATTGCTTTGCTGTGCACATACACTCCGTTCTTGATGCTTGAACAGTTGAGCAGGTACAGCTTGGACCGCATTGCGCGATATTTGACGGTCAATAAGTCGGTAGTGTTGATCGAGTGGTGACCCAAGAACCGCGATTCGAGGCTCGAAGTGTGCACAAGTGTTTCGCGCACGAGCATAATTGGAACACAATTATGAGTGGCCGCTCGTCTTTTTCGGATTCTCTTCGAGACCACCAGCTTTCTAGCTGCAGGACGCGACGACCAAGCCTCCTAGCGTCCAACTAACCGTAGTTGGCAACTAGGGGGGGGGGGGGGGGGGGGTCGAGGATATGTCGACGATGAGGCGACAGGGGATGGTGAGCGCTCGATTGCGTAGGTGCCACGGGCTATTACGTGAACAGGTTCAACACCTGTACGGACAGAGCTATTTCTTGCCGCGAGAATCCGGAGCCTGAGCCGAGGACGCGGCTCATGTTGAGCTGAGCCCAATGACATTCTGCATTTTGCGCTCAACGCACCACCACACCACTACCCGATCATAGCGATGCCCGCCTTCCGCCACCCTGCCGTCGCCGTCTCGCACGGCCCCGGTCCGCTGTGGTTGCTCTCCTCAGGCCCCGCCGATATGATGCGAGAGGCTGCCCCCGCGGCGGAACTGCTAACCTCTCTCTTTGACAAGCTCTACCCGAACGGTAAGAACTTGCCCAAGCGCGTCCTCTTCGTGTCGGCGCACTTCGAGTCCGACAGCAGCGGCTTCGAGATCTCCAACGCCGCCAACCCAGACATGATCTACGACTACTACGGGTTCCCTCAAGAGGCGTACGACGTCGTGTACCCCGCCAAGGGCGACCCCGCGTTCGCCCAGAAGGTCAAGGAGCAGCTCGAGAAGAATAACCTCAAGGCCAAGCTCGTGAACCGCGGCTTCGACCACGGCGTGTTCGTGCCGATGAAGCTCATCCGCCCGCAAGCCGACATCCCGGTCGTCACCATGTCCATCAACTCGTACCTGAGCGACCAGGTCCACTTCGACCTTGGCAAGGCGATCGCGCCGTTCCGCGACGAGGACACGTTGATCCTGTGCTCGGGACAGTCGACGCACAACCTCCGCGGCTTCCACAGTCGTAATCCTTCTCTCGTCGAAGGAGCGCGGGCATTCCAAGCGTGGCTCAACGATACCCTGGCATCGGAGTCCAAACTCACCATGAAGGAGCGTATTAACCTCATTACCCACTGGCGCGACGCACCCGGTGCAAAATGGGCTCACCCGTCACCTGATCATTTTATGCCCTTCATCGTTGGAGCTGGAGCAGGTATGGAAGAGAAGGAACCCGGTGCTAAGCTCATTTTCGGAGGCTGGGCTGTCGGACACTTTTCCTTTGCAAACTATGCGTGGGGGTGCAGTAGTAAACAGCATTTGATTGTGTTCTACGGTTGCCGAATGTCGCTACATATTTTTCAATGAAATAACTTGCTTAGCATGCATACTTGTGCTTCTCCATTCGGAAGGGGGTGCAAAAGTGTTCATTAACTATGGGGCAGTACAATCTGAAGGTGCAATGATCTGTTCACACGAACTCCTCTGGGTTTTCGTCCGAGACGATGAAAAATTCAGGTCCGTTCTTTCGGATGCACTGCGATAGTCGTTCATTATCTTCAAATAGCGTTCTTGACTCAAGCCCAACGACCTGAAGCTCCGCGTCCGCAAAGGCGTCTGAAAATACAGTCGTCCGAAGGTGATTCTTTAGTGCAGAAATGCTTTGGCACGAGCTGAGATTTATCTTAACAACAACAAGCTGCAACACCATAAACAAGGGGGGACAGTCAGTGGCTGGCTACATGGCCAAAGTAAGACGTATGCTTCACCAACGTACCTCAGGAAACGACTTGTCTGTAGCGATCTTCAACTCCACCGAACCGGTGAGCTCATTCGAATCAGTCGTAGCGCTGTCAGGGTCGGAGTTCCGGTCTTCAACGCGATACTCCTCGTTTACTTCGCCGGGTAAAGACTCCGCCTCAGCATTTTGCTTAGCCACTCTAGTCATTGCGCGGCCAGCCACGACAGCAGCTTTCCGACGGGGTCGTGGCTGTGCACTGTCCGCCGATGATTCTTCACTCGCATTAGCATTCGATGGCGCGCGCCGCTTCGCGGGGCGCTCTGGTGCGTCTCGCTCGCTGTCAGGCTCATCATTTTCAGCTGGTGGAGTCAAAGTGCCTGGAGCTTTGCGCCTCCGTCGACTAGTCTGCCTAGACGTTTGCAAGTTTTTCCACTTGTCCTACATCCACATGCCAATCCGTCAGCTACCCTCACCAACAAACACCCAGCAAAAATAAGCACCTTACCTTCAGATCCACATTGGTCCGATGTGCAGAGAACACACCTGCACCGTCGTGCAGAATCTGCTTCCACTTTCCGATCCCGCGTCTCGCCACGCCTTGACGGAGGAATTCTTCCTCGTCCTCACTCCAAAAGACCGTTGCCCGCCGTCCTCTAGCTCCATCATAACACACCAGTGAGTCAGCTTTTAAATACTGCACCTCTCACTCAGCAACCCACAACGCCCGCTTCCTCACCTCCTAGGACGGATATCAGCCGCGTCTCGCTCACTCTCGAGACTGTCGCCCTCTTCGTCCTCCCGGTCGACGATCTCCACCTGCACCGGCACCTTCATCTCTCCGCCAGCAGCTGCCTCTCCATCTCCAGCCCCCTCCTCCTTTGCTCCTCCCTGTGCCAGAACATCGCCAGCCTGTGCGTCGTCCCCCTCCAGCTGAGTCTGCTCATCGTCCACGTCGTCGCCGGCCTCGCTGCCGAAGTCCAGCTGCCTCGAGCGTGCAGGGACGCCCTCGCCGCTCGGCTGCGAGCGCTCCGGCGTGCGCTGGCCCAGCGAGGCAGCCACGTCCAGCAGAGACTGGTCCTTGCGTCGGCGCCCCGAAGACGTGACGGAGCTGATCGACGCGCGCCTGCTGCTCGAGGCGGAGGACGGCGTGGGCATCGCTGGCCTAGGCACGACTCGAAATGCAAATTGTGACACTAAATAGTCCAATAGGACTATTTATTGTGCACTTCAACTTGCTTTTTTAGTCCACGAAGTCATCGTGCGAGTATTCATCCTCGTCGTTGCCTTCGTCTTGGTTGGCAGCGAGGACGGCAGTATTGACAATGCTCAAAGCGTTGCCGCCAGGTTCCTCCTCAAACTCGCTTCCGTATCCACTAACTTCGTGGTTGTCGTTTACTTGGGGCAGCTCTTCTGCTGTTCGGGCAGACGGAAGACCGTCCTCGTCGAAATTGTCGCCGTCGTAAGCTTCATCTTCCTCATCGGCAGACGAGACCTGCTGTGTTTGCTGTTCTTCTGGAAATGGTGGTGACTTCCATTCTTCGTCTCGACCATGTGCACCATCTACCTCGCTTTTTTCCTTCTCGTTGCCTGGGCTAGCCACGTCTTCAGCCTGTTCGGGTTCGGTCACGGCAGACATCTCATCAGAGTCATCTTCGCTTCTTGTAGCAACTACTGCGTCCTCGGGTGCGGATGCAGGTGGGCTAAAGTCGCCGTTATCAACATGTATGCCTTCATCCTCGGTGTGAAACATACTTTTCGTGATCTCACGTTCGACATCAGATGTACCTCCAGCGACATTAATGACGCTTCCCACCGCATCGCTGGAACGATCATCTACTTCCTGTAGTTGAGCCTCGATCGCGATGGTCGAGTCCTCGTGGGCATCAGCGACAATTTCTATCGGCTGATCACACTCGGATGGATCGAGATTTGTGCCCCTCACTGCCACCGCATTCAGCGCTGTCTCCAATTCGACTCCTGGAGAAAAAGCCCCCGAAAGACTCATCATATCTCGATCGCTTTCGTATACATCCAATGACCCTGGTGGGTCGGCTTGGTTGATGACGCCTGAGCTCGAGTCAGTTCCTCGACTTCGGCCACGTGAAAATGTGAACCGCACGGAGACGATTTCATTATCCGGAATATATGCTGTCTCGTCACTTGTATCTGGGTTTATCGTGTCGGGTGTACTTAGCCCTGTAGATGAAGATTCTACCGGATGGGCCAAGCGGGGCGACAGTTTTTGCTTCCGTAACTCCATGATGCGTCGATGGTTCGCAGCACTCGCTTGCTGGACATTTGCATCTGAACTTCCTTGGCTGCCCTGTTGTAATTGCCCTTTAGAGCTGCTTCGAGCACTGAGCACTCCCACCACACCGGTTTTTGTAGGCGAGGATACATCCAAATCTTTATCAGAGCCTGCGTGGTTAGGAGTGCTCTTCAGATGATGGGTATAAAGTGATTTCAGGGGCTTGGACCGCAGAACAGCTTGCGGTGAGACCTGAGCTCTTCGTAGTTCTTGTTGTAGTGCAGACCGACGTTTTTCCTGATTTTTTAGGAACTCTTGTGTCCACTTTCCGTCTTTTTCCCATTCCTTGGAGTTCAGGGTCGCTTTTGTACTCTGTAGACGCTTTATGAAAGCCTGTAACATAATCACCGAGTAAGGTTAGTGCTGTCCGAAGTTGTTTGTAGCGAGGTCAATCTCACCTGGTTCTCCTGCCAGATTTTTCGCTGTTCCTGTCTTTTGTAGTAGTCGTGAGCAAGGCGATTTCGCTGATGCGGTAGGACAAGAGGGGCATCGTACGTAGTTGCATCAACAGTCATCCCGTTCCCCATGTTTTGTCTGGCTGGAGGTTTGACTGCCGGGATCCGTACTCGTCGGTCTGAGACCTCTTGATTAATTTCGACCTTATAACTAGGTGGAGCCCCATCGGTCTCTTCTCGCGCGCTGCCTCCACCAAGACTCCTGAGATCATTTTCGTGTTCACTGGGTCGCGAAATCGTTGTAAGATGTTGTCGCGTCTTCATTGGGCTGGTAGGGCATCTCTTTTGGACATACGAGTGGTGGAATTGAGGGAGGTGTGTTGATTTTGGAGATCTCGTATCCACACAACTATGAGCGTTTGAGACTCGAGACAAGTGACCGGCCAAGTTCCTGGCGATCTCGCGAGTCCAGATTGTAGCATTGCTGTACGGTTCTGCTCGCCGACCTCGGTCCATGTTTTCTTGATCTATTCGCTTTGCACGAATATCACACCGAGCAAAGCCAGCGGCAGATCTATCTCTGAAGGCTATAACGCCAAATACCTCCTTATAAGCGAAAATAGGTTGTACTTCTATTTTAGCCCAAGGCAGTTCACCGGGAATGATATGGCGGCGCGACCTTTTTCACCAGTACTTCTTCATCTCGGATCTTATCACCTTCAAACTTTCTTTCAAAAGTTTTCAGTGTTGCAAACATGAACTCGAAGCAGGAACTTGTAAACGCGGCGAATACAAGTTCGCAAGCATTGCTTTACCATTCCCACAAGTCCACCTGTATCAATAAAGGACTCGATGCGTCATTCGATCCAGTCAGCATTTCCATCAGCATCATAAATCTCCCTGGCGGAGGAATAGGATTCCACGCTGCAGAGTAATCTTGTGGTACAGTGCTAATCAGAGCATTCTAGGTTCTGCTGGGTCGTTTGACCCCATCCCGTGCGTCTCCTACCATGTTTCACCCACTCAAGTAAAAGCCCTAGGCGTAGGAGATTGCGGTAGTACCCAGGCAACATTTTATTTTTTTGTCTGCACCTGTATGGGCGAGTCGATGAGCTATCCTCTTCAGTCGGAGCGCCAAATCACTGGGACCTCATCCGTCCGGAATCTATTGGCGAGGACAAGTTAGCACATGAATCTTCAATAATAATATCTTTCAGCCGATATTAACAATCGTACCTTTGCGTGCACGTAGCATGGTTCAGGGACGTTGTTTCACCGTATTGGAACTGAAGGACACCAGCTTGGGCGATCATCGCGCCGTTGTCGATGCAATAACGCTGGTCCATAGCGCACACGCGCCCATTGCGTTCCTTCGCCATAATACCCATCATTTCTTGAAGTCGCAGGTTGCCTGCAAAAGAACAGCAAAATTCAGTCAGTGTCATTATCGCTTCAATTCATGAACAGAAACAATGAACACAATACTGAACGTACAGCCGACGCCACCAACGATAAGCACCTCAGATTGCCCGCAGTGAGCCATCGCACGCTCCGTAATTTCCACCTTGTAAATAGATCACGAAGAAAAAATTAGCGTCCACCATAAGCATATATGTAGTTAACACCACAACTAGGCAGATTAGACATCATACCAGCATGGCAAATATCGTTTCCTGCAGTGAGTAGCACAAATCCGCCTTGGTGCATTCTCCGGACTTGATCTTTTCGCTATATAAGTTACAAGAACAACAGGGGCAGACGTCAACATGCCGTTTAAACCGAAATCGTGATTTGTAGAACGCACTTGGCCTCCTTTTCGATGAAAGTAGATATACCCGAGAAGGACACATCCATGCCCTTCACAATGTATGGCAGCTCAATGAACTTCTTGCCTCTGCACCAGATCACGGACGCCACACCAACAGCAAGGCGTCATCAGTCAGCAATGATATAGAAAACAATCCGGCTAAAACAACGACGTACTCTCTCGCCAGCACCTCGATGTTGTATCCCGGACTCGGGTCGTTCGATAGCTCCAGCACTCGCGCAAAGCGATCGAGACAGTTTCCCACCGCGATATCGATCGTTTCGCCGAAAATGCGATAGCTGCACAAAACACGAGGTTCCATCAATTAGATGCGAGCACACCCAGCTCTACCGCGCCGTACTGCCGCACCATTGCATCGAATAGGCGATCACTTGGGTGTTGCCACCGCTGACGTAAAGCACGACGGGGTTGGCGGCTTTGGTCACCGTGCGGCCCATCTCAATATCTACGTCCACCGACACAGGACAAATTAGCGTAAAGACTACATCAGCGTATCCAGAATCGCCGCTATAAACTACGGCCGAACGTACGGCCGACGCAGTGGTTGACGCCCACCAGCGGTTTGTTCCACAGCAGCGACAGCATCCGCGCGCAGACGGCGGCCGAGCGCAGCGGCCCTCCCATGCCGGGGCCCTTGGTGTAGCAGATGCAGTCCAGTTGCTGCGGAGAGACGCCGGCCTCGGCCAGCGCCGCCCGCACGATGCCCACCACGTGGTTCTGGTGATGCCAGGCCGTCTCGCGCGGCAGGAAGCCCTGGCCCGGAGGGGTGATGTACGTCTTGCGAGGGTTCGACAGGATCTCCGTCTTACCGTCTGCGCGGTAGCGGATGATGCCTACGCCCAGCTTGTTGGCGCTGCCCTCGATGCCCATGGCGAGCACGTCGCCGTCCTTGCGCATCGGCGGCGTCATTTTCAATTGCTGGTCCAAATGAAAAACCTGTCTCATGGCGTATTGAATCGTCGACAATATGCCATATGGAAGGAATGTCTAAAGCTGCGACCTTTCAAGGCCAGAAGATCTGTTGGCGGGTATGATGAGGTCGTTGGCGGTGATGTTCATGGCGTTCGCCGCGCTTTGCTGGGCCGCGGGCGTCCACGCGGACTTCAACCAGTGCCTGGGGCTGGAGATGGCGACGCTGCTCACGACGCCGTCGTGCATGGAGCTCTTCAGCACGTGCCAGCTGGGCGTGAGCAAGCTCAACCAGAAGCTGGGCGTCGCTGCGGCGGAAGCGTACAAGCCGGTGAGCATCATATCGGCCAGCGAGTCCAAGATGGTGACCGAGAACAGCACCAAAGTCGCCATGCTGGTGCAGCTAGCGCCGCTCACGGACTGCCTCGCGGATTCGCCCACGACGAAGGAGGACAGGTGGGGGGGATAGCTGTGTGGCACTGTACATGTAGCTGGCGATAGAGAGAGGCCGTACGAACAACCAATTGACGCTGTGCTGCGTGATCGTTGAAGCTGCCAATTTGACATGACCAAGGTGGAGTTCTACAGCATCCTGCTGACGCATGAATTCGGAGCCTCGTGGAAACTGGAAGGCTACAAGCGCCACGCTCTATCAGGCAAGCTCTCTTTACATCACTTTCGTGCTGAATTCTGGCACTCATGCTCATATGGTTATGTTCCTCTTCTTTTTGAAGACGACGAACGAGCGCAGATTGTGGAAGAATACAACAGTGGGCAGTTCTACGGTAGCAAGCTCGCCATTGGCATTTTCGACGCACCGGGAGAACCGCTCGAGTCCGACTCCAAGGCAACCGCTCCGCGGACTCCCACCGCTGTTGTAGCTGCGTCCGTGACGGCCTTGTTTTGCCTTGGCTTGGTCCTTCACCAGCGCAGGCGCTACCAAAACGGATACGCCCCAATCTACCTCACGAAAGGAGGCCATGTTCAAGGGAAAAAGTCCCCGACGGCCAAGGGGGCACCAGAAGAAAGGTCGCTGCGCCCAGATGATGCCGCTGGGTCCAGCGCTGGAGGCCATACCTTTAAGCAGGAGGCTAACGAGCGTTTCGCGGTTTGAAGTGGTGTGGAACTGGTGGGCCTTCGACATTAGTCCGAATCTGGCTAGGTTCGAGCAGAGCTCAACGTTTGTAAACAAATGTCATGCAATTTACTGGCTTATTGCCGAACCCGCGAGGATCCGTTCTTACTTCTTTTTGAAGATGCCGAAATAAATCAGCAGCAGAATGGCGATGATGATGAAACCCGCTGCAATCGAAAGGGCCAAGCGTTGGCGCTTGTCTCGTGCTGACATGCGACCCACGATGTTACCTCCGCGGCGAGCCATCTCGTTCACCCCCTTCACTTTAGCGTGTGTAGCTTCGATCTTTTCGCGGTTTCGGCTAAGCTCGTCACCAATTGCAAGAGCTGTGCAAGTTGAAACAGCAGTCGAAAGTCAGTACCCCCGCCAAAACCAACATTCACAACAGCTACAACATGCACGTACCAACTTCCTCCGTGTCGGCAATCTCTTTCCGTGCAGCAGCAAGCTTGTCCGTCGTTCCCTTCATCCTGCATACCCACAACACACACGATCACACTGGTTACATCTTTGCTTGAACCTTGTCAAACACTGCAAAAATGTCGTACTTGTTTGTAGCCGCTGCCATCCGGCTGCGATGCTCCGCCGAAGCCTAGTAAAGCACAGCCGCAACACCAGCGTTAACAAAACTCTAAAATAAGTGACGTCTGAAGCTTGGTGCCACCCTTACCGCATTGCCATCGCGGTCACCAAAAAGTCCTTCTCGCTCCTCCTTTTCTCGGATTTTCTTGTGGTCCGCCGACAGCGACGCCAGACTCTTCTTGTACTGGTCCACCTTCTTCGAGAGCTCTCGACGCGTCGCGGCATCCAGACTCCTCACTTCCAGCTCCATCTGCTGGATCTAAAAGAACACGCACAAAGGCCGCCACACCGCAAGAGTCGAGCGTCAGCTTCACCAGATCTCCCCCTCCCCCTCTCAGCAGCGAGTGCGTCCTACCAGCTGCGTGGCTTGAGTCAGGAGGTCGCCCACATGCACGATACTCGCCTTCTTCTTGTCTGCAGCAGCAACAAGTCGTCAGCAAAAATGGCCCAAGGTCGACCGAATCAGACAGACACCAGTTCGCGCGCTTCACCTTTCTGGTCCTCGTAGGACGCGATCTCACTGATCTTCTTGGAGATGTCGCTCGTCAGCGTGCGGTACTCCTCATCGTAGCCGTCGAAGATGGTGGTCATCCTGCTCGATGCACGCGAGAAAGGAGGCCGGACGTCGACTGCCTGCTGTCTTAGTGCACTTGGAAAATCAAGCAAGAAAAAATGCGGGACCCCAATTCGGCCGCACTGTTTTTAGCATATAGAGGTGTGGTCCACATGATCCAATACCCTTAATAAGGCGTTGAATACAGTACCGCTAATTAGGTGAAACGAAAAGTGTATCGGCCGCGTGGCATTCGACAAGTTGCCGTGCAGAGGAAACCAGCCATTCGCGCAGGACAGCCAACTCTCAAGTGAAGTATCTCAAGATGCGTGGTGGAATCCTGACGCTGTTGCTGGTGGCGCTGGCGGTGCTGGCTGCCGTGGGAATGGCCGATAGCGAGCCGCAGGAGGTGGCGGTCGACGCGGACAGCGACCTGGTCGTCGAGGAGGAGACGCTGGAGGCGCAGCCGGAGACGGAGGCGACGCTGGACGAGGCCGACGCCGTGCCGGTGCAGGAGATCGACCCGCGCCTGACGCCCGAGGCCATCGAGAAGGTATTCTCCAAGATGTCGGCCAAGTGCCTCAAGCAGGTGCAGGAGAACCCGACAGACCCCACGAAGGTGTCCGACCGCTGCCGCGCCGAGGTGGCGCGCCGCATCCAGCGCTACCTGGAGCGCCTGGACAAGGAGGAGAAGGGTGAGACGGAGGAGAAGAAGACCGAGAAGAACGCCAAGAAGCCCAAGCGTCGCAGCCGCAAGAGCAAGAAGCAGTCGCGTGCCCAGCGCGAAGCTGGTGCGGCCCAGAAGAAGGAGGAGGAGTACCAGCAGACGCTGCAGACCATCCTTGGCTTCGTCGCGACGTTCGTGGCCATCATCGCTGGCGCCATGTTCTACATTAACCGCAAGCTCAAGGCCGCTGGCATGTACTTCCCCGACCCCGACGCTAAGGCCACGTGCTGCAACTAAGATGCAATGTGTCGCTAGTCGTTAGACAGTAACGTGTCCTCCTTTTCAGTTCCGCTATTTCGGTCCGCCGGATTGAGCGATCCGCCAGCTCAGATGCATTCAGCGGATTCCTCTATCCGGTATCCGCTAAACTACCCTCTCATCCTAAACAACAAACGTACCGGTAATCAGTGTCGCAGAAAGTAGTCGGACGGCGTTATTAATACTCGCGTGACTGGAAGGATATTTCGTACTACTACTAGTAGTAGTACTGTACACCACAATTTCGACAAGACTGCCTGTTGGAAAGTATTATCAGATAATATCTATATTATGCTTTGCAATGCGTTTGTCGTTTTCACCTAGTGTTTTGCCCGAGTTATAATATCTGGCGCCCGATATAAAAACAGATGGCCACTAACTCGACCAAGTTATTTTCACCAGCCTCGATATCGATCTCGATTTACGCTATCTGTGGTCGAATTGCCGATCCAAAAACGCAATTCGAGCCGATTTATTTTAAATCGCGGTGGCTGTGTACGGATTATAATGCCGTGATTTATATATATATAACATATGCAATTGGACACTTACATCTGGACACTTGACGAGTTGTACGCTGCCGATCTGTCGAAGCACCGCAGTTTCCGAAAACCTTCATCGTGCACAAGTGCAGCATGCACTCTCCCGACTACCGTTGACGAGCTGTTTTTGTTATGCATGTGTATGGAATCTGTATGCAGTATGTTAGCGATATATTTTGGCCTAACGTGCGAACACTGCAACGTTGGTACAAGTTGTTTTTGACCGATGGTGTGGTTGATGAAGGAGATCGAACTAACCGCTCGTCGCGTTGGCCGAGTGTCGTGGTTACCCGTGCTCGAAAGTACGTGAAAGCGCACCCTACATTTTATTTAGAGGAGCTACAGCAGTTCATACGAAACGCTTTTCCTAAAGTGAAATGGTAGTGTAGTATCATGTGGTCTTACATGGCGGGGAGCAGAGAGAAGGGGAAAGCCGAGTGATGCAGGAGCCGCACGTGCACTCACAGACGAAGCTAATGAGCCGTTAAACACATCCAATAGAGCCGTACCGGAGTAGCAGTGGCCGGCGACGTTACCTCGGTGTCCTGAGAACCAACGATGCGCCCGTTATGTTAAGTAGGAAGAGGTGGTGCGACTTTCCTACGCCTGGAGGTCGATTTACTACCGTCTCGCATTTTTATGTCTTCGAATTATTTTATCTCAGAGATCGATCTAAGCCCTAAATCCGAGCGACAAAATATCTGCAAACCACAATAAATATATATTATATATTTCTGGGTGCCCTTAGGGGTGGTACCGTACGGCCACATTTTTAGTGAACGGGAAGCTTCCTGTCACACTTTATCCACTTTTTTGTATACTGGCGCTATCCTGGGCTGGGCAGACGCCTCCCAATACAAGGCTCTGTGTGTACCACAGTACTATGTGTGCACCACATCACTGACATCGCCTTCTCTTGATGGTACAGTCGTACCTCTCTACAGCGGACTCTTTATATACGAGACTATCAGCAAATCCTGCTCATGGAGCCCTCCCTATAATCTACTATTTATATAAGAGACTGCTACTAAATCTTGCGAGGAATTGCATACGTTTAGTCAGAGGCACACGATTCGCATGTTCGCCTTCAGGATACAGTTTTAAATTATTAATAATGATGTTCCAATATACAGTATAAAATACGGCATCATTTATTGTTGTTTGAGGCAGATTTAAAATATTTATTATGGCTTGACAATGATCCCAATCCTGTATAAAACGGTTCCTCGAGTAAGCACAAGTCTCACCACGTGCATCGCCTCCCCGTTCATGAAGAAGGCAAACAGATGGTCCATTACGCTATCAATTCGCGGCTGGAGGACGTTTTGGTGCCCAACGAGTTCACCATGCTGATGGCGTTTTTTTCGATTTGTGCTCCCAGAATTGATCATTGGTGATAATTCCCTCGAGTTACTGTACAACGAAGTACCAATCCTTTTTGTTTGGAAAAAAAGTTGGCATTCAAAACCGTCGGGTGCCCCGGACTCCAGGTGGAGACAAATCCATAGGTAGAATGATTTTGGTATCCTAGGCTTACCAACCGATTCTACATCCGATTTCTTCTTTGCTATCACCGAGGGCCCAGATCGTTCGACGATTTAAGGGCGGTTGATTGAGAAGTGAAATAATATTTCAAATCTGCTGCGCAGGCGCTGGGTTTACTGGAGTCGGATGAGGAGAACCACCAGCGCCTACTGGTAGCTACATCGTTTCAGATGCCCGCCCAATTGCGGCACCTTTTCGCTGTTTTGGTGGTGTATTGTGTGCCGACCGACCCGGGCGAATTATGGACTTCTCACATCTCCGCCTTAAGTGAGGCCTATTTACGCAATGAAGTTTCTGAGCACAACCGCTGAGTTCGTGAAAATCGCCGAGAACATGAAATCAATGTGGACCCGTTTTCAATTGAACTGAACAGTCTAATTTACCGGTGAGTGTTGTATTTGATCTTGCATGACGTAAATAGCTACCTCATTTCTAACGGCCAGAATATTGTTGATTACCATGATTCGCTCCCACAGTTCGAACATTTCAGCGATGTTGAGACTGCTCAAGGTGTTGCTGATCGAAATCGAAACCGCCTTCTAGAAATGAAACATCAGACGTGCCCGATCAATTGGAACAATGCGTACTGAGCGTGGGTCATCTTAACTCGGACGAGCGATACGTGTCCGACAAAGCCATTGCAGCTGTGTTATCCGACGGGATGTTATTGGGTGGAATCGCAGAACCCAAGCCGCATAGATCCGGCAAACAATTGTTTCTGGACCCAGCAGGGACTGGAAAATCATTTTTCTTAGACAAGATATTGGGTAGCGTTCACCATTACCGTTGTATAGCTCTGGCGGTAGCAGGTAGTGCATCGCCGCTCAGCTTCTGACCGGTGGGAGAACTGAGCATTCAACGTTTCGCCTACCATTGGATCCAGATGAAACTCCTACCTGCAACTTTGGAGTGCACTTAAAGAAGCAGCACTACCAGAGAATACAAGCTTCATTGTGTGGGATGAATCACCCATGACCCACAAATATCAGTATGAAGCCTCGATCGGACACAATGAGCCGACCTGTTGGTGGAATTACCATGCTGCTTTCTGGAGACTTCACCAAGTTATTCCTCGCGCTGTACCAGCTAAGTGATATCCCCGACTCTCAAACTGTCCTACTTATGGCGCCACTTCGTGTGTATGCTTTTTTGTATTAACATGCGCGTTCACAAGGCTCAAACTCCAGAAAGTGCTCATGAAGCTCAAGAATTTGCAAACTACCTGCTAGGTATCGGACACGGCAAGCAAGCAGTTGCAACCGAATTGGAATCCGACAATGTCAGGATTCCGAATGATGTGGCTCGTGACGTTTCCGCATTGAGCCCACCAGTCGCGCAAGCAACTCATCTCCCTGGACCTTTGTGGACCTCTAGGGGAGGTCCAGTCCAATGGGTTGAGTTGGAGTCTAAGCGAAGAACAGAACATTGTGAATATTGCGTCAAAGCACTCACCCCGTGTCGTGGAACTTACAGGTTAACAGCCGCAGATCGCTCATGGTGGTGAGCACACGTGGAAGCGTAGCTGCAGCAGCGGCCAATGGTGGAAGTCAAGCTAACCCCGCACCACCCGCTGCTCGAGCCAGCACGAGTCAAGCTCCTGTGCCAACCCCGCCTCCCGCTCAGGCTACACAAGCCGCTAGTCAAGCTCCTGTACCAGCCCTGCCTCCCGCACAGACTGCACAAGCCCCAGCAAGCGCCACGGCGCTCGACCCCGCGCTTACCTCACCGGCTGCTGCCTTCGGTGCGAACCGAGATGGCGGCGGAAGCCAACATTCGCAGCCCCAGCCAGAACAAGAACCCAATCACGACGATGAGTCCGACAGCGGCGCCGGCGAGATCAACAACGCTGTGCGCGGGAAGCGTTCGGACAAGATCGACCTACGCAACATCAAGGTTGAACGGTTTGATGGCTCGGTAGCGACGGGAAACTTCGACGCCAAGGCTCGTGAGTTCTGCGAGGAGCTCGACGAACAGATCGACGACGCTCAAGCGCTTGCAGGTCAGGTGTGGCGTGAGGACGTGAAGAAGGCTGTGTTCAAGCTGTATCTCACGGGTATGGCGCGCCGCTGGTATCGTGACTGGCGCACCGCCAACCCCGCAGCGTCTTACTCCGATGGTGCAAATGCGCTGATGTACGAGTTCAGACCGGTCCTACTGGGCGTGGACATCGCCGAGCGCATTAAGAAGGAAATGAAGCGCTGGAATGAGACGTATAGAGAGTTAGCCGACCGGCTGCTCCAGATGGCGGATGCGCTGGAAGGTGGAAAGGCAGTTCCCGCGAACGCGCGCCACGCCCTAGTCGCCTTCGTGAGAAACGCATACCCCAAGTTCACGGACTTTCTGGAGACGAAGGTCGTCTTGAAGACGAAGCCCGAAGACCAACTGAAGGTGGCGGTGGCAGCGTTGGCGCGCAAAGCGGAAACCGACGGGCGCCTTCCGGACCGAAGAAAGACCAAAGTCGCGCCGCCTGCTGCAACTGCGCCGAAAAGCAAGAGCGCGAAGCCCGCGAGCAAGAAGCCTCAGCAGACGATTGCAAAGAACGCCAAGAACCCGAAGAAACGTCCTGCGGAAGCCCAAGCCGCAGTCGTGGAGCGGAAGAAGAAGCCGAAGACCACCAACACTAACACCAAGAGCTCGTTCAAGTGCTACGAGTGCGGTGCGACGGGTCACACCGCTGATTTCTGCCGCACTTACTTGCAGGGCAACAAGAACGGTGAGTTTGATAAAGGCACGGCACTTAACGCAGAAGCCAAGGAAGAGAGCGAGAACGATGAGGACGACCAATGAAGGGCTGGCGTCTGGTGGTGCCCTATCCTGCCGGACTTGGGCGCGTCTCACCATCTGACGGGCCGACAGGAAGACCTCGTGGCTACCAGCACGAGCCCCGCGCTCGCGATTAAGGTTGCTGACGGTCGCACGGTTGTCTCTCAAGTCAAGGGAAGGATGAAGATCCAAGCGATAGTAGACGATGGAAAAGGAGGAGTCTCCACGCGGGAGTTCGTACTTGAAAATGTCTACTACGTGCCAAAATTTCCCAAGACTTTGCTTTCAATCTCGACCCTGGTTCGTACTGGACATGACGTGGAGTTTACGCCTCGCGGATGCACGGTTTTCCGAGGAATCCGTAGGCATGTGGGGTGCATTTCGCGCGTAGAAGGCGGAGTGTATCTTGTGCTCACTCCGGAGAGCTTGCTGGGATCAGCCAGTGTCGCCATGTCGTCCGCGTTTGCAGTGCTGGGTCGCGACCTCGAGACTTGGCATCGGCGCATGGGGCACATGAACTACAAGACGCTCAAGTGGATGGCCGCAAACAAGATCATTAGAGGACTGAACATCCAGCCTGGAGCAAAGCCTCCTGTGTGTGTAGTGTGCGCACTCACCAAGTCTCTGCAACACGCACCGCCGGCGGAGCGAACGAGCAGCGACGAGTTTCAGGATGGCGTCGTGCACGCGGACCTCAGTGGACCACTGGCGAAGACGCGTGGCGGACACCGGTACTTCATGGTGGTGATCTGGCGTGGCTTCCACCAAGTGTATCGGCTCAAGAAGAAGAGTGAGGCAACGTCAAAAGTCCGAGCATTCTTGAAGCTAATCGAGCGCCAGGCCGAAGTCCCGGCAACCGACATCAAGGTCAGAAGGACAGACGGCGGTACGGAGTTCCTCAACAAGGATTTTCGTCGGCTAGTCCAGAGAGAAGGCCTGTGGCAAGAACACACGACGCGCTACAGTTCCTCCCAGAACGGCGTCGCTGAACGGGTTATCCGGTCTGTCACGGAAATGGCGTCCGCCATTCTCACAGACTCGGGATTGGTACATCAGATGTGGGGAGATGCGCTGAAGCATGCAGCGTTCCTGCGCAACAGAATCCCTCGCCGAGGGGAGGCCGTGAGTCCATTCGAGAAAATATTCAAGAGAAAACCGGACGTCAGCAAGGTGCCAATATTTGGACAAGCTTTGTCAGTTCGCGTTCCTGATGAGATTCGGATCAAGTACCAGCGGTTCTCCAACACGCGTGGCCAGCTTGGTGCATTCGTAGGTTGCACTGATGAAGTAAAGGGATACCAGGTCTATTTGCCAGGCCCAGGTCACCCAGTCCTTGAGGCTCACAGTGCTAAATTGATCGATCTGATGTACCACGAGCTGGAGGACGTTGGCGACGACGACCCAGATGACTTTACCCCAGACAGCGGTGACGAACGCGGCGACCAAGATCAGCAAGCAAGCGATCAAGACAGTGAGGCTCCGCATGAGTCGCAGTCTACAGCCAAGCGCCGCTCTCGTCGCATAGCGGCCCAAACGTCCTTCGCTGCTGTCGCTTTCGTGGTTCTCGGGGAGGTTCTCCTTGAACCTCTTAATCTTCGTGAGGCTCAAAGATCACCTCAGTGGGCCGAGTGGCGTCAAGCCATCGAGAAAGAAGTCAAGGCCCTGTTCGAGAATGGTACATTTGAGTGGGTGGATTTGCCTCCCGGCGCGTCAGTACTTGATCACACACTCCAGTTTCGCGTGAAAACTGGTGCAAATGGAGAGGTCATTCTGTTCAAAGCCAGGCTGTGCGCCCGTGGCGATCGGCAGCAGTACATGCTCGACTTTCTGGACACCTACGCGCCTGTGGCAGCCCTGACGACCGTGCGCATCTTCTTCGTGATCGTCGCCAAGCTGCGACTTGTGGTTCGTCAAGCCGACGTGCCGGCAGCGTACGTCAAGGCGGATCTCCTGGAGGAAATCTACATGCGCCCAGTCCCTGGATTCGGAACGCCAGAACAACGTGGAAAGGTGTGGAGGCTTCGAAAAGCCCTGTACGGGCTCCGACAGGCAGGCCGCGAGTGGAACAAAGCGATCGACGCGTTTCTCAAGAAATATGGGCTGGTGCCCACGGAAGCTGATCTCTGTTTATATTTCATGTACATTGATGACTCACTTCTCTTGGTGTGTCTGTATGTAGACGACTTGCTAGTGGCGCAGAGCAAGTGTTGCACCTGATGGTGGCACTCAGTTTCAAGTTCGATGTGAAGGACATGGGTACACCCAGTCAATTCCTCGGCATGCGTGTCGAGCGTCCAAGCCCGTCGATTGTGTTGCTATCACAAGCCTCGTACGTGGACGTGGCGCTGCACCGCTTAGCGATGGACGGGGCGCGACCCGCCAAAACGCCAATGGTCCCAGGCACCCGGATGGACTTGATGGACAATGTGGTTCCAGAAGATGAAGCCGTCGTGATGAAGAGAATGCCGTATCGGGAAGCCGTTGGAGCGCTTCTTTATCTGGCTCGAGTGACAAGGCCAGATACCAGCTTCGCAGTTGGACAGCTTGCAAGGCATAATGCACATCTGAGGAAGGTCGCTTGGGATGCGGCGAAGTACCTCATGAGGTACTTGGCTGGCACGAGAAATATGCAGCTGACATTGGAGCCTACCGGTGACGACATCACCGTAGCCTCCGACGCTGACTGGGCGAATGACCAAGTGGACCGGAAGTCAATTTCGGGCCGTGTCGTGTTTCTGTTCGGGTGTCCTGTTGCTTGGGCTACCAAGAAACAGACTACTGTGACGAAGTCGAGTACTGCTGCTGAGTATGTGGCTGCAGATGACGCCATTGAAGTTGCCGAGCTGGTGCAGTTGATCGTCGAGCAAGTACTGCGGAAGAAGGTACCGCTTGTGCTTGCCATGGACAGCCAACCTGCCATCGCTCGCCTCAAGCGCCAAGGACTCAACGAGAAATCTAAGACCGTAGATGTGAAGTTCAAGGCGGCAAAGGGCCTACTTCAGGAGGGGAAGATCGCCGTGCACTACACGCCGACGGGCGACATGTCGGCAGACCTCTTGACGAAAGCTCTCGTCCCCGGACAGCACTCTCGCAAGTGTGGCCTGTGTGGCCTTTCGAGCGCCGAGTAAACGTACTCGTGCGCTGCTTGTGGGGGAGGTGTTGTTCGCGGCTGCACGTTGGACAAGCAGCGCAACTGTGGATAGCCATTAGGTGTGGCGATCACCATTCGCGCAAGCAACTCATCTCCCTGGACCTTTGTGGACCTCTAGGGGAGGTCCAGTCCAATGGGTTGAGTAGGAGTCTAAGCGAAGAACAGAACATTGTGAATATTGCGTCAAAGCACTCACCCCGTGTCGTGGAACTTACAACAAGGCACGCCATGGACACGACCCAACAAGCTGTCTTCGACAAGCGCGATCGGCTGGCAAGGGCTGCGATACTGCGTGGACTTCGTGGCTGCAAGAATGACGATGCGTCCAAGGTCTGTGGAATGCCGTCGGCAAAAGATATGTGGGACACGTTGGTCTCGGACCATACTCAACGTGACTTCTCGTATGCTATGCTACTGAAGCGCCAACTCTACCAGTGCTCGCTAGAGGAGGTCAATCGATGGCTGACTATATCAGCACGATGACTCGGTTTCGGCAGCGACTGCGGAACATGGGCGTCGAGCATGCGACTTCGGATCAAGAGATGGCTAGTGTACTCCTGATGGACGTCGCGGTAATGCACAAAGAGCTGATAGAGCAGTTTGACCTCCCAACCCGATAGAGCCACCCGCCGACACTTCAGCAGGTGACGAATGCTCTCCGTTCGCGAGAAGAACGCGATCGCATGGTGGGTCAGACTGCCGCTGTGTCCACGGTGGTCATGAGCATGAATGCTACTGGTCGGGGTGGGCCTGGTGGTAGTGATGGTCAATGGCGAAATGGAGCTGCTAGCAATGGTGGAGGTGCTGGAAAGAAGGTTATTAAGTGTTACCATTGTAAGAAGGCTGGTCACATGAGACGTGATTGCTGGTACTACAAGAATAAGTCCAAAACGGTGAGTGGCAATGGTCAAGACTCGGGTAGCTCCCAGAAGCGCAATGTCCAAGGCAAGAAGGAAACAAGCTCTGATAAAAGTAAACAACAGACATCGGGTGTGATCGAGCACATGCAATGGTTTAATAATGGTCACGACGACAGCAGTAGCGATGAAGAAATGGAGGTGATCGGTATGGTACAGCAGAGCACACGCTCGACCAACCCACGTGAGTGGATGCTGGACTCTGGGACTACGACGCACGTATGCATCGATAGAAATCTTTTTACAAGCGAGAAAAAGTCGAGAGCAAGTTTCAAGGTCTGGACTGAAGAGATCACCAAGGGCATTATGAGTGGGAATGTTCGAATATTTACACGCAATGGCAGATCTGATGGAGTCGTGGAATTGCAATTGGAGAACGTTGAGTATTCTCCACATGGTTCATCCAACCTGCTGAGTTTGGGCAAGTTGAAAAAGGCTGGCTGGAAAATGTCGACAAACTCTCCCGACGAAGCAATACCAAAGATTTTCTTAGATCGTGCAGATGAGCGACTAGAGTCTTGTGAACGAGGTGATCATTACTGGCTACAGACGAGTAATGTTGATTCCGTCGTGACGGGAGCAGTTATGATGTCGATGAATGCTGATGCTAGTCCATTAATGCGTTGGCACGAACGTCTGGGGCATTTGAACGTAGCAGCTATCAAGCACATGGTCGTGCATGGCACGGTCACGGGCATGGATATCCCCCTGCACTTGTTCAAGAAGAAGTTTGTATGTCTTAGCTGCATGTCTGCCACACGTAAACGGCGATCCTACAAAGCACGTGCCGCAGATAAGCGTACCAAAGTCAATTACGAGCGGCTGATGTCAGACATTTGCGATATCAGGAAATACTTGCCTGGTGTCAAGGGATTTCGATATTTTCAGCTGATCCAGGATGAAGGCTCTCGGTACAAATGGTGTTTTCCACTGAAGAAAAAGAGTGATACAAATGCCAACACATTGAAGTTAATCACTGAGTTGCTGACACAAGGCCATCGTATCAAAAAAATTACCAGTGACAGAGGAGGGGAGTTCATTAATGACGAGCTGAAGTTGTTTCTAGCGGCTCGTGGAATTCGTCTTGTACCTACGCATCCTTATACTCCCGAAGAAAACGCGCTTGTGGAGAAACTGAATGGTGTATTGGTGGGCAAAACGCGTGCTGCGATGTATGCTGCTAACCTTTCGACTCAATTGTGGCCTGAAGTGCTTCAATATATCGTGGACATTTACAACATGAGTACGACGCGGGCGCTGAACGGCAGAACTCCATCGGAAAAATTATTCGGCTCCAAGCCGCACGTCACTAAAATTCGTGTTTGTGGTTCGATTTGTTTCCTTTATCAAGCGAAGCGGAAAGATAAGTTGTGTCCTAAGACCGAACCTGCTTTGCTACTCGGGTTCGCTCGCATCTCACCTGGATATCGACTGCTACACCTGCGAACAGGACAAATTGTGAAAGCGCGAGAAGTGAAATTTCGCGAAGATATCACAGTCAGCAAGTCTTACATTAAAGCATTACTACTTGGAAAGCAGGCGATGTACAAACAGATCCCTTTCATACCTCTTCCGGTGGAGTATGTAGCTGCTGACAGTGTGCGATAAAGTGTTCAACAGGAGGTGAACTGCAATTTGCCTGACGATGGTGTGCGTAAGCCTGGTAGTGCTGGTTTGGGGGGAGGAACTTCATCTAGTAGTGAATCATCAGACGTCGATGACGAATTGTCAGATGTTGACATGGATGGCACAAATCCAGCAACTACACAAACACCAACCACTCCGCACACTCGAGGTCGTAGACAAGCTCGAAGACAGGGACACCTAAGTGCTGATCAACAAGACAATGGTGATCCTGCTCGTCGCTCGACTCGAACTCGAATAACAAATGTAAGATTGGGAGGGTATGTGCTATCGCTGGAAGAAGAGTTTGCTGGAAATCCATCATCAGTAGAGGATGCTACGTGCTCGCCTCAGCGGAAACTATGGATAGAGGCAATGAAAGAAGAATTTGATTCGTTGCTGAAGAACGGAACATGGATTTTAGTTGACCGACCAAAGTCGCCGGAAGAAAAGAAAGTGAAGGTGATCACGATAAAATGGGTGTATTGCGTCAAAAGAGATGAATAGGGCAACATTGTACGATACAAAGCGCGATTAGTGATACATGGTTTTAAGCAGCGGTTTGGACACGAATACTGGGACACGTACTCTCCGGTAGTGCGCATAGTAACGATTCTGCTGTTGCTTCTGTTGGTGCTGCTCCTTGAGTTGGGTACCAGACACGTGGATGTCAAAACTGCGTTTTTGAACAGTCCACTCCATGGAGTAGTTATCTACATGGAACAACCTGCGTGCTTTGACGATGATACGGGACGGGTTTGCTGGCTCCAGAAAGGTCTTTATGGCTTGGAGCAGGCTGCAAGAATATGGTATCAAACCTTGCACAAATATCTGGCTGAACTTGGTTTTAGTCACTGCGCACATGATGTGGGTCTTTACGTAAAGTACGTTGACGGCAGAATTGTTCTGGTTACTGTCTACGTGGATGATATGCTAATTATTGGTAAAACCAGCGATATTGATGATATGGTCGACGCACTGCGGCTCAAGTTCACGATGAAGGATTTGGGACGCGTGAAACACTTGTTGTCGATGGAAATACACTATGAGCCTAGTGTCATGCTTTGTATGTCGCAATCCGCCTACATAGATCAATTGCTGTAACGCTTTCATATGAGTATGGCTAATTGGGTGGGTTCTCCACAGATGCAGAATGAGAAGATGGTGCCGCTGGAGCGTGACGTGGCCAAGATTAATGATCCAGCACTTCCGTATCGAGAGATTGTTGGGAAGTTGCAGTACTTGGTCACTTGTACGCGTCCAGATATTGCTAATGCGGTACGAAGACTCGGACGTCATTCTGGTGCACATGCAAAAGAGAATTTTGCTAGTGCTTAGCGCGTGTTGCAGTACCTGCAGGGTACGAGGACATTTGGATTGGTTTATCGCAAAGATGATGCGACATTGCTGATATGTTCACCAAGGCGCTCGGACCACAGCGATTTGCAATGCTGCGGGAGCTGCTTGGAGTTGAGGACGTGGTTGAGGCTGCTTCAAAAGCAGGCCTGTCAACACGACACAAAAGTGTTGATGACCAGGAATCCTGAGTTCTGGGGGAGTACGAGAGTATGAGACTCGTGTTGATTTCTTTCTCTATCACTCTCTCATGTTCACTCATGATCTGGTCGCGTTCTGGTCGGATGGCTAGGAGAAGACCTGCAAGTTCGATGGATGGATTGTATGGTCAAAGGGGGTTTTCTGCTTAGGCTTTCCTCCTCGTGCATGGCACGTGTAGAAGTCACACAGTTGGTGTGAGGTTAATGATTGAATATTACTTCGAGTTCTGCTCTCTAGTACGCAAATGTTCCCTATCTACTCTTCGTCGACACTCATCCGCAGCGCTAAAGCTGTTAGTACATTGTCTCCTTGCTGCTGGTAGCCAGCAGCCGTTGCATTCGAGAGGTCCATTGGTTCCGGATCCTCCAGTCCTCACTACCGAGCGCGGTTGCTACCTCGGCACATTCGCATGGAGTTTAGTCTGCCGCAGGCTAAACTCTTCTTGGATGGCAAGGGTGATTGCAGCCTTGAGAGTACTCGGGTACTCTCGGATGAGATAGGTCTTCATGGGCCCATCTCTAAGTCCCTTCATGAACGTGATGACCTTGGTCGCCTCGTCAATTGGATTAGTCACGATATTTGAGACCAAGTATCGTGTACGCTGCGCGTAAGCATGGCCATCATGCTTACCCTGCTGAAGGTCGAGGAACTCCGCCCTCGACCGGAACTCGTTTTGCGGGGGCTCACGCGCTTGTCTGAGCTCCTCTGTGAATACTTCGTACATGCTGAAGCACGTAGGATCAGAGAGTCGGCGCCCATACGCCCAACTCCTTGCGCGTCCGCCAAGGCAGGACATGGCGAACGCAACCTTTGACAACGGGTCGGCGATACGTCGAGCCGCTATGGCTGTGTCGAGTTCGACAAGTCATCGGAGGAGAGGCTCGCCCTCTCTTCCCACATAATTGCTTACGCTCAATTTTAATGATTGAGTACGCGGTGTCGTCCCCGACGACGCCGTCGCTGAGGAAGCAGCATCGCGCTGCTCCTTCATGATGAATCCTAAAGCAACACCATGTTGCTCCGTCGGCGATAGCGTACGCACCATCGTAGCTATCGCCGCCTCCCCAATGACTGTTGACAGTCGTTGAAGGGCTTCCCACTCTGGGTCAGACAGGTGGGGCAGTCAGCGCCTGCAACATGCGTTGCAGGCGTATTGGGGCCCTCCATGGGCACCTCCGTGCTCATGCGGTTCTCGGCTCCGCGTTCGTACACCCTGCACGAACGTCAAGCAGTCGGTCGTTGGACGGACTACAAAGTGCTACCAGGTGTAGTGGGCCTATATTGGCTCACTACTTTTGCTTACACGTTGCGCTGCGTGTATGAGGAAGCGGTAGTTTATTGATAATTTGAATAAATTATACTTGCGTCCTCAAGTAATTGACCAGACTGATGCTGCTATCGACGGCTGCTGCCACCGTAGCGTCTACGGAGTCTACATTATCTGCTGCTACCGCCGCCGCTGCAGTAGTTTCAACTGCATCTACCATATTTTATGAAGTGATTATCGCTGCCGTAGTGCCCAACGGAGTTCACACTATCTGTTGATGCGGTTGTCGCCATAGTAACTACTAAATCTACAACATCTAACGAAACTCTTGTACTGTTCGAACATCTCCATGTCTTCATCAATGCGAACGTCTTCACCTCCATCAACAATACAAACTCGTCCTCATCCTAGACCTTCCCTTCGATCAGCCTCGTTTTCGTTTAATTGGTTCCGAGACTCCGCCTTGATACCCTACGTCTTCGATTTTCTACGACTGTCAGCATGCTGCCTCGATCATGCCCCGCTGGGGTCTCATCTCGATCGCTGGACTGTGATGCGTGGCGCAATATAACCTTGGCTGCTTGGTTTCTTCTGTCTCTGGATATTGGATTGTAAGGAATACATGTGACGAGGCTCGCTCGGATCTTTCCGGCGAACCCGTCAATAGCCTGCCGCCAACGCACTCTATGTCCCACGCACGAACCTTAGTGGATGGGACGGGGCAACTGGCTTCAATGAACCGTCGCTTCAACCAGAACTGGCTCGGGAAGCATGGATACACTGTCGGTCGACGCCCCAGGTCTCAGCTGGGAGTCTCAGCCACTCCGCTGAGACTACCGTAACTCTGAAGTCATGATGACTGACGTTAATTATGGATTTGCTCATTTCTTGCGAAGATTGGGTTGCGGTCACCCGCGGAGCTACGCTGAGCTCAGACGTCCCGTGTAGACACCTGTTGATGGCTGGATACGCGGTAAACTGAGCCGACCTGGTCTCAGCTGAACTCGTTGCGGCTCGGCTGAGAGTCGGTCAGCTTTGGTGGTGAAGGCGCTGAAGTCTCTAAGTCTCAGCTGGAAGAACTGAAGTCCCCGAGTCTCAGCTTGGATCACTGAGACTAGCTGGTCTCAGCTGAAGCCAGTTGGTTTCAGATCTCACTACTCTGAGCACGGGTGGTCTCAGCCGGAGCAGCTGAAATCTATATGTCTCGACTCAGATGTTTCAGCGGGATGTGCTTGGGCTCAGCGGACGCTCCGGAGTCTCAGTTTGGCGACCCAGGTCTCAGATGATGCGGACACTGGTGGACATTTATGCCGGGGGTCTCAGTTGGAATCTTGTCTGAGACTATGAGTCTCAGAGTGGCCGATGGGTACACGGTGAATGCGCGCTGCTGGAGGATCGCGTCATCAATGATGACGGACTCATATATCAGCTGGGATGAGACCTGTCGCACCCAGATTACGACACACTTTCGGCCAATGAGTCACCGGGGATCAGCAACTCATCACTGAAGCTTCGTTGAAGATCTGCTGAACCCATGCCTGACCACGCTGGATTTTGCTGAGCTCGGCCCATTATTGGCTAAAATCCAGGTTGAAGCGCCGAATGCCTTAGGCACACCGGCAGCTCTCAGGATGGTCTGAGCACCCTTTGTGGGTGCTCTCCGAACGGCGCTGTGCGCCTCCACTTGATAGGTCTTTGTTTGCATGTGTAATAATTGAATCAGAATCGAATTTGCCCCGAAGGACGCAAGTGGGAGTGCTTCCTTGTGTAAAAGGGTGCCGAGGACCAGTTCCATCAAAACTCAACCCCATAATATATGCTATATTATAGTCTTTTAGGGTGTACCTCGGTGTGAAGAGGAGCTTAATTAGCTATTTTATATTATTACGTGGTCTGGACGACATTGCCAACAAGTATTTCATATTTTCGGGGAGTAAGTGACTCTCCTGAGGTTTCGGTGAAGCGACAGCGCGGGGCTGAGATCAGGTCAAGTCTTCGGTGTGGTCGCCGGATTTCGCTTATATTTGAGCGTGGTGCGCTGGTGTCCCTGGGTGCAGAGCGAGAAGCCAGACTACGGATAGGCTCAAACCGAGCCAATTTTCTCGGGGCCACTCTGGCGAGTGAAGACCCGTGGAAGCGGCTCCCAGCTGGAGCCGCCGGAGGAAGTGAAGAAGCTACGGAGACCAGGACTAAGGTCTCGGAAGAGGTGGACAAATTACGTCTGGAGTGTCGTGTTTTGTATTGAAGAAAACCCGGGACACATTGGGTTAGACACGTGCGAGCTGAGATCTGTTGAGTGAGGAGCAGGTTTCGTTTGCCGCGCACTGGAGACATCTGAAGCTGGAACAAGATTGCTGTGGCTGGCTGACGTCTGGGGCCAAAGCGTAACCCAAGGAAGAAACGCCAAGGGGATCGCAAGGAAGGTGCACACGCCGCGCCTGACCAAGGACCGGAGCTGGGAAGTCTCAGCGGAGTCGTTGTTGGTTTCAGCTGAGATCGTTCAGCTGAACCCCCAAGCTTCTGAGCCTTTTGTGCTCTAGTCCGACGTTCGGCGGTCTACGTTTGCTCAAGGTTCGATCTGGAAGCTGGGGATTTACCGCATCTCGCAACCAAATGGGTGGAAGCCATTGCGCCCGTCGATTTGACACCAAGTTGACAATTTCTATAGTAAAATCAAGTGAAGCACACATATCTATTTCAATAACGAAACCAAATGAAATGCACATACCAATTTCAATAACGGAGAAAGGATTCGCGCTATGGTCGCTAAAACGCCACCATAGCGTTGAGATGCGCTCGAGGACAATGCTCGTACCAGTAGCTATGTAAAACATCTCACTCCGTAGTTAGCACCTGTCCGCTTGACCAGGGTATCCCCCAAGGCCTCGCGGACAGCGGTAGCGCCTTCCAAAGTGCCTCAAGGCGAGTCGCCGGCACTGACGAATTCGCGCCATTATCTACTATCATTCTATTAGAAAATAGCGCGAAATTGTCAGCATCCGTGCCGGGACAGCGTCGATGAGTACCCATGCTAGTGTTTGAAGTTGGTGGCGAGTGGGACTCGTAATTTACGCGATATCTTTCGAGGATCGGGAGGTATTACGCGATCATAGCATCCTAACTCCAGCCAATCACTGTGCTTCGCTTTCAATTATGCTCGAGTGTCTGCCATTTATTAGCCAATGAAAATACAGACGAGGGCGTGAATAAGGAACGCCTGATATATAACAACTTTCAAGTGGTATGAGCCAATTAGAGGGCATAAATTGCCATTGATGTGACAAAGTACTTGATTTAGTTAATTATGTCACTAATCTGTGTCCGGTCCACGTATAATCCGGCGTTGCGCCAACAACATTTGATGGTGTCGGCGTCCAGCGCATTCCACGCGTTGCTGCACCACGTGACTGCGTCCGATGTCTCGATGACAAAGGGGTCCAGCTCGCAGCACAATCTCCGGACTGCCTCTTCGCCGCAGTCTTGCAGTACACGCCGCTTGATCCACGCGATCACACCTTGGTCTATCGGTTGGATCGCCGCTGTCGTGTTTGGGGGCAAGAACTCCACCTCCACGTTGGCCAATGTGTCCTCCGGAGGTATGGCACAGGTGCATTGTCTAGTAGAAGCAGAATCTCCCTCTTGGCCTCACCCATCGACTTGTCCAAGTCCTTCAACCATTGTTGAAAGACTGGTACAGTTATCCAACCTTTGCTTGTGCCCTTGTATTGTGCGGTCAATGGCTTCATGGGCAGCCAACGCGGCTTCTTGGCTTTGCCCAGAAAGAGTAGCGGAAGCTTCTCCGTCCCGGAGCTGAGCCCATTCTCCTAGCGTCGCGAGGCTCCACGTTGGCTCGCGGGTGTGCATTGCACAGAGTTCGAGCTGTTACTGCTTGTTGAGGCGCATTCTCCGTGCTTGCCGCTCCATCTTGTTCGTGTCAAATTCGAATTTCCCGCCCAGATTCAAAACCCAGCGATGGCCAATGTCAGTGCTTCAAGCTCTTACCTCTATAATTGCATAATATTAGGTTTTGAAGGTTATAGGATGACACCCGTTCCTTATTCACGCCCCGTCTGTATTTAAGATTTCAATTCCAGAGAGTACCGTAATTTATGAAGGGGAGCAAAATGCCCCACTTGATGGGGATGTATGCTAGTTTTGTATACTATATAGATTCAAGTCAGTAAGCGCTGTTCACGAAAGGGTTAAAATACGCTAAAGCAGCACTTCCGTCGTCTTCGAGCTGGTCCTCGAGGATCTTCTCGACACTCGACCGGCTTGATCTTCTTCTTCAGTGTGGACATGGTGTTGGCGAGGCTTCCCCACAGGCCAGCACCCTCCGAGCTCGGCTTGCCTTTGTACGTCAGCTCCGAGCGGGGCGACCGTTTGCGCGCCTCCTTGTTCTTGATCTCGACCAAGCTGCTCTTCATCTGCTTGATCTTCACGAGCAGGTACAGCACGCCATCCTCGGTCGGCAAGCGGCCCAGGAAGATGAAGCGGTGTCGCACACCGTCCCCCACGCGGACGACCAAGGCCTTCATGGCCCCCAACGAAGCCCTAGCCGCCGCCGCCACAAGGGTGTCACGCTGGAGGTGACCAAGCCCACCAAAAAGCGCATCCGCAGACAGCGCAAGGAGCTGACGCGGCGTCCGAGTGGGCGCCGCGTCGTCGTTGTTGCTGCCATCGCTCCAGAGCGTCTCGCAGTTTGTGGAGAGCATCGTCAACGCGCTCTCGAGTGACGTGTCGGCGCCCAGCGTGAGCCCCGTGAACTCACCCACCTGCGCTTGAGAGACCTCGGGCGTCGGGCGCGAACTGGTCGCAGGCCTGCACGTCTGCCAGCATAACATGGGCGCCATCTCGTTGTTGAAAACCAGCGCTTCAACGGGTCTTGCTGGTTTTGTGTACACGTAGCAGCAAGAACCGTACATGTATTGATGTGTCTGCTTGTGGCCACATGCACCGTACGGTATATAGAAAAGTTCCACGGGAAAACGTAATGTATGATCACCATTGGAAGGCTGTGCGACGGATAACATTGAGCAATGTAAAATTCCCCAACATGAAATTTCGTATTTGTAGTGGCAGGCTTACAACAACTCTCATTTCAGATTTGACCCTGTCGATTAGCTCAGTAATGCAACTCTATGGCCACTATTAATTACTCACTTACCATTGCATAATTTGTAGATAACGAAACAACTAGAATTAGAAAATGATAGACTTTTGGATAGGCACTGAGCAGAGACACCGAATACTATTCTCATCTTCAGATACGTTATTTCCCATGTCCCATTTTTGTCGTGAATGTGGCACGTAGTTGGCCCACGTATACAGTAATCACGCGTACAGTAATCACGCGAATAGTAATCGGCCCACGTTGTAGTTGAAGGTTGTTCGTCGAGGACGTGTTGTTGTAGAATGAGAGATTTTAGCCCAGGCCGCTTGGGCTGCGGCGGAACGGCCACCGGTTTCCTCACAACGCAGGCACTTGCAGCCTTCCTTCTCATTTATACATGTAGCGCGAGCGATATGCGAGCGTTATGAAACTGCAAAAAGGACGTCGGCTTGAATAATTTTAGCCCTCAGAACTACTTTACATAGCAAGATGGAAAAGCTCCTCTCTGTAGCAGAAGAAGGCACGATGCCTAGTACGGTTCGTTGCCGCTTGAAGCTAAAGAAAGGTGAACCACTAAGCAGTTGCCGTGACAAGGGACGAGTGACTCGATTTGATTTCACAGTCGTTTGTCATTGTGAGCGAGAAAACCCCGAATGGCCGGGTGATTGGTGGCATTCGGACTTTGTCGTCCTCTAAGGACTGCTAACTTGCCTCTAATCTGAGTTTTAACTTTAGCACAGGTTATAGCAAATCCCAACCCACACCCTAGTCTCGCCTATCTTGTTCCCAGTTCAAGACGTCGACTTGGCCAAAATGAGTGAAAGGCGCAATACCAAGTGTCTCATCTTAAGCGCCTATCCAAAAGTCTATCATTTTCTGATCCCAGTGGAGTCCTGACCTATGGACTGCGAGGTTGCAAGACACACATAGCTCACATGCAAATATACTAAGTTAGAATAGAGCAACGCAAATTGCGAACGCGACACATTGTTATTGATGTCGTAGTTCCGAATGCAAGTAGTACATGTATAGACATCCTTCAGTAAGCCTGAGTATATTTTTCCGTAACGGTAGACACATGTTGCTGATAGACAAGCAACTCATGCATGTATGCACGTTTCCCGCAGGACGACACTATCCCGCCACTTCTACTTAAGTCAGCACATCATCATTGGGGAACAAATCCGAACTGCACTTTTTAGTTATTTCTGCAAGGTATGTACATGGTTCCGGAACGACGGTATCCAGAACAGGCTTATACTGGATGGAAGTACTCACCTGCTAGGAATTGTTGGGTGCACGTTTGTTGCGTGGCTTGTTTTCCGTAGACCTTTGGTTCCCACTTCGCAATTTGTTTTCCAAGACACACCATCCGCACCAAGAAGCACCAGCAACATCCAGAACCAATCATGCGTCTGCCCTACACCCTAATGACCGCTGTTTCGACTCTCTCCGTTCACCAAGTTCCTGTCGCTGCGTCTGTTGGTAGTGACATTGCGCTTACTGGTGCAATGTCGTTGGGATTGTTGCACTTTGTTGGCGCCGACCAAAGTGTTAGCGTCCAGACTCGACTTCTGAGAGGCGACAACATCGACGAACGTGACGAGGAAGAGAGAGGATTTGCGGACATGGCTGCGGTTAAAAACTTTGTCAAGGAGATGCTACGGACGGAATCGTTTTCGGCTCTCGAGAAAGTGGATGATCTGGTGAGCCTAAATAAAATTTCGGCTGCGGCAGACGAGCACTTGGCATCGGTGTTCAAGTTTGCACACGACAACAATATGAGCCCAGATGATCTGGCCACCCACCTGAAAACTATTCCAAAAGCGGACGAAGCCATTTCAGAAAAGGCGGTTGCAATGTACTCCAATTACTTGGAGGGACTTGGCAAAGAATAACTAGCCTGAAGAGAAGCGATTGCTAACGATGTGAATATCGGTTTGCTCGTAGAACAAAACGCGAAGACTTACCAGTTCTCTTAACGAATAATACAGATTTTGTTCGAGAACTTTCGTGACAACATCGTCTAATTACTTTGTCAAAGTCACAGCTCATTCTTCACGGTACAATGCGAGCTGATAGGATATTGGATCGCGGTTCGACGACTTGCTACCTCCGTACTGAAGAAAATGACACTTTAAACTACGTGGTATACGATATACTGTTTTTCTAAACGCCCTCGACGGTACTAGTAGCCGTTTAAACAAATTTAAATGAATTTGCATAAATAAATTCGACCGAAATGATTTTTTTTTCAACAGGGCGAGAAGAGCCTCTCAATCTCACTCCCTCGGACGAGAATTTTAGACGGGAGCCGGTAACTGTGAATTACCGTCTCCAATGAAAGTTATATGAGGTATGGAGCCGATAAAGACCCGAAAATAGCCTCCCGTGTCGCTTTAGGAGTGGCGCAGGAGACGGCAAATCCTTCCGAATGTTGTCTCCTTACCGTCTGCTGAGGACGAAAAGGAGACGAAAATATCGGGAGACGGACCCTTGAGGTTGCAAGGCTCCCTGTTTTATTGGGAAGACGCATCTCGGGTTCGTCTCGTCGGAGGGGTGCAGAATTGCGAAATTCGATGTGATTTTTGTCTGAATAAAAAGCTATTCCACGCCGAAATTTCATGACATTCCGCTTTATTAGCGATCTCTCACTTATCTAGGAAAAATGTAGGAATTCTCGCGGGCAACAAAGTCTCTCTTATTGCTGGTGAAGATACGCTGAGTTGTGTCCAATTATGGCAAGCTCCACGAGCGCTTAGAAGGTGCTGGACCAGCTAGGCGGAGCGTAGTTCCGAGGGATAGCTCGGATACCCCGCGCTTGCGAGTCGAAGCCAGGAGAGGCAAGCTCTCCATTCCTACCGTAAATATTTTTTGTGCCTGCTCTTGAGTCATGTCTAATCTTGTCGCAAAAGCGTCGTCACGCTTTGGTATATGGTAGCACTTGAGCAGAGGAAGTAGCAGCTGAAACACTCAGGCAAGATGCCGTCGCCGTAGCAATCAATACTTGATTGTTCTTGAACGGGTAAATTGTGATCTGATTGAGTTTTAGTCGTGCTTCGCTTTCTAGCTCTCACTACTGGACTACATGACTCTCTTCCTTATCATCTAACATGTGACTTGAACTGCAACTTCAATTTAATTTTGAGCGGCGCACAGCCAAGAGCGGATCACATCTGCCGTGTTCATCCGCTAGAAATGGTCGTGTTCAACATGAAGTTTTCGTCCTCACAGCTGTCTCGATTTGACTCGTAGCAGCTTCGATATTCTCGTGACAAATCTAGTTTCGTAGCCAGCCTCTGCTGCCGATTCAGCAATCCGTTTTACTAGGTTGGTCCAGTCCTAACATGTTTTTCGAAATTGTTTACGAGGTAGATCGTGCGTGCCGACTCGCTTTAACGGCGGGTAGCCTCTTGTCATGAATGTAGCCATTCCCCTCTCGTAAGCTGTAGGAAGAAGTATTTCTCGACGCCGATAGAGATCCTTTATTGCGCTGCGCTACCCACTTAGCGTCCCCAACACTGACGCTTTTGCGCTTCTCCAACAGGAACGCCTCAAAATCACTCGGTGTAAAGTCTGTGAGGTCGAGCTGAACAGTGCTTGTAAAATACATCGGTGGCTCGTCGCGTTTACTTGATCGAATCCATCGAGATATAACCGCCAAGCTACCTCGATGCGCGCGCTGTGTTTTGGAAGACACGCACGCATCCCTTACATCTTGGATAGTGACTTCTCTTGTTTCACTCCCATTTTGCGCAGCAGCCCAAGTCGACGGTGCGCTGGCCGATTTGGGGGAGGGGTACGTCACCAAAGTGGTGGCTGAAGGGAACACGTCATCGCTGCACGTCGAAGGCGCTGAAGATAGACTGCTCGACGGTGGGGTACAAGGCCAGACAGACTCAACGGAGACCGGGGCCATGATGGCGCTCGAAGCCAAGCTGGGCTCGGTGGCGTTCGAGGTCGAGATGGACTCGGTGGTGCTCGAGGTATTCGAGGCCAAGCTGGGCTCAGTGGTGGGCGGGGCCGAGCCACTCTTGGAGGTGGGCCGAGCCGAGCCGCGCTTAGAGGTGGACAGCGTCTGGCTGGGCGCGCTCGAGACAGGTTCTCCTTGACTTGCTTGGTCGCGCTGCGGGTCTTCATGATGCAGGATGGATCGACTTGATGGCGTGAATTGTTTTGTACCAATCCTAGCGAGTCGGATGTGTTGCCTACGAAACCCGTGCCACTCGTTTGCCTTTGTGAGTGTATACAAATTTCTATATGGCCACTAGCGCTATCACTCACATTTTTGTCGATTTGGCCGCGATATTTCCTACGATTACATATTGCCGCCTTCTCTAATTTCGCAACCCTACCAGGCCTTCTTAATCGAACTTTGAGTATAATCACCATGGCACTAAAGCCAGCTTATGAAACTGCAAAACAGACGTCGGCTTGAATAATTTTAGCCCTCAGAACTACTTTACATAGCAAGATGGAAAAGCTCCTCTCTGTAGCAGAAGAAGGCACGATGCCTAGTACGGTTCGTTGCTGGTTGACGCTAAAGAAAGGTAAACTACTGAGGAGTTGCCGTATCAAAGGACGAGTGGCTCGATTTGATTTCACAGTCGTTTGTCATTGTGAGCGAGAAAACCCCGAATGGCCGGATGATTCGCGCCATTCGGACTTTCTCGTCCTCTAAGGACTCCTAACTTGCCTCTATTCTGAGTTTTAACTTTACCACATGTCATAGCAAATCCCAACCTACACCCTAGTCTCGCCTATCTTGTTCCCAGTTCAAGACGTCGACTTGGCCAAAATGAGTGAAACGCACAATACAAAGTGCCATATACGACCTACGCTTCACCGACAATCACCAAAGGCTGGCCTTGTCGCCATCGACTTCATGTGCTGGCTCAGCGTACTCCCTAACACTAATATGTTAGTTACTATACATGCTATTTACTATGCATGTTAGCTAACTGTTCGTTAGTGTCTAGTGAATTTAAGCTAACATGTCAGTAGAAGTTAGAGCGATAAGTGTGAACCCGACGACTAGAAAACTTGAAATCGAGCTTCCAGTCTCCTTTGCTGTATATAATAGCGTCATATCCTTCTGTGACGTCATCTTAGTAACACGTTAGCTAGTGGGCTGTTAGCCGATTTTGCTGAAGTACCGATTACAATTGTTTCAACGAATTTTGGGCCAGCCTTGGGTGTTTTCGACTAAAAACGTCGGAGTGTTCTCCTACAAAGAACCAATTAAGCTATCTTATGGTTTCAATTTATGAAGAATTATCCAACAATGTGAGAGACATCCATATGCAAATATGGCTCACGCTGAAGTTGAATTACAGGATTGGGTGGTACTCGCAAGATGTGAATTCCTCGTGCACCATTGCTGTTTATTGCACGCGCTTGGATAGGCCCTAAACTGCGTCTTGTGTTCGCTTTCTTATGGAGTAGGCTTTGTTTCTACGCTTTTCATTGTTCCCTTTGTTGCCAGACACGATGGCGAACCTAGTCGACAAGCTCAAGTACAAAAGATCAGTCCGAGACCCGCGAAGTTCGACATTAACGAGTTCCTATCCAGGATCTACAACAACGACATATGCCGCGGGCGCAACAAGAAGATTCTATGGAGTCGAGAGCGCGTCTCCTCACATAAGGTGCAATTTGGAAACTGTTTCAGAGAAGGAGATTTTCGAGGGCCTTCTAAAACAAAAACGCGATAGAATGGAGGTCAACCACACGGGTGTGATCGGCACTACCGAGGAGAAAACTGATGAACCGCCACCTTAATCGCCAGCTAAACGCCCGAAGCAACGTACGGTCAAGAATTCAGCTGTAACAACACGGGTAGGTTCACTAACATATGCTGAACGTGCTCGAATCACTGAAGGTTAGCGAATTTCGTATTTCGGACTGATATTCCTTTTCGAGCCGTAGATTCTGATGCTATGCGAGAGCTGCTACAATCGTTGCGCCCGGCGTACGTGCCGTTTAATCCAAGTGCTAAACTATGTCCGGTTCGCTTTTAAACGACGTCTTTCACGCTTCCAAGTGATGGCTGGTCTGACATCAACGGTGTGCACATGCGTGCTTATTGTAACGGGGTACACACACAAGTGACAACTATCACTTGTGCGTGACGATAGTCACTAGTGGTTCTTACAGACAGATGTCTGTTAGAAGATAGATACTTCCTCACGTTGGTGTAAGTTACATCAATGGCTACACTTTCGGCCACCAGAATGAGTGGCCTGCATATAACCAATAATCCTATTGGTAGAAAGCAGCATATTTCTACCAATCAGAGACGTACATGTCAACGGGGCTCTGGCGGCCAACGCCTTTCATAGATGATAAACAGTGTTAGCAGATTTAGGAGGAAAATCAATTCACAAACAATACAGTTCTCATTTTACCTGAGTTAAGTCACTTGGAATCTTTATTTGATTTATATTGTACTTGTGGACTCAAGTATAATTAATTCAAATTATTAACAAACTCCTACGCTTCCTCATACATGTGGCGCGACGTGTAAGCTAAAGTAGTGAGCCAAAGTAGGCCCACTACACCTGGTAGCACTTTGTAGTCTGTCCAACGACCGACTGCTTGACGTTCGTGCAGGGTGTACGAACGCGGAGCCGAGAACCGCATGAGCACGGAGGTGCCCATGGAGGGCCCCAATACGCCTGCAACGCATGTTGCAGGCGCTGACTGCCCCACCTGTCTGACCCAGAGTGGGAAGCCCTTCAACGACTGTCAACAGTCATTGGGGAGGCGGCGATAGCTACGATGGTGCGTACGCTATCGCCGACGGAGCAACATGGTGTTGCTTTAGGATTCATCATGAAGGAGCAGCGCGATGCTGCTTCCTCAGCGACGGCGTCGTCGGGGACGACACCGCGTACTCAATCATTAAAATTGAGCGTAAGCAATTATGTGGGAAGAGAGGGCGAGCCTCTCCTCCGATGACTTGTCGAACTCGACACAGCCATAGCGGCTCGACGTATCGCCGACCCGTTGTCAAAGGTTGCGTTCGCCATGTCCTGCCTTGGCGGACGCGCAAGGAGTTGGGCGTATGGGCGCCGACTCTCAGATCCTACGTGCTTTAGCACGTACGAGATATTCAAAGAGGAGCTCAGACAAGCGTTTGAGCCCCCCGCAAAATGAGTTCCGGTCGAGGGCGGAATTCCTGGACCTGCAGCAGGGTAAGCATGACGTATATGCTTACGCGCAGCGTGCACGGTACTTGGTCTCGAACATCGTGACCAATCCAATTGACGAGGCGACTAAAGTCGTCACGTTCATGAAGGGACTGTGAGATGGGCCTGTGAAGACCTATCTCTTCCGAGTACCCGAGTACTCTCAAGGCTGCAATCACCCTTGCCATCCAAGAAGCGTTTAGCCTGCGGCAGATTAAACTCCATGCGAATGTGCCGAGGTAGCAACCGCGCTCGGTAGTGAGGACTGGAGGATCCGGAACTAATGGACCTCTCGAATGCAACGGCTGCTGGCTACCATCAGCAAGGAGACAATATACGATGCTTCCGTTGCGGAAGGATCGGTCACTTTGCTCGGGAGTGCACAGCTCCCATACCCCCCTGGAGGTGGCCGTCGTGGCGATGCTAGGCATCGCCGCGGACCAACAAAACACGCGAACATCCAGTAGGCGCGGGGCGCCCTACTGGTAATGCAGTCACGCGTGCCGACATCGGGGACGCGACACTGAGGACTGCAGCCCCCAGTGAGACCAGATCTCGCTGCAAGAAGCAAGATGACAGGCCGAACCTGGTCATCTTGAAGGTAACGTCGAAGAGAGCGAGCGACTCTCTTCGCGCTCTGGTAGATTCGGGCGCGTCGAGCAACTTTGTTCGACTGCGGAGTTTACCGAGACTTGACTTCGAGGAGGTAAATGTACCTCGAAGTCTTCTGGAGGTACGACTGGCAACAGGTGCCATCGTAAAAACCGAGAAGCGCGTCGTGAACGTGCACTTCTCGTACAAACAACGGGTGTTTGCCGAAAACTTTATCGTCCTGGACCTGGACGATAAGTTCGACGTGGTAATGGCCATACCGTGGCTTGCACGGCATGATCCGGTGATAGACTGGAAGAAGCACACGCTCGTGCGCTTCGGCCGCGACAGCGGAACAGAGAGCGATGGCCCTGTTACCGCAGCACACGCACCAGCAGGTGCGCGCGGCTCACCAGTCGAGACAGCGCTTAGTGCCGCTGTCCCCGAGTGCCCAAGGGGTGCGCGAGGGCGCGCACAAGTGAAACCAACGTCGGCAATGCTGCCGACGTCAAAAGAAAGATGTACTAGTTCCGGGAACTAATACCCACGTTCAAGCGTGTAGGGACAGTCCCTGACCCGAAGCGGTCAGGTCGACAACGACGCGTCGGCTCCGGGAGCCGACGCACCCTCGGTCATGAGGGGCTCCGCCAATAACTGGCGTCGAGGTGACGAAGGCGTGTCAACTCCGGGAGTTGACGCCGCAAACAGTGCGGACGGTTGCAAACGTACCGCACTGACGCAATTTGCATGCTGTCGTGCAGCCCGGCTGCACGGCGAAGCGCCATGCGATCAAGCTGGGCTTGATACCGCGCGCCCGTGGACAGGGTCCGCCGGCGAACAACTGTCCACGGCCGGGCCTGGACCAGAAGAACCAGCGTGCGGAGCCGGGCTCCGCACAGCAAGAAGACGGCGCATGCGAAGAACGCTGCGCAATTCTCGGTCCGGGACCGAGACGTCACTAGGACTGTCTGCCGGGCAGACTGAGGCGGTGACGCCGGACGTTGAGACGCTAAGCGTCTTGATGCGTACCGATACTGGATTCCAGTATCGTGAAATGGAGCTCGTTAATCCTCCGACGAGGGCGTGGGAGTTGACTTCGCTTCCAGTCATGAGCTGGAAGCGCTTCACGCACGACTTGCACGATGGACGCATCGAGCAAGTCTGCGTTCTTTCGGACAGCGAAAGAACGAAGAGCGAGAGCGAAGAGCTGAGGCAGCTCTTCATGAGAAGTACCACTGAGAGTGAAGACACTCTCAGTGCGAAGACGAATTGAGAGCGCTTCGAGGAACAGGACTGGGACTCGCTGAAGTCGAGTCCCGATTACGAATTGTTGTAGGAGTACAAAGACGTACTCCCGGAAGAGATTCTTGCGGAGCTTCCATAGGATAAGGGCATACAGCACGAGATTGATCTCGTGCCGGGCACGAAGTACTGTGTCACGCGGCAGTGGCCGCTGCCGCGAGAGCAGGTGAAAGCAATCGACGACTTCTTTGAAAGTCGTCGCAAAGCAGGACAAGTGCGGGAATCAAAGTCCCCGCACAGTGTTCCGACGTTCTGTGTCAAGAAGCCACAGGACGGATGGCGCATCGTTCATGCGTATAACAAGCTGAACGATGCGACGGTACCGGCGCAGACGCCGATACCACGAAAAGATGTTATCATCGATTCGATGGCCGGGAGCACAGTTTACAGTGCTATCGACTTGCGAGATGGATTCTATCAGATCCTAATGCGTGATAGCGATATTCCTCTCACGGCAGTGAGCACGCCAAGTGGCATGCTCTGGGAGTGGCATGCTCTGGGAGTGGCTAGTAATGCCGCAGGGGCTTAAGGACGCCCCTGCGACCTTCAACCGGTGCGTGACGCACTTGTTGCGCTCGGTGTGCGACTTCGCGCCGAGCTACTTCGATGATGTGTTCATCCACAGCCGGGATGTGGACGAGAAGACCGACGTAGAGATGCACAGGGTGCATCTCCGGAAGCTACTTGAGCTTATGCGAAAACATAAGCTCTATGCGAACCTGAAGAAGTGTATCTTCGGGGCAAGCGAGATACCCGTCCTCGGGTGTCTCGTAGGGGAAAATGGCGTTCGCCCTGACCCGGAAAAGGTCAGAGTGATTAATGAATGGCCAACGCCTTCAAGTGTCAAGGAACAGAGGCGGCTCCTTGGCTTGACCACATACTACTTGGAAGTAGACCATTTGTGGTCTACACCGATCATGCATCACTGCGCACTGCAGTGAAGTCGCCACACATTTCACAAAGAATGGCGAGATGGCTCTCATTCTTTGCGGAGTATAACTTCCGGGTCGAATACAAACCCGGAAGGTTGAATGTGGTAGCCGACCCGTTATCACGTCGGCCGGACTACGCAGAAGCTGCTGACGTCAATGCCATTGACGTCATGCGAACGAGCACACCCACGTCGTCTCTGTTGGACGACGTGAATGCCGCGTTCGCGCACGACGCGGACGCGAGGCTCTTGCTGGTCTATCGCACAACACCTTCTGACAAGGCTCGTCAGAAGTTGCCCAAACATCTTCGTGCGCGTGCACACCGCTTTCGAGTGCACGACGGAATACTGCTTTATAATGCAGTCGACGACATGCGATCCGCGTTGTCGTGCCGAATGACCATGACCTGCGACTCAGGATCATGTACGAGTATCACGATGCCCCGTCTGCAGGACATCTCGGACGCGAGAAGACATACGTCCTTCTCACGCGTGTCTTCTACTGGCACCACCAGCACAAGTGGGTGCGCAACGTCCGTGCTTGCGAGGTGTGCCAACGCGTAAAGCCTGCGCCGTTTGCGCAGGCTCCATTGAAACCACTACCGACTCCGTCGGAGTGTTGGAAGTCCATGTCTTTGGACTTCATCTTTGGTCTTCCCCCGGACAGCGGAGGGAATACCGGTGTTGTGGTCTTCGTCGACCGCTTCAACAAGATGGTACATGTTGCTGCGGTGCCGGCAGAAGTGACTGCGAAGCAGACGGCCCGTCTGTTCGTCGACATGGTGTTCAAACACCATGGCATGCCGACCGACATTGTGTCGGACAGAGACCCGCGCTTCACAGCGCACCTGTGGCAAGAAGTGTTTACACTTCTTGGGAGCCAGCTTTCCATGTCGACTGCGGACCATCCGCAGACGGACGGTCAAACCGAGCGCGTGAATCGCGTGCTCGTCGACATTTTGAAGAGCTACGCTCACTCGTTCCAAAACTGGAGCGAGTGTTTGTCGATGGCGGAATTCGCCATCAACAACTCAGTGCATGCCTCGACCGGGCATACACCGTTCTACATAAATGCCATGCGGCATCCACGCCTACCGAGTTTACTCGGAGTGATGGCTCCCACTTTAAGTGGGGGAGAATCTACGACTGCAATACAGCAGCCGCAGAAAACCGATGACACTTGCACAGTGTCAGCTGCAACAATGGACAAGCCACATGAGTCTGCGCCCTGCGCAGACTCCTTCACCAACAAGGCCAACGACCACGGGTCAGCGCACTGCGCTGACCCCCAGAACAAGGAAAACGAGTCTGTGCAGAGCACAGACTCCACAAGGAACAAGGACCACGGGTCTGCGCAGGGCGCAGACACCGCGAAGAACCACGCAGAGGCTGAGCCTCTAGCGGAGAGCGACCTGAACGAGTTCAGCTCGGATGCGATCGACTTCATCAATAAAAGACAAGCCGTAATTCGGTTTGTCCAAGACAAGATTGCAGCTTCTGTGGATAAACAGAAGCTGAACGCCGATAATATTGGCAGGGGCAACACAAATGAAAGCAAAGTGAGTTCATTGGTTTTGTTATCTACTCAAAACCTGCCTAAACATGCTGTTTCCGATTTCGGAGCAAGTAAGCCTGCTCCGCGCTTCATCGGGCCATTCACGGTGATGGCACGCCACGGTAACGCATACACGCTAGACATACCGTCTAGCATGCGGCTCCACCCGACATTTTATGTCGGGCTGTTAAAGCCATACCACCAGCATGAGCCACATGGCTCGTCTGACACGAAGAGACAGAGTCGGCAGGGGAAACCCTCCTCTCCAGCGCGTAGTCGCGCTGGAGCAGTTAATATAGTCGGACCTACAGCCCGACCGGCACGTTCAAGGCGGTCTGGAAGACCGCCACAGCCGGGACACGATGGTACAGAGCGGCAACCTCCGCGCTCTGTAGATACTCCACACCGTAACCTGGTCGTGGAGCGACACGAGACGAAGGTCAACACGGAGGTGACCATCGGGCCATGTTTCCACCACCTCCGCCACCGCTGCGAGACGCACGCAGAGAAATTCGCTGGATCGTCCAGCGAATTGTTGATCATAGGAAAACAATCCGAGGTCCGGATTGTTTTCGCATTCGCTGGAGAGGTTTCCCTCCCCAGCACGACACATGGGAACCACGGAACGACCTGATGGAAGACGTTCCGGACATGGTGAAGGAACACTAAGCCCAACACGCACTACCAGCAAGAAGGTAGTGCGAGCGCTGTAGTAATCTACAACGCCCGACAGCTCGCGTGCTAGATAATTAGCACGGGGATCAGTGAAGCGTTCAGGTGTACATATAGTATACCTGTTGAGGTCGCGGTTGCTAACACGCACCGCCATCTGAACGAACCGTGCGCACGCAGCACGGACACCAGCCTCCACCGCAACAGCGTGGAGTTGCTAATACTTGCCTCACCTCGATATGGACTCGAAGTGCTTTGGCGCTTGCTTACCCGATCACGGTCAGCAACATAAATTCGCTTAGAGATGTCGACGCATAGACGCGGTCGACATCGAAGAATCGTACACAGACACTGTGTTGTCTGTCCCCGTGGTAGCGGCGCACCTCGCGCTACCGCGCATGGTACTCAGCAACACAGAGTTACCCTCTGTTGCAATGGTGGTCTTCAGCTTGGTCAAGCTCATTGCGGATGAGCACGGATCTCCACAACCCAAAAAATTGACAAGCAGTCAATATTAATTGACGTGTCGAGACCGACACGTCTAAGCTTAACGGGGGGATGGTGTAACGGGATTACACACACAAGTGACAATACCACTTGTGCATGACAACGGTCACAAGTGACAACTGTCACTTGTGCATGACGATAGGCACTAGTGGTTCTAACAGACAGATGTCTGTTAGAAGATAGATACTTCCTCACATTGGTGTAAGTTACACCAATGGCTACACTTTCGACATCCAGTTGCCTGCATATAACCAATAATCCTATTGGTAGAAAGCAGCATATTTCTACTAATCAGAGACGTACATATCAACGGGGCTCTGGCTGCCAACCCCTTTCATAGATGATAAACAGTGTTAGCAGATTTAGGAGGAAGATCAATTTACAAACAATAGAGTTCTCATTTTACCTGCAATCTGTCGAAATCCTACGACACGCACTTGGTTGTTGATCTTCGACAAAATATGATCGTATTCGCTTTCGAGAAGCCAAAGCACCGCGTGCTTGCAAACAGTAAGCTGTAGCATTGATTGTACTTGCGGGTACCACCGCCTTGGAAGTGTCATTTTGAGCCCCGTTTTAACCTTAAATCGATTCCGTAACTTCTTGAATACTGCAACCACAAAACCACGCTCCTTGATAAACTCAACCACCGTCGTAGCGTTTGCAAGTAATTTCGAGAAAGTACCGATGCAGCACACATCCTTAATAAGTAAATTCAATTTCATGGGCAACACAACCATTGTAAAAATGTGCGGGTGCTTTTCAGGATAATGACCCAAGCTCCTTTCATGGAGGGAGCTTTGTCAGTCATCACCCTAACGCATATTTCATCGCCCAGCTCGTAGACCACCTCTACAATTTCGGCGGCAATCACCTCTGACGTCTGAGATATGCCGACGGTCGACTTGGTACGGAACGCAATTGGTTTCATACCAGGAATAATGTAGTGGGCCTACTTTGACTCACTACTTTAGCTTACACGTCGCGCCACATGTATGAGGAAGCGTAGGAGTTTATTAATATTTGAATTAATTATACTTGAGTCCACAAGTATAATATAAATCAATAAAATACCAAGTAACTAGTTTGCTGGAGGGACCAGCAGTCAACGAGCTGTAGGCGCCACGTATTTAGTTGTACTGGTCAGTGTGCAATCAATGAAGCGTGTATTTTTGCGTGCACTTCATTGGTCAAATGTGCATAGCGAACGTTGCTGTTCGTTTGCAACATTTCAAAGACTGGACTAACCGATAAAATGTACATTTGGTATGTTGACCGATCAAACATTAGCAGAACTGACGTGTTCTTTTGACAACATACCACCGCTTTATGTTGGAGGTGTCGCCATTATATGCAGCTGTATCTATTCATACTTTCCCCAAACCCCGACGTTCTTAAGCGATGTCATATACAAAGATGTATATAATAATACATGGGACGGAGTAAATATTTACCCTCGTGAATAGTTCCGGGAACTAAGGGGTTAAGGATTGAAATCGATATTACTACCAATCGCTGGTAAGGTAAATCATGAGTTTAAGGACAAAAACAGATTACTCAACTTTGACAGCATGCAACTTTTGACCCAAGATGGCTATGGAAACGTTCTTGGCAGATAAGAATCTGCGCTATTCCAACGATGTTTTGGACAGTTGCAGTTTGTCTCGGCACAACTTCCTGTCTCGGGGCATCACTGCGAAAAAATACCTACTTTTTGAGCCGCCGACTGGTTTAAGACCAAGAAATATCTTACTTTTAGTATGGGCGTCAACACATGGTTGGTACTACACTATAATTTCTGGTAAGTGCGATAATAAATCTATACTGATGATCTTATGTAATTATAGAGGCTGTAAGTTTACCTGTCAAACGATGGCTACGTATAACACGTCGTCCGTCAGCGGGCTCTGAGTCTTGCTGGTCTTCTTAGACGCTCTTGGCATTTGTTGCTTCCGCGACTTTTTCCTAGACGCAGTGCTGATGTCGAACATCTCACGGTTCAGTATTCTGCCGGCAACGGTTGGTGTCCGCGAGCTCCAGCACCGAGCGGGTCCAGCCGTCAGGATGCGCATCAGCTCCCAGACCTGGTGCCAGGAGATACGCCGGCTCGGTGGCCAGCCACGCCGTGTGCTTCGTCAGCTTGAACACATGCTCGGGCGACAGGAAGAGCATGGGCGTGTGCGGACGCGGCTCGAGTACGTGGTGCTCTTCTTCGCCCCAATCTGGCAGCAGTGGAGACTACAGGAACTCGAGCGGCCCAGCGACAGCAGCACGCCCGGCCGGGTCTCAGGCCGACGCCAGCATGTAGATGTCCACTTCGGGGCATTGACGGAGCTCGTCCACGAGTCTTGGGTCGCGTTCATTGTACAGTGCTGGACTAAAGTGTGCACTTCGTTGAAGCGAGCTGCCGACGGTGCCGGGAGCAGCGGCAGCACCGTGTTGTTCTCTGCACGACAAGCAGCCTGCAGGTAGCTGAGGTGCAGCAGGTCGTCGGACGACACGTTGGCCTCCAGCTCGTCGAAGGCCGAGAGGAACAACAGTTGGATGTGCAGCGGTACCAGCTACCAGAAGTCGGTACCCCCCCCCCCCCCACAACAATCATCAGCTGGTAGTGCGATGGCTACAGGTGACCGAGGCGATATCTTCGGACCAGACGTGTAGATTCATGTGGGGTTGACCATCCCCCCTTAAGGTTAGACGCGCGGTATCCCCGCACGTCAATTCTCCGCGTTTGGAGAAGAAGCACGCGCTCATTCAACGATGAGCACGCCCCAAGAGAAGAAGAACCCGAAGACGGTGGAGAGTCATCTCTCCATCGATGACTACTTCGAGCGCCAGAGGGCGAAGTATGGCGACGTCGTCGACTTCGACGACGACGGTGAAGACATGGAGGACGAGGAGGACTCGTCCTCAAAGCGCAAGGACTAAGTGTCGAGCGATTCGCTCGACCCTCATGCTAAGCACATTCGTCCGCGCGAAGGGGACGAATCGGGCGCTTCGAGCTCGAAGCGTTCGCGAACTGAGAGTGATACCCCACTCGCTTCCGCTGGGGCTCTCAGTACTCCGCGCGCTGCAGGTGCAGCGCGCGATCCATGGATGCCGTCCGCGTCTGAGATCACGGACCGGTATGGGAACTCGGTACCTCCGAATGAAGTGCCGCTGTACGTATGAAGCGCCATCAAGGATGACGCCGTGGCCGCCAAGCTGCTCTTAGATGCGGAGACACATCAAATGCGCGATTACTACATCGGACGCTTCCATGAGCTCCGATGGTTTCAAAGCAAGAAGACATCTTCTCGCAGCAAAGTGCTCGAGTGGCAGGCACTTTGTCAAAAGTTGGAACGCTTTTATTGAAAACTTCAACACGAAGCCGGATGCTTACCGTGATCGGATTAAGCAAGCGCGTGATCGCTTCGAGACATACTCGAAGCGTGGAAAGTTGGAGCAGCTCCACGTTGCTGCGGAGGCGGCTAACGTCCCATGCGCTGTGCCCGAGGGCTTTCAGTGCACGAAGTGCTTCCCGGGCGCGGTCCGCTTGAGCGGCCGCGACCTGAACGGGTACACGTCATTCCGTGTGCCCGAAAATCTCAAAGAGCTCCGTGCTAAATTCTTAGCACGTGAGGGTTCGGGCGCTAGCGATGATCGCAGCGCTCGTGTTACTTCCGCTGCGCCAGCGCGTACTGCTCTTCGTACGCCCTCACCATTTCCGGAACGTCCTCCAGCAAGACGTTCCGTGTCACCCATGTATCTTGATGGGGATGAAATCCTCTCCAACGAATACGAAAACGAGCCCCTTGAGGGTTCGTTTTCGGGATACTATGGTCAACAATCCGCTCAACAATCCAGCGGGTTGAGCCGTGGGCGTCACGGATCAGCGGTGGCGGGGGTGGGAACACGCCCCGGGTATGATCAGCCCGGGGCAGATCAATTACCGCCTCTCCACGACCGGGTGACCGCCGTGGAGCGTTTGCAGGGCGCTGAGTTCGCCGCCCTGAATCAGGAGTTGGTGAACCAGAAGGCTCAGGTCGCAGCGGTCTCGCAGATCGCCTCGAATATCCAGGTCGAGTTGGGGACCCTGATGAAGGCATTACTCTAGCGCGTCCGCGCGCTGGAGGAGAGGCTGCTCATCGCTGAGGCCAATGCTTCCGCTTCTGTCTCGCCTTCTTCCGAGGCTACGGGTCAGTCGAGCTAGGTGGCTGGTGCTGCACGTACGGCTTCAGCAGCCCGACGTAATAGGTCGGATGGAGGCTAATGCTAGACGGTATGTCTAGTGTATAAGTGTTGCCGTGCAGTGCCTACGCAGTGAACAACCCGATGAAGTGCGGAGCACGCTTACTTGCTCCGAAATCCGAAACTGCATGTTTAGACAGGTTTTGAGTAGCTAACAAAACCAATGAGCTAACTTTGAATTCATTTGTGTTGCCTCTGCCCACATTGTCTGCGTTCAGCTTCTGTTGATCAACAGAAGCTGCTATTGCGTCTTGGACAAACCGAATTACGGCTTGTCTTTTGGTGATGAAACTGATTGCATCCGAGCTGAAGTCATTCAGCTCGCTCTCCGCTAGAGGCCCGGCCTCTGCGTGGTTCTTTGCGGTGTCTGCGCCCTGCGCAGACCCGTGGTCGTTGGCCTTGTTGGTGAAGGAGTCTGCGCAGGGCGCAGACTCATGTGGCTTGTCCATTGTTGCAGCTGACACTGTGCAAGTGTCAGCGGTTTTCTGCGGCTGCTGTATTGCAGTCGTAGATTCTCCCCCACTTAAAGTGGGAGCCATCACTCCGAGTAAACTCGGTAGGCGTGGATGCCGCATGGCATTCACGTAGAACGGTGTATGCCCGGTCGAGGCATGCACTGAGTTGTTGATGGCGAATTCCGCCATCGACAAACACTCGCTCCAGTTTTGGAACGAGTGAGCGTAGCTCTTCAAAATGTCGACGAGCACGCGATTCACGCGCTCGGTTTGACCGTCCGTCTGCGGATGGTCCGCAGTCGACATGGAAAGCTGGCTCCCAAGAAGTGTAAACACTTCTTGCCACAGATGCGCTGTGAAGCGCGGGTCTCTGTCCGACACAATGTCGGTCGGCATGCCATGGTGTTTGAACACCATGTCGACGAGCAGACGGGCCGTCTGCTTCGCAGTCACTTCTGCCGGCACCGCAGCAACATGTACCATCTTGCTGAAGCGGTCGACGAAGACCACAACACCGGTATTCCCTCCGCTGTCCGGGGGAAGACCAAAGATGAAGTCCAAAGACATGGACTTCCAACACTCCGACGGAGTCGGTAGTGATTTCAATGGAGCCTGCGCAAACGGCGCAGGCTTTACGCGTTGGCACACCTCGCAAGCACGGACGTTGCGCACCCACTTGTGCTGGTGGTGCCAGTAGAAGACACGCGTGAGAAGGACGTATGTCTTCTCGCGTCCGAGATGTCCTGCAGACGGGGCATCGTGATACTCGTACATGATCCTGAGTCGCAGGTCATGGTCATTCGGCACGACAACGCGGATCGCATGTCGTCGACTGCATTATAAAGCAGTATTCTGTCGTGCACTCGAAAGCGGTGTGCACGCGCACGAAGATGTTTGGGCAACTTCTGACGAGCCTTGTCAGAAGGTGTTGTGCGATAGACCAGCAAGAACCTCGCGTCCGCGTCGTGCGCGAACGCGGCATTCACGTCGTCCAACAGAGACGACGTGGGTGTGCTCGTTCGCATGGCGTCAATGGCATTGACGTCAGCAGCTTCTGCGTAGTCCGGCCGACGTGATAACGGGTCGGCTACCACATTCAACCTTCCGGGTTTGTATTCGACCCGGAAGTTATACTCCGCAAAGAATGAGAGCCATCTCGCCATTCTTTGTGAAATGTGTGGCGACTTCACTGCAGTGCGCAGTGATGCATGATCGGTGTAGACCACAAATGGTCTACTTCCAAGTAGTATGTGGTCAAGCCAAGGAACCGCCTCTGTTCCTTGACACTTGAAGGCGTTGGCCATTCATTAATCACTCTGACCTTTTCCGGGTCAGGGCGAACGCCATTTTCCCCTACGAGACACCCGAGGACGGGTATCTCGCTTGCCCCGAAGATACACTTCTTCAGGTTCGCATAGAGCTTGTGTTTTCGCATAAGCTCAAGTAGCTTCCGGAGATGCACCCTGTGCATCTCTACGTCGGTCTTCTCGTCCACATCCCGGCTGTGGATGAACACATCATCGAAGTAGCTCGGCGCGAAGTCGCGCACCGAGCGCAACAAGTGCGTCACGCACCTGTTGAAAGTCGCAGGGGCATTCTTAAGCCCCTGCGGTATTACTAGCCACTCCCAGAGCATGCCGCTTGGCGTGCTCACTGCCGTGAGAGGGATATCGCTCTCACGCATTAGGATCTGATAGAATCCATCTCGCAAGTCGAGAGCACTGTAAACGGTGCTCCGGCCATCGAATCGATGGTAACATCTTTTCGCGGTATCGGCGTCTGCGCCGGTACCGTCGCATCGTTCAGCTTGTTGTACGCATGAACGATGCGCCATCCGCCCTGTGGCTTTTTGACACAGAACGTCGGAACACTGTGCGGGGACTTTGATTCCCGCACTTGTCCTGCTTTGCGACGACTTTCAAAGAAGTCGTCGATTGCTTTCACCTGCTCTCGCGGCAGCGGCCACTGCCGCGTGACACAGTACTTCGTGCCCGGCACGAGATCAATCTCGTGCTGTATGCCCTTATCCTATGGAAGCTCCGCAAGAATCTCTTCCGGGAGTACGTCTTTGTACTCCTACAACAATTCGTAATCGGGACTCGACTTCAGCGAGTCCCAGTCCTGTTCCTCGAAGCGCTCTCAATTCGTCTTCGCACTGAGAGTGTCTTCACTCTCAGTGGTACTTCTCATGAAGAGCTGCCTCAGCTCTTCGCTCTCGCTCTTCGTTCTTTCGCTGTCCGAAAGAACGCAGACTTGCTCGATGCGTCCATCGTGCAAGTCGTGCGTGAAGCGCTTCCAGCTCATGACTGGAAGCGAAGTCAACTCCCACGCCCTCGTCGGAGGATTAGCGAGCTCCATTTCACGATACTGGAATCCAGTATCGGTACGCATCAAGACGCTTAGCGTCTCAACGTCCGGCGTCACCGCCTCAGTCTGCCCGGCAGACAGTCCTAGTGACGTCTCGGTCCCGGACCGAGAATTGCGCAGCGTTCTTCGCATGCGCCGTCTTCTTGCTGTGCGGAGCCCGGCTCCGCACGCTGGTTCTTCTGGTCCAGGCCCGGCCGTGGACAGTTGTTCGCCGGCGGACCCTGTCCACGGGCGCGCGGTATCAAGCCCAGCTTGATCGCATGGCGCTTCGCCGTGCAGCCGGGCTGCACGACAGCATGCAAATTGCGTCAGTGCGGTACGTTTGCAACCGTCCGCACTGTTTGCGGCGTCAACTCCCGGAGTTGACACGCCTTCGTCACCTCGACGCCAGTTATTGGCGGAGCCCCTCATGACCGAGGGTGCGTCGGCTCCCGGAGCCGACGCGTCGTTGTCGACCTGACCGCTTCGGGTCAGGGACTGTCCCTTACACGCTTGAACGTGGGTATTAGTTCCCGGAACTAGTACATCTTTTCTTTTGACGTCGGCAGCATTGCCGACGTTGGTTTCACTTGTGCGCGCCCTCGCGCACCCCTTGGGCACTCGGGGACAGCGGCACTAAGCGCTGTCTCGACTGGTGAGCCGCGCGCACCTGCTGGTGCGTGTGCTGCGGTAACAGGGCCATCGCTCTCTGTTCCGCTGTCGCGGCCGAAGCGCACGAGCGTGTGCTTCTTCCAGTCTATCACCGGATCATGCCGTGCAAGCCACGGTATGGCCATTACCACGTCGAACTTATCGTCCAGGTCCAGGACGATAAAGTTTTCGGCAAACACCCGTTGTTTGTACGAGAAGTGCACGTTCACGACGCGCTTCTCGGTCTTCACGATGGCACCTGTTGCGAGTCGTACCTCCAGAAGACTTCGAGGTACCTTTACCTCCTCGAAGTCAAGTCTCGGTAAACTCCGCAGTCGAACAAAGTTGCTCGACGCGCCCGAATCTACCAGAGCGCGAAGAGAGTCGCTCGCTCTCTTCGACGTTACCTTCAAGATGACCAGGTTCGGCCTGTCATCTTGCTTCTTGCAGCGAGATCTGGTCTCACTGGGGGCTGCAGTCCTCAGTGTCGCGTCCCCGATGTCGGCACGCGTGACTGCATTACCAGTAGGGCGCCCCGCGCCTACTGGATGTTCGCGTGTTTTGTTGGTCCGCGGCGATGCCTAGCATCGCCACGACGGCCACCTCCAGGGGGTATGGGAGCTGTGCACTCCCGAGCAAAGTGACCGATCCTTCCGCAACGGAAGCATCGTATATTGTCTCCTTGCTGATGGTAGCCAGCAGCCGTTGCATTCGAGAGGTCCATTAGTTCCGGATCCTCCAGTCCTCACTACCGAGCGCGGTTGCTACCTCGGCACATTCGCATGGAGTTTAATCTGCCGCAGGCTAAACGCTTCTTGGATGGCAAGGGTGATTGCAGCCTTGAGAGTACTCGGGTACTCTCGGAAGAGATAGGTCTTCACAGGCCCATCTCACAGTCCCTTCATGAACGTGACGACTTTAGTCGCCTCGTCAATTGGATTGGTCACGATGTTCGAGACCAAGTACCGTGCACGCTGCGCCTAAGCATATACGTCATGCTTACCCTGCTGCAGGTCCAGGAATTCCGCCCTCGACCGGAACTCATTTTGCGGGGGGCTCAAACGCTTGTCTGAGCTCCTCTTTGAATATCTCGTACGTGCTAAAGCACGTAGGATCTGAGAGTCGGCGCCCATACGCCCAACTCCTTGCGCGTCCGCCAAGGCAGGACATGGCGAACGCAACCTTTGACAACGGGTCGGCGATACGTCGAGCCGCTATGGCTGTGTCGAGTTCGACAAGTCATCGGAGGAGAGGCTCGCCCTCTCTTCCCACATAATTGCTTACGCTCAATTTTAATGATTGAGTACGCGGTGTCGTCCCCGACGACGCCGTCGCTGAGGAAGCAGCATCGCGCTGCTCCTTCATGATGAATCCTAAAGCAACACCATGTTGCTCCGTCGGCGATAGCGTACGCACCATCGTAGCTATCGCCGCCTCCCCAATGACTGTTGACAGTCGTTGAAGGGCTTCCCACTCTGGGTCAGACAGGTGGGGCAGTCAGCGCCTGCAACATGCGTTGCAGGCGTATTAAACCTCCATGGGCACCTCCGTGCTCATGCGGTTCTCGGCTCCGCGTTCGTACACCCTGCACGAACGTCAAGCAGTCGGTCGTTGGACAGACTACAAAGTGCTACCAGGTGTAGTGGGCCTACTTTGGCTCACTACTTTAGCTTACACGTCGCGCCACATGTATGAGGAAGCGTAGGAGTTTGTTAATAATTTGAATTAATTATACTTGAGTCCACAAGTACAATATAAATCAAATAAAGATTCCAAGTGACTTAACTCAGGTAAAATGAGAACTGTATTGTTTGTGAATTGATTTTCCTCCTAAATCTGCTAACACTGTTTATCATCTATGAAAGGCGTTGGCCGCCAGAGCCCCGTTGACATGTACGTCTCTGATTGGTAGAAATATGCTGCTTTCTACCAATAGGATTATTGGTTATATGCAGGCCACTCATTCTGGTGGCCGAAAGTGTAGCCATTGATGTAACTTACACCAACGTGAGGAAGTATCTATCTTCTAACAGACATCTGTCTGTAAGAACCACTAGTGACTATCGTCACGCACAAGTGATAGTTGTCACTTGTGTGTGTACCCCGTTACAATAAGCACGCATGTGCACACCGTTGATGTCAGACCAGCCATCACTTGGAAGCGTGAAAGACGTCGTTTAAAAGCGAACCGGACATAGTTTAGCACTTGGATTAAACGGCACGTACGCCGGGCGCAACGATTGTAGCAGCTCTCGCATAGCATCAGAATCTACGGCTCGAAAAGGAATATCAGTCCGAAATACGAAATTCGCTAACCTTCAGTGATTCGAGCACGTTCAGCATATGTTAGTGAACCTACCCGTGTTGTTACAGCTGAATTCTTGACCGTACGTTGCTTCGGGCGTTTAGCTGGCGATTAAGGTGGCGGTTCATCAGTTTTCTCCTCGGTAGTGCCGATCACACCCGTGTGGTTGACCTCCATTCTATCGCGTTTTTGTTTTAGAAGGCCCTCGAAAATCTCCTTCTCTGAAACAGTTTCCAAATTGCACCTTATGTGAGGAGACGCGCTCTCGACTCCATAGAATCTTCTTGTTGCGCCCGCGGCATATGTCGTTGTTGTAGATCCTGGATAGGAACTCGTTAATGTCGAACTTCGCGGGTCTCGGACTGATCTTTTGTACTTGAGCTTGTCGACTAGGTTCGCCATCGTGTCTGGCAACAAAGGGAACAATGAAAAGCGTAGAAACAAAGCCTACTCCATAAGAAAGCGAACACAAGACGCAGTTTAGGGCCTATCCAAGCGCGTGCAATAAACAGCAATGGTGCACGAGGAATTCACATCTTGCGAGTACCACCCAATCCTGTAATTCAACTTCAGCGTGAGCCATATTTGCATATGGATGTCTCTCACATTGTTGGATAATTCTTCATAAATTGAAACCATAAGATAGCTTAATTGGTTCTTTGTAGGAGAACACTCCGACGTTTTTAGTCGAAAACACCCAAGGCTGGCCCAAAAATTCGTTGGAAACAATTGTAATCGGTACTTCAGCAAAATCGGCTAACAGCCCACTAGCTAACGTGTTACTAAGATGACGTCACAGAAGGATATGACGCTATTATATACAGCAAAGGAGACTGGAAGCTCGATTTCAAGTTTTCTAGTCGTCGGGTTCACACTTATCGCTCTAACTTCTACTGACATGTTAGCTTAAATTCACTAGACACTAACGAACAGTTAGCTAACATGCATAGTAAATAGCATGTATAGTAACTAACATATTAGTGTTAGGGAGTACGCTGAGCCAGCACATGAAGTCGATGGCGACAAGGCCAGCCTTTGGTGATTGTCGGTGAAGCGTAGGTCGTATATGGCACTTTGTATTGTGCGTTTCACTCATTTTGGCCAAGTCGACGTCTTGAACTGGGAACAAGATAGGCGAGACTAGGGTGTAGGTTGGGATTTGCTATGACATGTGGTAAAGTTAAAACTCAGAATAGAGGCAAGTTAGGAGTCCTTAGAGGACGAGAAAGTCCGAATGGCGCGAATCATCCGGCCATTCGGGGTTTTCTCGCTCACAATGACAAACGACTGTGAAATCAAATCGAGCCACTCGTCCTTTGATACGGCAACTGCTTAGTGGTTCACCTTTCTTTAGCTTCAACCAGCAACGAACCGTACTAGGCATCGTGCCTTCTTCTGCTACAGAGAGGAGCTTTTCCATCTTGCTATGTAAAGTAGTTCTGAGGGCTAAAATTATTCAACCCGACGTCTGTTTTGCAGTTTCATAAGCTGGCTTTAGTGCCATGGTGATTATACTCAAAGTTCGATTAAGAAGGCCTGGTAGGGTTGCGAAATTAGAGAAGGCGGCAATATGTAATCGTAGGAAATATCGCGGCCAAATCGACAAAAATGTGAGTGATAGCGCTAGTGGCCATATAGAAATTTGTATACACTCACAAAGGCAAACGAGTGGCACGGGTTTCGTAGGCAACACATCCGACTCGCTAGGATTGGTACAAAACAATTCACGCCATCAAGTCGATCCATCCTGCATCATGAAGACCCGCAGCGCGACCAAGCAAGTCAAGGAGAACCTGTCTCGAGCGCGCCCAGCCAGACGCTGTCCACCTCTAAGCGCGGCTCGGCTCGGCCCACCTCCAAGAGTGGCTCGGCCCCGCCCACCACTGAGTCCAGCTTGGCCTCGAATACCTCGAGCACCACCGAGTCCAGCTCGACCTCGAACGCCACCGAGCCCAGCTTGGCTTCGAGCGCCATCATGGCCCCGGTCTCCGTTGAGTCTGTCTGGCCTTGTACCCCACCGTCGTGCAGTCTATCTTCAGCGCCTTCGACGTGCAGCGATGACGTGTTCCCTTCAGCCACCACTTTGGTGACGTACCCTCCCCAAATCGGCCAGCGCACCGTCGACTTGGGCTGCTGCGCAAAATGGGAGTGAAACAAGAGAAGTCACTATCCAAGATGTAAGGGATGCGTGCGTGTCTTCCAAAACACAGCGCGCGCATCGAGGTAGCTTGGCGGTTATATCTCGATGGATTCGATCAAGTAAACGCGACGAGCCACCGATGTATTTTACAAGCACTGTTCAGCTCGACCTCACAGACTTTACACCGAGTGATTTTGAGGCGTTCCTGTTGGAGAAGCGCAAAAGCGTCAGTGTTGGGGACGCTAAGTGGGTAGCGCAGCGCAATAAAGGATCTCTATCGGCGTCGAGAAATACTTCTTCCTACAGCTTACGAGAGGGGAATGGCTACATTCATGACAAGAGGCTACCCGCCGTTAAAGCGAGTCGGCACGCACGATCTACCTCGTAAACAATTTCGAAAAACATGTTAGGACTGGACCAACCTAGTAAAACGGATTGCTGAATCGGCAGCAGAGGCTGGCTACGAAACTAGATTTGTCACGAGAATATCGAAGCTGCTACGAGTCAAATCGAGACAGCTGTGAGGACGAAAACTTCATGTTGAACACGACCATTTCTAGCGGATGAACACGGCAGATGTGATCCGCTCTTGGCTGTGCGCCGCTCAAAATTAAATTGAAGTTGCAGTTCAAGTCACATGTTAGATGATAAGGAAGAGAGTCATGTAGTCCAGTAGTGAGAGCTAGAAAGCGAAGCACGACTAAAACTCAATCAGATCACAATTTACCCGTTCAAGAACAATCAAGTATTGATTGCTACGGCGACGGCATCTTGCCTGAGTGTTTCAGCTGCTACTTCCTCTGCTCAAGTGCTACCATATACCAAAGCGTGACGACGCTTTTGCGACAAGATTAGACATGACTCAAGAGCAGGCACAAAAAATATTTAGGGTAGGAATGGAGAGCTTGCCTCTCCTGGCTTCGACTCGCAAGCGCGGGGTATCCGAGCTATCCCTCGGAACTACGCTCCGCCTAGCTGGTCCAGCACCTTCTAAGCGCTCGTGGAGCTTGCCATAATTGGACACAACTCAGCGTATCTTCACCAGCAATAAGAGAGACTTTGTTGCCCGCGAGAATTCCTACATTTTTCCTAGATAAGTGAGAGATCGCTAATAAAGCGGAATGTCATGAAATTTCGGCGTGGAATAGCTTTTTATTCGGACAAAAATCACATCGAATTTCGCAATTCTGCACCCCTCCGACGAGACGAACCCGAGATGCGTCTTCCCAATAAAACAGGGAGCCTTGCAACCTCAAGGGTCCGTCTCCCGATATTTTCGTCTCCTTTTCGTGCTCAGCAGACGGTCAGGAGACAACATTCGGATCTTTTGGGTATGTGTGGACCACTCACTGTGGTGGTCCACTTCAATGTATCCATCGGTGTGTCTTACACCAATGTGAGGAAGTATCTAAAACTTTTAACAGATAACCTATCTGTTAAATTCACAAGTGGCTTGTAGCCACTTGTGCGTGTAACCCCGTTACACCATCCCCCCCTTAAGGTTAGACGCGCGGGGTCCCCGCATGTCAATCTTTTGGAATTGACCATTCGTCAATTCTCCGCGTTTGGAGAAGAAATCCGCGCTCATTCAACGATGAGCGCGCCTCAGAAGAAGTCCACAAAGTCGGTGGGGAGTCATCTCTCCATCGACGACTACTTCGAACGCCACAAGGCGAAGTACGGCGACGTCGTCGACTTCGACGACGACGATGAAGACATGGAGGGCGAGGAGGACTCGCCATCAAAGCGTAAGGACTCAGTGTCGAGCGAATCGCTCGACCGTCACGCCAAGAACGTTCGTCCGCGTGAAGGGGACGAATCGGACGCTTCGAGTTCGAAGCGTTCGCGTACTGAGAGTGATACCCCACCCGCTTCCGCTGGGGCTCTCAGTACTCCGCGCGCTGCTGCTGCAGCGCGTGATGTCAAAGCTCAAGGCTCTCCGCGTGCTGCGCCTGCAGCGCGCGATCCGTGGATGCCGTCCGCGCCCGAGATTGCGGACCGGTATGGGAATTCGGTACCTCCGAATGAGGTGCCGCTGTATGTATGCAGCGCCATCAAAGATGACGCTGTAGCTGCCGAGCTGCACTTTGATGCGGAAACGCATCAAAGGCGCGATTACTACATCGGACGCTTTCATGAGCTCCGATGGTTTCAAAGCAAGAAGACGTCTTCTCGCAGCAAAGTGCCCGAGTGGCAGGCACTTTGTCAAAGTTGGAACGCCTTTGTTGAAAACTTCAACACTAAGCCGGATGCTTACCGTGATCGGATTAAGCAAGCGCGTGATCGCTTCGAGACGTACTCGAAGCGTGGAAAGCTGGAGCAACTTCATGTTGCTGCTGAGGAGGCAAATGTGCCGTGCGCTGTGCCCGAGGGCTTTCAGTGCACGAAGTGCTTCCCAGGCGCGGTCCGCTTGAGCGGCCGCGACCTGAACGGGTACACGTCGTTCCGTGTGCCCGAGAGTCTCAAAGAGCTCCGTGCTAAGTTCTTAGCATGTGAGGGTTCGGGCGCTAGCGATGATCGCAGCGCTCGTGTTACTTCCGCTGCACCAGCGCGTACTGCTCTTCGTACGCCCTCACCATTTTCGGAACGTCCTCCAGCAAGACGTTCCGTGTCACCCATGTATCTTGATGGGGATGAAATCCTCTCCAACGAATACGAAAACGAGCCCCTTGAGGGTTCGTTTTCGGGATACTATGGTCAACAATCCGCTCAACAATCCAGCGGGTTGAGCCGTGGGCGTCACGGATCAGCGGTGGCGGGGGTGGGAACACGCCCCGGGTATGATCAGCCCGGGGCAGATCAATTACCGCCTCTCCACGACCGGGTGACCGCCGTGGAGCGTTTGCAGGGCGCTGAGTACGCCGCCCTGAATCCGGAGTTGGTGAACCAGAAGGCTCAGGTCGCAGCGGTCTCGCAGACCGCCTCGAACATCCAGGTCGAGCTGGGGACCCAGATGAAGGGGTTGCTCTAGCGCGTCCGCACGCTGGAGGAGAGGCTGCTCGTCGCCGAGGCTAAGTCCTCCGCTTCTGCCTCGGCTCCTGCCGAGGCTTCGGGTCAGCCGAGCTAAATGGCTCGTGCTGCAGGTATGGCTTCAGCCGTCCGACGTAAAAGGTCGGATGGAGGCGCATGCTAGACGGTATGTCTAGCGTGTAAGCGTTGCCGTGTCGTGCCAACACAGTGAACGGCCCGATGAAGCGCGGAGCAAGCTTGCTTGCTCCGAAATCCGAAACTGCATGTTTAGACAGGTTTTGAGTAGCTAACAAAACCAATGAGCTAACTTTGAATTCATTTGTGTTGCCTCTGCCCACATTGTCTGCGTTCAGCTTCTGTTGATCAACAGAAGCTGCTATTGCGTCTTGGACAAACCGAATTACGGCTTGTCTTTTGGTGATGAAACTGATTGCATCCGAGCTGAAGTCATTCAGCTCGCTCTCCGCTAGAGGCCCGGCCTCTGCGTGGTTCTTTGCGGTGTCTGCGCCCTGCGCAGACCCGTGGTCGTTGGCCTTGTTGGTGAAGGAGTCTGCGCAGGGCGCAGACTCATGTGGCTTGTCCATTGTTGCAGCTGACACTGTGCAAGTGCCAGCGGTTTTCTGCGGCTGCTGTATTGCAGTCGTAGATCCTCCCCCACTTAAAGTGGGAGCCATCACTCCGAGTAACCTCGGTAGGCGTGGATGCCGCATGGCATTCACGTAGAACGGTGTATGCCCGGTCGAGGCATGCACTGAGTTATTGATGGCAAATTCTGCCATCGATAAGCACTCGCTCCAGTATTGGAACGAGTGAGCGTAGCTCTTCAACATGTCGACGAGCACGCGATTCACGCGCTCCGTTTGACCGTCCGTCTGCGGATGATCCGCAGTCGGCATGGAAAGCTGGCTCCCAAGAAGTGTAAACACTTCTTGCCACAGGTGCGCTGTGAAGCGCGGGTCTCTGTCCGACACGATGTCGGACGGCATGCCATGGTGTTTGAACACCATGTCGACGAGCAGACGGGCCGTCTGCTTCGCGGTCACCTCTGCTGGCACCGCAGCAAGATGTGCCATCTTGCTGAAGCGGTCTACAAAGACCACAACACCGGTGTTCCCTCCGCTATCCGGGGGAAGACCAAAGATGAAGTCCAAAGACATGGACTTCCAACACTCCGACGGAGTCGGTAGTGATTTCAATGGAGCCTGCGCGAATGGCGCAGGCTTTACGCGTTGGCATACCTCGCAAGCACGGATGTACTTGCGCACCCACTTATACTGGTGGTGCCAGTAGAAGTCGCGCGTGAGAAGGACGTAAGTCTTCTCACGTCCGAGATGTCCTGCAGACGGGGCATCGTGATACTTGTACATGATCCTGAGTCGCAGGTCATGGTCATTCGGCACGACAACGCGGATCGCATGTCGTCGACTGCATTATAAAGCAGTATTCCGTCGTGCACTCGAAAGCGGTGTGCACGCGCACGAAGATGTTTGGGCAACTTCTGACGAGCCTTGTCAGAAGGTGTTGTGCGAGAGACCAGCAAGAGCCTCGCGTCCGCGTCGTGCGCGTACGCGGCCTTCACGTCGTCCAACAGAGACGACGTGGGTGTGCTCGTTCGCATGGCGTCAATGGCATTGACGTCAGCATCTTCTGCATAATCCGGCCGACGTGATAACGGGTCGGCTACCACATTCAACCTTCCGGGTTTGTATTCGACCCGGAAGTTATACTCCGCAAAGAATGAGAGCCATCTCGCCATTCTTTGTGAAATGTGTGGCGACTTCACTGCGGTACGCAGTGAAGCATGGTCGGTGTAGACTACAAACGGTCTACTTCCAAGTAGATACACTCGGAACTTTGCGAGTGCATATTTCATGGCAAGGAGTTCCTTGTCATGTACCGGATAATTACGCTCAGCTGCTTTCAGCTGACGCGACTGGTAGTAGACGACACGATCACGGCCCTCGTGATCGTGCTGCATCAACGCACATCTGATCGCGAAGTCGGATGCGTCACACACTACATGAAATGGACGATCTTGGTCAGCCACTGCCAAGATCGGCGCCTCAGTCAAGCCCCGCTTGACTGCATCGAATGCCTTTTGGCAATCGGCTGTCCAATTCCACACAGCTTCCTTCTTAAGAAGCTGTGACAGCGGGCGGATCTTGCCCGCATAGTCCTCCACGTACTTGCGCAAGTACGTGGCCAAGCCAAGGAACTGCCTCAGTTCCTTGACACTTGAAGGCGTTGGCCATTCATTGATCACTCTGACCTTTTCCGGGTCAGGGCGAACACCATTTTCCCCTACGAGACACCCGAGGACGGGTATCTCGCTTGCCCCGAAGATACACTTCTTCAGGTTCGCATAGAGCTTGTGTTTTCGCATAAGCTCAAGTAGCTTCCGGAGATGCACCCTGTGCATCTCTACGTCGGTCTTCCCGTCCACAGCTCGGCTGTGGATGAATACATCATCGAAGTAGCTCGGTGCGAAGTCGCGCACCGAGCGCAACAAGTGCGTCACGCACCTGTTGAAAGTCGCAGGGGCATTCTTAAGCCCCTGTGGCATTACTAGCCATTCCCAGAGCATGCCGCTTGGCGTGCTCACTGCCGTGAGAGGGATATCGCTCTCACGCATTAGGATTTGATAAAATCCATCTCGCAAGTCGAGAGCACTGTAAACGGTGCTCCCGGCCATCGAATCGATGATAACATCTTTTCGTGGTATCGGCGTCTGCGCCGGTACCGTCGCATCGTTCAGCTTGTTATACGCATGAACGATGCGCCATCCGTCCTGTGGCTTCTTGACACAGAACGTCGGAACACTGTGCGGGGACTTTGATTCCCGCACTTGTCCTGCTTTGCGACGACTTTCAAAGAAGTCGTCGATTGCTTTCACCTGCTCTCGCGGCAGCGGCCACTGCCGCGTGACACAGTACTTCGTGCCCGGCACGATATCAATCTCGTGCTGAATGCCCTTATCCTATGGAAGCTCCGCAAGAATCTCTTCCGGGAGTACGTCTTTGTACTCCTACAACAATTCGTAATAGGGACTCGACTTCAGCGAGTCCCAGTCCTGTTCCTCGAAGCGCTCTCAATTCGTCTTCGCACTGAGAGTGAAGACACTCTCAGTGGTATTTCCCATGAAGAGCTGCCTCAGCTCTTCGCTCTCGCTCTTCGTTCTTTCGCTGTCCGAAAGAACGCAGACTTGCTCGATGCGTCCATCGTGCAAGTCGTGCGTGAAGCGCTTCCAGCTCATGACTGGAAGCGAAGTCAACTCCCACGCCGTCGTCGGAGGATTAGCGAGTTCCGTCTCACGATACTGGAATCCAGTATCGGTACGCGTCAAGACGCTTAGCGTCTTGACATTCGGCGTCACCGCCCCAGTCTGCCCAGCAGACTGCTCATGTTGCGTCTCGGTCCCGGACCGAGACTTGCGCAGGGTTTTCTGCTTGCGCCTTCTTCTTGTTGTGCGGAGCCCGGCTCCGCACAGTTGTTCTTCTGGTCCAGGCCCGGCCGTGGACAGTTGTTCGCCGGCGGACCCTGTCCACGGGCGCGCGGTATCAAGCCCAGCTTGACCGCATTTTCCTTCGTGCAGCCCGGCTGCACGGTAATGTGTCCCTTCGCCGGCAGACCCTGTCTGCGGGCGCGCGATATCAAGCCCGGCTTGATCGCATGGCGCTTCGTCGTGCAGCCCGGCTGCACGACAGCATGCAAATTGCGTCAGTGCGGTACGTTTGCAACCGTCCGCACTGTTTGCAGCGTCAACTCACGGAGTTGACACGCCTTCGTCACCTCGACGCCAATCATTGGCGGAGCCCCTCATGACCGAGGGTGCGTCGGCTCCCGGAGCCGACGCGTCGTTGTCGACCTGACCGCTTCGGGTCAGGGACTGTCCCTTACACGCTTGAACGTGGGTGTTGGTTCCCGGAACCAACACATCTTTTTCTTCCGACGTCGGCAGCATTGCCGACGTGGGTCTCACTTGTGGGCGCCCTCGCGCACTTCTTGGGCACTCCGGGACAGCGGCATAAAGCACTGTCTCAACTGGCGAGTCGCGCGCACCTGCTGGTGCGTGCGCTGCGGTAACAGGGCCATCGCTCTCTGTTCCGCTGTCGCGGCCGAAGCGCACGAGCGTGCGCTTCTTCCAGTCTATCACCGGATCATGCCGCGCAAGCCACGGCATGCCCATTACCACGTCGAACTTATCGTCCAGGTCCAGGACGATAAAGTTTTCGGCAAACACTCGTTGTTTGTACGAGAAGCGCACGTTCACGACGCGCTTCTCGGTTTTTACGATGGCACCTGTTGCCAGTCGTACCTCCAGAAGACTTCGAGGTACATTTACCTCCTCGAAGTCAAGTTTCGGCAGGCTTCGTAGTCGAACAAAGTTGTTCGACGCGCCTGAATCTACCAAAGCTCGAAGAGAGTCACCCGCTCTCTTCGACGTTACCTTCAAGATGACTAGGTTCGGCCTGTCATCTTGCTTCTTGCAGTGAGAGCTGGTCTCACTGGGGGCTGCAGTCCTCAGTGTCGCGTCCCCGATGTCGGCACGCGTGACTGCATTACCAGTAGGGCGCCCCGCGCCTACTGGATGTTCGCGTTTTTTGTTGGTCCGCGGCGATGCCTAGCATCGCCACGACGGCCACCTCCAGGGGGCATGGGAGCTGTGCACTCCCGTGCAAAGTGACCGATCCTTCCGCAACGGAAGCATCGCACGTTGCCTCCCTGCTGCTGTAACCAGCCGTTGTTGCGTTCGAGAGGTCCATTGGTTCTGGACCTCCCGTCCTCGCTACCGGGCGCGGTTGCGGCCTCGGTACATTTACATGGAGTTTAGCCTGCCGCAGGCTAAACTCTTCTTGCATGGCAAGGGTGATTGCAGCTTCGAGAGTACTCGGGTACTCTCGGAAGAGATAGGTCTTCACGGTCCCATCTCTAAGCCCCTTCATGAACGTGACGACCTTAGTCGCCTCGTCAATTGGATTGGTCACGATATTTGAGACCAAGTATCGTGCGCGCTGCGCGTAAGCATGGACGTCATGCTTACCCTGCTGAAGGTCGAGGAACTCCGCCCTCGACCGGAACTCGTTTTGCGGGGGGCTCAAACGCTTGTCTGAGCTCCTCTTTGAACACTTCGTACGTGCTGAAGCACGTAGGATCTGAGAGTCGGCGTCCATACGCCCAACTCCTTGCGCGTCCGCCAAGGCAGGACATGGCGAACGCGACCTTCGACAGCGGGTCGACGATGCGTCGAGCCGCTATGGCTGTGTCGAGTTCGACAAGCCATCGGAGGAGAGGCTCGCTGTAGTGGGTCTAACTTGACTCACTACTTTAGCTTACACGTTGCGCAACGTGTATGAGGAAGCGTAAGTACTTAGTAATTACTTAGGTTACTTATATTTGAATACACAAATATAAGTTAAGTAACAAAAGGATTCCAAGTGACTTAGATTAGGTAAAATGAGAACTGTATTGTTTGTAAATTGATCTTCCTCTAAAATCTGCTAAAACTGTTTATCATCTATGAAAGGGTTGGCAGCGGCTGGCTGTCAGAGCCCCGCTAATATGCATGTCTCTGATTGGTAGAAAGATGCTGCTTTCTACCAATAGGATCTTTGGGTATGTGTGGACCACTCACTGTGGTGGTCCACTTCAATGTATCCATCGGTGTGTCTTACACCAATGTGAGGAAGTATCCAAAACGTTTAACAGATAACCTTATCTGTTAAATTCACAAGTGGCTTGCAGCCACTTGTACGTGTAACCCCGTTACACCATCCCCCCCTTAAGGTTAGACGCGCGGGGTCCCCGCACGTCAATCTTTGGAATTGACCATTCGTCAATTCTCCGCGTTTGGAGAAGAAATCCGCGCTCATTCAACGATGAGCGCGCCTCAGAAGAAGTCCGCTAAGTCGATGGGGAGTCATCTCTCCATCGACGACTACTTCGAACGCCAGAAGGCGAAGTACGGTGACGTCGTCGACTTCGACGACGACGATGAAGACATGGAGGGCGAGGAGGACTCGCCCTCAAAACGTAAAGACTCAGTTTCGAGCGAATCGCTCGACCCTCACGCCAAGAACGTTCGCCCGCGTGAAGGGGACGAATCGGACGCTTCGAGTTCGAAGCGTTCGCGTACTGAGAGTGATACCCCACTCGCTTCAGCTGGGGCTCTCAGTACTCCGCGTGCTGCTGCTGCAGCGCGTGATGTTAAAGCTCAAGGCTCTCCGCGCGCTGCGCCTGCAGCGCGCGATCCGTGGATGCCGTCCGCGTCCGAGATCGCGGACCGGTTTGGGAACTCGGTACCTCCGAATGAGGTGCCGCTGTACGTATGCAGCGCCATCAAAGATGACGCTGTGGCTGCCGAGCTGCACTTTGATGCGGAAACGCATCAAAGGCGCGATTACTACATCGGACTCTTTCATGAGCTCCGATGGTTTCAAAGCAAGAAGACGTCTTCTCGCAGCAAAGTGCCCGAATGGCAGGCACTTTGTCAAAGCTGGAACGCCTTTGTTGAGAACTTCAACAAGAGGCCGAGTGCTTACCGTGATCGGATTAAGCAAGCGCGTGATCGCTTCGAGACGTACTCGAAGCGTGGAAAACTGGAGCAACTTCATGTTGCTGCTGAGGAGGCGAATGTGCCGTGCGCTGTGCCCGAGGGCTTTCAGTGCACGAAGTGCTTCCCAGGCGCGGTCCGCTTGAGCGACCGCGACCTGAACGGGTACACGTCGTTCCGTGTGCCCGAGAGTCTCAAAGAGCTCCGTGCTAAGTTCTTAGCATGTGAGGGTTCGGGCGCTAGCGATGATCGCAGCGCTCGTGTTACTTCCGCTGCACCAGCGCGTACTGCTCTTCGTACGCCCTCACCATTTCCGGAACGTCCTCCAGCAAGACGTTCCGTGTCACCCATGTATCTTGATGGGGATGAAATCCTCTCCAACGAATACGAAAACGAGCCCCTTGAGGGTTCGTTTTCGGGATACTATGGTCAACAATCCGCTCAACAATCCAGCGGGTTGAGCCGTGGGCATCACGGATCGGCGGTAGCGGGGGTGGGAACACGCCCCGGGTATGATCAGCCCGGGGCAGATCAATTACCGCCTCTCCACGACCGGGTGACCGTCGTGGAGCGTCTGCAGGGCGCTGAGTTTGCCGCCCTGAAACAGGAGCTGGCGAACCAGAAGGCCCAAGTTGCGGCGGTCTCGCAGACCGCCTCGAACATCCAGGTCGAGCTGGGGACCCAGATGAAGGGGTTGCTCCAGCGCGTCCGCGCGCTGGAGGAGAGGTTGCTCGTCGCCGAGGCCAAGTCCTCCGCTTCTGCCTCGGCTCCTGCCGAGGCTTCGGGTCAGCCGAGCTAGATGGCTCGTGCTGCCGGTATGGCTTCAGCCGTCCGACGTAAAAGGTCGGATGGAGGCGCATGCTAGACGGTATGTCTAGCGTGTATGCGTTGCCGTGCCGTGCCAACACAGTGAACGGCCCGATGAAGCGCGGAGCAAGCTTGCTTGCTCCGAAATCCGAAACTGCATGTCTAGGCAGGTTTTGTGTAGCTAACAAAACTAATGAACCAACTTTAAATTCATTTGTGTTGCCTCTGCCCGCATTGTCTGCGTTCAGCTTCTGTTGATCAACAGAAGCTGCTATTGTGTCTTGGACAAACCGAATCACGGCTTGTCTTTTGGTGATGAAACTGATTGCATCCGAGCTGAAGTCATTCAGCTCGCTCTCCGCTAGAGGCCCGGCCTCTGCGTGGTTCTTTGCGGTGTCTGCGCCCTGCGCAGACCCGTGGTCGTTAAGCCATGTTGTTGGGGAGTCTGCGCCCTGCGCAGACTCATGTGGTTTGTCCATTGTTGCAGCTGACACTGTGCAAGTGTCAGCGGTTTTCTGCGGCTGCTGTATTGCAGTCGTAGATCCTCCCCCACTTAAAGTGGGATCCATCACTCCGAGTAAACTCGGGAGGCGTGGATGCCGCATGGCATTCACGTAGAACGGTGTATGTCCGGTCGAGGCATGCACTGAGTTATTGATGGCAAACTCTGCCATCGATAAACACTCGCTCCAGTATTGGAACGAGTGAGCGTAGCTCTTCAACATATCGACGAGCACGCGATTCACGCGCTCGGTTTGACCGTCCGTCTGCGGATGATCCGCAGTCGACATGGAAAGCTGGCTCCCAAGAAGTGTAAACACTTCTTGCCACAGATGCGCTGTGAAGCGCGGGTCTCTGTCCGACACGATGTCGGACGGCATGCCATGGTGTTTGAACACCATGTCGACGAGCAGACGGGCTGTCTGCTTCGCGGTCACCTCTGCTGGCACCGCAGCAAGATGTGCCATCTTGCTGAAACGGTCTACAAAGACCACAACACCGGTGTTCCCTCCGCTATCCGGGGAAGACCAAAGATGAAGTCCAAAGACATGGACTTCCAACACTCCGACGGAGTCGGTAGTGATTAATAATGGAGCCTGCGCAAACGGCGCAGGCTTCACGCGTTGGCATACCTCGCAAGCACGGATGTACTTGCGCACCCACTATACTGGTGGTGCCAGTAGAAGTCGCGCGTGAGAAGGACGTAAGTCTTCTCACGTCCGAGATGTCCCACAGTCGGGGCATCATGATACTCGTACATGATCCTGAGTCGCAGGTCATGGTCGTTTAAGCACGACAACGCGATCCGCGTTGTCGTCGACTGCGTTGTAAAGTAGCAGTCCTTCGTGCACGAAAGCGGTGTGCACGCGCTCGAAGGTGCTTGGGCAGCTTCTGACGGGACTTGTCAGAAGGCGCTGTGCCATAGGCCAGCAAGAGCTTCGCGTCCGCGTCGTGCGCGTACGCGGCCTTCACATCATCCAACAGAGATGATGTGGGTTTGCTCGATCGCATGACGTCAATGGCATTGACGTCAACAGCTTCTGCATAGTCCGGCCGACGTGATAACGCGTCGGCCACCACGTTCAATCTTCCGGGTTTGTATTCGACCCGGAAGTTATACTCCGCAAAGAATGAGAGCCATCTCGCCATTCTTTGTGAAATGTGGCGACTTCACTGCGGTGCGCAGTGAAGCATGGTCGGTGTAGACCACAAATGGTCTACTCCCAAGCAAGTACACTCGGAACTTTGCGAGTGCATACTTCATGGCAAGGAGTTCCTTGTCATGAACCGGATAGTTGCGCTCAGCTGGCTTCAGCTGACGCGATTGGTAGTAGACGACACGATCACGGCCCTCGTGATCGTGCTGCATTAACGCGCATCCGATCGCGAAATCGGATGCGTCACACACTACATGAAATGGGCGATCTTGGTTAGCCACTGCCAAGATCGGCGCCTCAGTCAAGCCCCGCTTGACTGCATCGAATGCCTTTGGCAATCGGGTGTCCAATTCCACACAGCTTCTTTCTTAAGAAGCTGTGACAGCGGGCGGATCTTGCCCGCATAGTCCTCCACGTACTTGCACAAGTACGTGGCCGTCCAAGGAACTGCCTCAGTTCCTTGACACTTGATGGCGTTGGCCATTCGTTAATCACTCTGACCTTTTCTGGGTCAGGGCGGACACCATTCTTCCCTACGAGACACCCGAGGACGGGTATCTCGCTCGCCCCGAAGATACACTTCTTCAGGTTCGCGTAGAGCTTATGCTTTCGCATAAGCTCAAGTAGCTTCCGGAGATGCACCCTGTGCATCTCTACGTCGAGTCTTCCCGTCCACAGCTCGGCTGTGGATGAATACATCATCGAAGTAGCTCGGTGCGAAGTCGCGCACCGAGCGCAACAAGTGCGTCACGCACCTGTTGAAAGTCGCAGGGGCATTCTTAAGCCCCTGTGGCATTACTAGCCATTCCCAGAGCATGCCGCTTGGCGTGCTCACTGCCGTGAGAGGGATATCGCTCTCACGCATTAGGATTTGATAAAATCCATCTCGCAAGTCGAGAGCACTGTAAACGGTGCTCCCGGCCATCGAATCGATGATAACATCTTTTCGCGGTATCGGCGTCTGCGCCGGTACCGTCGCATCGTTCAGCTTGTTGTAAGCATGAACGATGCGCCATCCGCCCTGTGGCTTCTTGACACAGAACGTCGGAGCACTGTGCGGGGACTTTGATTCCCGCACTTGTCCTGCTTTACGACGACTTTCAAAGAAGTCGTCGATCGCTTTCACTTGCTCTCGCGGCAGTGGCCACTGCCGCGTGACACAGTACTTCGTGCCCGGCACGAGATCAATCTCGTGCTGAATGCCCTTATCCTGCGGAAGCTCCGCAGGAATGTCTTCCGGGAGTACGTCTTTGTACTCCCTCAACAATTCGTAATAGGGACTCGACTTCAGCGAGTCCCAACCTTGTTCCTCGAAGCGCTCTCAATTCGTCTTCGCACTGAGAGTGTCTTCACTCTCAGTGGTACTTCTCATGAAGAGCTGCCTCAGCTCTTCGCTCTCGCTCTTCGTTCTTTCGCTGTCCGAAAGAACGCAGACTTGCTCGATGCGTCCATCGTGCAAGTCGCGCGTGAAGCGATTCCAGCTCATGGCTGGAAGCGAAGTCAACTCCGACGCCGTCGTCGGAGGACTAGCGAGTTCCATGTCACGATACTAGAATCCAGTATCGGTGCGCGTCAAGACGCTTAGCGTCTTGACGTCCGGCGTCACCGCCCCAGTCTGCCCAGCAGACTGTTCTTGTTGCGTCTCGGTCCCGGACCGAGACTTGCGCAGCGTTTTCCGCTTGCGCCGTCTTCTTGTTGTGCGGAGCCCGGCTCCGCACAGTTGTTCTTCTTGTCCAGGCCCGGCCGTGGACAGTCGTTCGCCGGCGGACCCTGTCTGCGGGCGCGCGATATCAAGCCCGGCTTGATCGCATGGCGCTTCGTCGTGCAGCCCGGCTGCACGACAGCATGCAAATTGCGTCAGTGCGGTACGTTTGCAACCGTCCGCACTGTTTGCGGCGTCAACTCCCGGAGTTGACACGCCTTCGTCACCTCGACGCCAGTTATTGGCGGAGCCCCTCATGACCGAGGGTGCGTCGGCTCCCGGAGCCGACGCGTCGTCGTCGACCTGACTGCTTCGGGTCAGGGACTGTCCCTTACACGCTTGAACGTGGGTGTTGGTTCCCGGAACCAACACATCTTTTTCTTCCGACGTCGGCAGCATTGCCGACGTGGGTCTCACTTGTGCGCGCCCTCGCGCACTTCTTGGGCATTCCGGGACAGCAGCATAAAGCGCTGTCTCGACTGGTGAGCCGCGCGCACCTGCTGGTGCGCGCGCTGCGGTAACAGGGCCATCGCTCTCTGTTCCGCTGTCGCGGCCGAAGCGCACGAGCGTGCGCTTCTTCCAGTCTATCACCGGATCATGCCGTGCAAGCCACGGCATGCCCATTACTACGTCGAACTTATCGTCCAGGTCCAGGACGATAAAGTTTTCGGCAAACACTTGTTGTTTGTACGAGAAGCGCACGTTCACGACGCGCTTCTCGGTTTTTACGATGGCACCTGTTGCCAATCGTACCTCCAGAAGACTTCGAGGTGTATCTACCTCCTCGAAGTCAAGTCTCGACAGGCTTCGTAGTCGAACAAAGTTGTTCGACGCGCCTGAATCTATCAAAGCTCGAAGAGAGTCACTCGCTCTCTTCGAGTAAACCTTCAAGATGACTAGGTTTGGCCTGTCATCTTGTTTCTTGCAGTGAGAGCTGGTCTCACTGGGGGCTGCAGTCCTCAGTGTCGCGTCCCCGATGTCGGCACGCGTGACTGCATTACCAGTAGGGCGCCCCGCGCCTACTGGATGTTCGCGTTTTTTGTTGGTCGGCGGCGATGCCTAGCATCGCCACGACGGCCATTTCCAGGGGGCATGGGAGCTGTGCACTCCCGTGCAAAGTGACCGATCCTTCCGCAACGGAAGCATCGCACGTTACCTCCCTGCTGCTGGTAACCAGCAGTTGTTGCATTCGAGAGGTCCATTGGTTCTGGACCTCCCGACCTCGCTACCGGGCGCGGTTGCGGCCTCGGCACGTTCACATGGAGTTTAGCCTGCCGCAGGCTAAACTCTTCTTGCATGGCAAGAGTGATCGCAGCTTCGAGAGTACTCGGGTACTCTCGGAAGAGATAGGTCTTCACAGGCCCATCTATAAGCCCCTTCATGAACGTGACGACCTTGGTCGCCTCGTCAATCGGGTTAGTCACGATATTTGATACCAAATATCGTGTACGCTGCGCGTAAGCATGGACGTCATGCTTACCCTGCTGAAGGTCGAGGAACTCCGCCCTCGACCGGAACTCGTTTTGCGGGGGGCTCAAACGCTTGTTTGAGCTCCTCTTTGAATATCTCGTACGTGCTAAAGCACGTAGGATCTGAGAGTCGGCGTCCGTACGCCCAACTCCTTGCGCGTCCGCCAAGGCAGGACATGGCGAACGCGACCTTCGACAGCGGGTCGACGATGCGTCGAGCCGCTATGGCTGTGTCGAGTTCGACAAGCCATCGGAGGAGAGGCTCGCCCTCTCTTCCCACGTAATTGCTTACGCTCAACTTTAATGGTTGAGCACGCGGTGTCGTCCCTGACGACGCCGTCGCTGAGGAAGCAGCGTCACGCTGCTCCTTCATGATGAATCCCAGAGCAACACCATGTTGCTCCGTCGGCGATAGCGTACGCAGCATCGTGGCTATCGCCGCTTCTCCAATGACTGTTGACAGTCGTTGGAGGGCCTCCCACTCTGGGTCAGACAGGTGGGGGCAGTCAGCGCGTGCAACATGCGTTGCAGGCGTGTTGGAGCTCTCCATGGGCACCTCCGTGCTCATGTGGTTCTCGGCTCCGCGTTCGTACACCGCGTACGAACGTCAAGCAGTCGGTCGTTGGACGGACTACAAAGTGCTACCAGGTGTAGTGGGTCTAACTTGACTCACTACTTTAGCTTACACGTTGGGCAACGTGTATGAGGAAGCGTAAGTACTTAGTAATTACTTAGGTTAATTATATTTGAGTACACAAATATAAGTTAAGTAACAAAAGGATTCCAAGTGACTTAGATTAGGTAAAATGAGAACTGTATTGTTTGTAAATTGATCTTCCTCTAAAATCTGCTAAAAACTGTTTATCATCTATGGTAGGGGTTGACAGCGGCTGGCTGTCAGAGCCCCACCAATATGCACGTCTCTAATTGGTAGAAAGATGCTGCTTTCTACCAATAGGATCTTTGGGTAGGTGTGGTCCACTCATTGTGGTGGTCCACTTCAATGTATCCATCGGTGTGTCTTACACCAATGTGAGGAAGTATCTAAAACTTTTAACAGATATTTATCTGTTAAAATTCACAAGTGGCTTGAAGCCACTTGTGCGTGTAACCCCGTTACATTTGCCGTCTCCTGCACCACTCCTAAAGCGACACGGGAGGCTATTTTCGGGTCTTTATCGGCTCCATACCTCATATAACTTTCATTGGAGACGGTAATTCACAGTTACCGGCTCCCGTCTAAAATTCTCGTCCGAGGGAGTGAGATTGAGAGGCTCTTCTCGCCCTGTTGAAAAAAAATCATTTCGGTCGAATTTATTTATGCAAATTCATTTAAATTTGTTTAAACGGCTACTAGTACCTTCGAGTGCGTTTAGAAAAACAGTACTACCTCCGTTCGGAAATAGATGACCGTTTCAATTAATATTTCAGCCTACTCAACATAATTCACCTTCTAAACCGATCGGGTTTGAATTCTGAATCTCCCGCGCTTTCCCCCGCTCACTGGCCACCGCACACTGGCTTCTGGATTCAATTCGAAAGTTGTGGATGAGGGAGATTACGGATAGTGAACGCCAGGCCGTCTGGGAAACCCTACTGCTTCGCAGCGTAGGAGGCGTGCTTACACGTGGGGAGATCGTCCGGGTTGCGATGTACTTCCACGTGGGCCGCCAAGTTGTCGAGCGCATTGGAAGCGTGGAATCAACTCGATGGGAGATCGAGTAGAAGCTGTGGTCAAGTCAAGAAAGAGTGCAAAATGGACCGCCACCCGGCTGCCCCTGCCAACCGCCCGGACGACTCTCGTCCCCCACCTCGCCGACGCCACGAGCTGACGCTGCTGCGCCGAGGACTGGACGCCTGATTCGACGGATTCGACAGAGACGATGGAGCTGAACCTGAGGCTGCCGCTGGAGTTCTCCTGGATGGACGAGGAGCGCCCGCCTTTCGTGCCCGAACCGATTCCCCCCGTGTCTCGCATGTACATGCGCTACGTGCCCCACGCTCGACTTGGCGCGCGTCGTGTGCTGGAAGCGATGTGGGATCCGACGACGATGGAGGGCTCGGTTGCTGACGATGAGCGTGAGGCGAAGGCTGAGAGCGACGCTTGGACGGAGGGCTCGCGCTTCCCGCTGCAGCGCCCATGGAGCATATCATGAACTCTAATGGTGGAAATGATTACCGGCTCGAACATTTGCTAAGTACAAACTGATGCGAACGGACAGTCTTCCAACATCATTGCCATGCGATGCAACATCTCTCAGCAAGTGGGATCCTCGTAGCACCCGAAGCCAAATCATGTGCCCCTCAAGGATGAAGTGAGATCTTAGATCCATTTTTGTGTATGTAGTGCGGCGGAACAAGAACGCCTGCGCCTCTCTGGACTGTGCCTCGCTTATTGTCAACTCTAGATCTCTAGCCCTCCCACAATTTAAACGCCTGCGCCTCTCTGGACTGTGCATGCTTAGTGTCAACTCTAGATCTCCAGCACTCCCACAATTTTATAATCAGGAATATGAACGAGGCGGAGCGCTGAGCAAAAAAAAAACAAATGGTTAACTATTTCCGAACGCAGGTAGTATATCGTATACCACGTAGTTTAAAGTGTCATTTTCTTCAGTACGGAGGTAGCAAGTTGTCGAACTGCGAACCAATATCCTATCAGCTCGCATTGTACCGTGAAGAATGAGCTGTGACTTTGACAAAGTAATTAGACGATGTTGTCGCGAAAGTTCTCGAACAAAATCTGTATTCTTCGTTAAGAGAACTGGTAAGTCTTCGCGTTTTGTTCTACGAGCAAACCGATATTCACATCGTTAGCAATCGCTTCTCTTCAGGCTAGTTATTCTTTGCCAAGTCCCTCCAAGTAATTGGAGTACATTGCAACCGCCTTTTCTGAAATGGCTTCGTCCGCTTTTGGAATAGTTTTCAGGTGGGTGGCCAGATCATCTGGGCTCATATTGTTGTCGTGTGCAAACTTGAACACCGATGCCAAGTGCTCGTCTACCGAAGCCGAAATTTTTTTTAGGGTCACCAGATCATTCACTTTGTCGACAGCTGAAAACGATTCCTTCCTTAACATCTCCTTGACAAAGTTTTTAACCGTAGCCATGTCCTCAAATCCTCTCTCTTCCTCGTCACGTTCGTCGATGTTGTCGCCTCTCAGAAGTCGAGTCTGGACGCTAACACTTTGGTCGGCGCCAACAAAGTGCAACAATCCCAACGACATTGCACCAGTTAGCGCAATGTCACCACCAACAGACGCGGTGACAGGAACTTGGTGAACGAAGAGAGTCGAAACAGCGGCCATTAGGATGTACGGCAGACGCATGATTGGTTCTGGATGTTGCTGGTGCTTCTTGGTGCGGATGGTGTGTCTTGGAAAACAAATTGCGAAGTGGGAACCAAAGGTCTACGGAAAACAAGCCACGGAACAAACGTATATTTGCACCTGAACTGTGCGAATCTTGCAACCTCGCAGTCTTTATAGCTAAAGAAACAACTGGGGTCAGAAAATGATAGACTTTTGGATAGGCGGTTCAGATGAGACGGTTGGTGCATGAACGAGCGAGCAAATCTCTGACAAACAACACAGATAATCATCTTTGATCTGGTATCACAAATAGTGGCACCTCCTACTTACAGTGGGTCCCCCCGTTTTCGTGCCCACTGAACTCTAATAAACTGTTAGACCTCAAACTCATGTCAAAATATCATCTAACCTCCATTTTGTGGTTAGTGATACGAGATTTACGGTTATCGCTATCAAGAGGTCAGTTACTATCGGGAGAGTCCGTTTCGTGAACAATGTCGCAAAGTTCAACAACAGTATGGGTCGCTTGCTGCATCGGTTTGACAATCTTTCGACGAAATGCACATGGTATCATACTGGCTAAGTGGTATGAGACCTGGCCAAGTATAGCCGATGAATCAGCAGTACGCGGGAGTGAGGTTAACCTGTGGTGGTCGTTCACCCGGTTCTTCTGAGTGTTTCTGTTTAATGTTTAACCTATTATCCTTCATCACGTCATGGGTAGAGTCCTTGTGGTTGTGACCAGCGATACGATACAACCGAAGATAACATATTACGACTTACTAACGCTATGCGAGCTCATAGTGACCTCGGATTGTGGTACTAACACTGCGCTGCGACAATGACTACTGGTTGTACCATCATAATGGTACATCCCTAGATAGTGATTCCTCTCGATTGTAATAAAATATGAGGCCCACCTTTGTCGCATGGGAATGAATGTCATGATGACCAGCTTGTCTGGGCGCCCCTTCTGCGCCCCTGCGGTTCTCTTCGTTCGCGCTACATGTATAAAAAAGGAGAAGTAAGGCTGTAAGTGCCTTGTGATTGGTGAACAGCGTTGTGAGAAAACCCGTGGCCGCTCCACCGCAGCCCAAGCGGTCTGGCCTAAAATCTCTCATTGTACAACGACACGTCCTCGACGGACAACCTTCAACAACAGCGTGTGCCGATTACTGTACGTGTGTGCCGATTACTACATGTATACGCCCTCGACTCCACGTTCACAACAAAAACGGGAAACGGGAAATAACATATCCAGACTTTTGGATAAGTATTGAAGATGAGAATAGATCAGTCAAAATGTATTCGGTGTCGCTGCTGAGTGCCTATCCAAAAGTCTATCATTTCTAATCCCAGTTGTTTCGTTATCTACAAATTATGCTAAGTGGATAATCAAGAGTGGCCATAGAGAAGCATTATTTCCGAGCTAATACCAATTTCGCTTGACATATGCCAGATTGCTAGCACCCTTTCTGACTTGACTTTGGATAGGCATCGATTGGGCCAACCGCTTCAATCGAGCAAATTTGGCCGGGAATCACAATATTAGACGTCTAAAATTCCTAATACAAGTTATTTGGGGTTATAACTGGGTAATAAGCAACACTAGATGGGCACTGATTTGGGCAGTTGCATCTGTGTACATTGACTGTTAAATATATTGTTACCACTGCAAAACTTTGACCACAACAAAAACCGGCTACAAACTTTACAATAGTAGGAAGACAAGTGCCACCATGGCGCCGTGCGGCAGCAACTTGCTGCCAGCAAGTGTGTCCAGGCGACCTGCATCATAGAACAGTGGGAGCCATGTAGTTATTACTACTACACTGTATTAGACCAGTAGTTTTAATCCACAGCTGGTAGGATAGTCGCCCGTTCGTTTTGGCCAGCGGAGCTAGCGACGGCACGAGGGGGGGGCTCTCTCTTCGCTCGGGGGAGCAGCTGTGCAGTTTGTCCCACCCCCTCGTGTCTCATCCTTGTTTGCGAATTTTATATAGTGCGTCAGTGTTGTTATCCGTCGCTCAGCATATCAATGGTGACCATAAATTACGTTTTCCCGTGGAACTTTTCTATATACCATACGGTGCATGTGGCCACAAGCAGACACATCCATACATGTACGGTTCTTGCTGCTACGTGTACACAAAACCAGCAAGACCCGTTGGAGCGCTGGTTTTCAACGACGAGATGGCGCCCATGTTATGCTGGCAGACGTGCAGGCCTGCGACTAGTTCGCGTCCGACGCCCGAGGTCTCTCAAGCGCAGGTGGGTGAGTTCACGGGGCTCATGCTGGGCGCCAACACGTCACTCGAGAGCGCGTTGACGGTGCTCTCCACAAACTGCGATGCGCTCTGGAGCGATGGCATCAACAACGACGGCGCTGCGGCCGTAGGCGCCCACTCGGACGCCGCGTCAGCTCCTTGCGCTGTCTGCGGATGCGCTTTTTGGTGGGCTTGGTCACCTCCAGCGTGACACCGTTAAGGCCTTGGTCGTCCGCGTGGGGGACGGTGCGCGACACCGCTTCATCTTCCTGGGCCGATTGCCGACCGAGGATGGCGTGCTGTACCTGCGCGTGAACGTCAAGCAGATGAAGAGCAGCTTGGGCGAGATCAAGAACAAGGAGGCGCGCAAACGGTCGCCCCGCTCGGAGCTGACGTACAAAGGCAAGCCGAGCTCGGAGGGTGCTGGCCTGTGGGGAAGCCTCGCCAACACCATGTCCACACTGAAGAAGAAGATCAAGCCGGTCGAGTGTCGAGAAGATCCTCGAGGACCAGCTCGAAGACGACGGAAGTGCTGCTTTAGCGTATTTTAACCCTTTCGTGAACAGCGCTTACTGACTTGAATCTATATAGTATACAAAACTAGCATACATCCCCATCAAGTGGGGCATTTTGCTCCCCTTCATAAATTACGGTACTCTCTGGAATTGAAATCTTAAATACAGACGGGGCGTGAATAAGGAACGGGTGTCATCCTATAACCTTCAAAACCTAATATTATGCAATTATAGAGGTAAGAGCTTGAAGCACTGACATTGGCCATCGCTGGGTTTTGAATCTGGGCGGGAAATTCGAATTTGACACGAACAAGATGGAGCGGCAAGCACGGAGAATGCGCCTCAACAAGCAGTAACAGCTCGAACTCTGTGCAATGCACACCCGCGAGCCAACGTGGAGCCTCGCGACGCTAGGAGAATGGGCTCAGCTCCGGGACGGAGAAGCTTCCGCTACTCTTTCTGGGCAAAGCCAAGAAGCCGCGTTGGCTGCCCATGAAGCCATTGACCGCACAATACAAGGGCACAAGCAAAGGTTGGATAACTGTACCAGTCTTTCAACAATGGTTGAAGGACTTGGACAAGTCGATGGGTGAGGCCAAGAGGGAGATTCTGCTTCTACTAGACAATGCACCTGTGCCATACCTCCGGAGGACACATTGGCCAACGTGGAGGTGGAGTTCTTGCCCCCAAACACGACAGCGGCGATCCAACCGATAGACCAAGGTGTGATCGCGTGGATCAAGCGGCGTGTACTGCAAGACTGCGGCGAAGAGGCAGTCCGGAGATTGTGCTGCGAGCTGGACCCCTTTGTCATCGAGACATCGGACGCAGTCACGTGGTGCAGCAACGCGTGGAATGCGCTGGACGCCGACACCATCAAATGTTGTTGGCGCAACGCCGGATTATACGTGGACCGGACACAGATTAGTGACATAATTAACTAAATCAAGTACTTTGTCACATCAATGGCAATTTATGCCCTCTAATTGGCTCATACCACTTGAAAGTTGTTATATATCAGGCGTTCCTTATTCACGCCCTCGTCTGTATTTTCATTGGCTAATAAATGGCAGACACTCGAGCATAATTGAAAGCGAAGCACAGTGATTGGCTGGAGTTAGGATGCTATGATCGCGTAATACCTCCCGATCCTCGAAAGATATCGCGTAAATTACGAGTCCCACTCGCCACCAACTTCAAACACTAGCATGGGTACTCATCGACGCTGTCCCGGCACGGATGCTGACAATTTCGCGCTATTTTCTAATGGAATGATAGTAGATAATGGCGCGAATTCGTCAGTGCCGGCGACTCGCCTTGAGGCACTTTGGAAGGCGCTACCGCTGTCCGCGAGGCCTTGGGGGATACCCTGGTCAAGCGGACAGGTGCTAACTACGGAGTGAGATGCTTTACATAGCTACTGGTACGAGCATTGTCCTCGAGCGCATCTCAACGCTATGGTGGCGTTTTAGCGACCATAGCGCGAATCCTTTCTCCGTTATTGAAATTGGTATGTGCATTTCATTTGGTTTCGTTATTGAAATAGATATGTGTGCTTCACTTGATTTTACTATAGAAATTGTCAACTTGGTGTCAAATCGACGGGCGCAATGGCTTCCACCCATTTGGTTGCGAGATGCGGTAAATCCCCAGCTTCCAGATCGAACCTTGAGCAAACGTAGACCGCCGAACGTCGGACTAGAGCACAAAAGGCTCAGAAGCTTGGGGGTTCAGCTGAACGATCTCAGCTGAAACCAACAACGACTCCGCTGAGACTTCCCAGCTCCGGTCCTTGGTCAGGCGCGGCGTGTGCACCTTCCTTGCGATCCCCTTGGCGTTTCTTCCTTGGGCTACGCTTTGGCCCCAGACGTCAGCCAGCCACAGCAATCTTGTTCCAGCTTCAGATGTCTCCAGTGCGCGGACGCCCGCGCACCACGCTCCAAAATGAGCGAAATCCAGCAACCGCACTGAAGACTTGAGCCTATCTCAGCCTCCGCGTAGTCGCTCCGCTGAAACCTCAGGAGAGTCTCTTACTACCCGAAAATATGAAATACGTTTCGGTAATGTCGTTCAGACCACGTAATAATATAAAATAGCTAATTAAGCTCCTCTTCACACCGAGGAACACAAAAAAAGACTATATGGGACTTGAGTTTTAATGGAACCGGTCTTTTACACAATCACTTGCGTCCTTCGGGCAAATTCGATTCTGATTCAAATATTACACATGCAAACAAAGACCTATCAAGTGGAGGCGCACAGCGCCGTTCGGAGAGCACCCACAAAGGGTGCTAAGACCATCCTGAGAGCTGCCAGTGTGCCTAAGGCATTCGGCGCTTCAACCTGGATTTTAGCCAATAATGGGCCGAGCTCAGCAAAATCCAGCGTGGTCAGGCATGGGTTCAGCAGATCTTCAACGAAGCTTCAGTGATGAGTTGCTGATCCCCGGTGACTCATTGGCCGAAAGTGTGTCGTAATCTGGGTGCGACAGGTCTCACCTGATATATGAGTCCGTCGTCATTGATGACGCGATCCTCCGGCAACGCGCATTCACCCATCGGCCACTCTGAGACCCCATAGTCTCAGGCGAGATTCCAACTGAGACCCCCGGCATAAGTGTCCACCAGTGTCTGCATCATCTGAGACCTGGGTCGCCAAACGGAGACTCCGGAGCGTCCGCTGAGGCCAAGCACATCCCGCTGAAACATCTGAGCCGAGACATACAGATTCCAGCTGCTCCGGCTGAGACCACCCGTGCTCAGAGTAGTGAGATCTGAAACCAACTGGCTTCAGCTGAGACCAGCTAGTCTCAGTGATCCAAGCTGAGACCCGGGGACTTCAGTTCTTCCAGCTGAGACTTAGAAATTTCAGCGCCTTCACCACCAAAGCTGACCGACTCTCAGCCGAGCCGCAACGAGTTCAGCTGAGACCAGGTCGGCTCAGTTTACCGCGTATCCAGCCATCAACAGGTGTCTACCCGGGACGTCTGAGCTCAGCGTAGCTCGGTGGGGTGACCGCAGCCCAATCTTCGCAAGAATTGAGCCAATCCATAATCAACGTCAGTCATCATGACTTCAGAGTTACGGTAGTCTCAGCGGAGTGGCTGAGACTCCCCGCTGAGACCTGGGGCGTCGTCCAACAGTGTATCCATGCTTCCCGAGCCAGTTCTGGTTGAAACGACGGTTCATTGAAGCCGGTTACCTCCTCCCATCCACTAAGGTTCGTGCGTGGGACATAGAGTGCGTTGGCAGCGGGCTATTGACGGGTTCGCCGGAAAGATCCGAGCGAGCCTCGTCACAAACACGCCCTTCGGTGCAAAGCGAATGCGGTAGCGTGCGGTCTTCGGGGCAAAACAAACTCTGATTGAATATCGTGCACATGCACATACATGGGGTCCATCAAGAAAGGGTGCAAACATTTCTGGGTACACCTTGAACAAGGGCAAAACACCCACAAAGCTACTGGCTTGGCGGCGCCCGTGTATGCGCGTCGTCGGTTTGGCGTCCTCCCATTTGCCGGTATTGGTCAGTCATTGCTTGATAGCACTGATTACGCTTGGGTGCAATCCTGCGTAATCCCATTACGCCAGGATCCATGGCCTCCAATTGGCCGGTATCCAAGGGCCGAATCTTGTGTGCCAGACACCAGGTGCCGAAAAGCCACAACGGGGTGACCCTTCAGAGCGACCCTCCAAACGGCAACTGCCAACTTCAAATACCAACTACCGCAGATCCCAGACCGGCAATGCGGCCACTACATATACGAGACCACGAAGTCACATCCTGGAATCTGCAGGCACTTAGTCACGTCATAGGCTCGGATCGACAGCTGACTTTCACCAGTCTCCGCTTAACTTCCCGAACTCCGTGTATCCAGATCCCAAATTGTGCCCACAATTGCTGAATCTCAGTTTTGGCTCAAGTTCGGGGACTACCACGCTGGAAACCTGAGCTAGGGGCACCATTTCGATACTGATTCCATATACCAGCTGTGACACCAATTTGCCGACTCTCGGCTTTGGCTTAGATTCTGAGACTCTCAGACTAGGGATCTGAGCTGGGTGGCAAAATTACGGTATTGATTCCGTATCCCACCTGTGGCACCCCAGAGCCGAGGTGAAATCCGACACCGCACGCCACATTCTCTTCCCAGACCCAGACTGAACATCTCACGGTCTGATGCCCAGACAAACTTCAGACCGAGTTCCAAAGCCCAAAGTATCAGACTTTCGACATCATTCTCAGGTCCCAGAACCACCGGTACTCCAAACTTTTAGATTTCAGATCTGAGATCTGGGATCTGAGACTTAAGCAATCAAGTGACTCCAAGTCACAGATCCAAAAGACCAAAGCTCAGCTCTCTGCTCAGGGCTACATTCAAGGCCTGGAATCCCAGATCTGTGGCCTCTAGAGCGAATATCAGACATTAGGCCCCAGACCGATTCAAATCTCAGACCTGAGGTACGGGATCGCTGCATCTTGACATCCACAGAGCCCAGTTTCCAGACGTAGTCAGTCCAACTTTACTTCTATACAAAGACCATACTTGGGTCAACAAATATCGACGATTCGAGTGACATATGACCGGTACGTGGTAGTGTTTGGGCTTGTGGCTGATGGGTCCTGGTCTAGAATTGGCTGGGACCTCGTCACATGAGGCAGAGCGGTTGCCCACCACGACTACGTGATTATGCGTCTGGAGTGTGCCTCAAAGACTTGGGATGAACTGTTGAGATCCAGGCTATGAAGTGGCTACATGTTGGTGGCTTCAGTGGCGATCTGGGATATCCGGTGGTTACTCCTTGAAGTTGCCGGTTGCCGTTTGGAGGGTCGCTCTGAAGGGTCACCCCGTTGTGGCTTTTCGGCACCTGGTGTCTGGCACACAAGATTAGGCCCTTGGATACCGGCCAATTGGAGGCCATGGATCCTGGCGTAATGGGATTACGCCGGATTTGCTATCAAGCAATGACTGACCAAGACCGGCAAATGGGTGGACGCCAAACCGACGACGCGCATTCACGGGCGCCGCCAAGCCAGTGCTTTGTGGGTTTTTGCCCTTGTTCAAGGTGTACCCAGAGATGTTTGCACCCTTTCTTGATGGACCCCATGTATGTGCATGTGCACGATATTCAATCAGAGTCTGTTTTGCCCCGAAGACCGCACGCTGCGGAATTCGTTTTGTGCCGACGAGCGTGTTGCTTCACAGGGACCAATGCCCTGCCCCAGGCGGCGCGCATTGAAGCCAAGTGGAGCCGCCACGAAAACATCGACCGAGTTGCCGTTGTGCCGCAATTTCATTATAGCTGTTGTCAGTGCTCCATCGAATGCTGCATTGTAAGTTTCATCCAGCAGTTCATACGTAGCCGACGCATTTCGTGACACATGATTGTTGTAATTGTTCATAGCGAGCATTACGAAGTCGATGTAGGTTCGTGATACGACTTTCATAGTATTGCCTGTAACACCAGGATAGATGGTTATCGAGAGCCAGACTGCAGCGATACCGTTGCTGCCATTGTATTCAGTACGCCTGGAAAATCTGGTAGATCTGGAGCGTTCTGGCAAACCATCAAACACACAGCAGGTTTGGAGCCAGCAGAACAGATCTACCAAGATTTGCAAGCGTACTCTGGTAAGGATACTCAGCAGCAAGTGCAGCAGCAGCGCAGCGCATTCCGGCGCAGTGCGAGCACAAAATCGATGGCGCGTGACCATCCCACGTATCACGGCCGAATGAATCCGTGGATGAGTTCATTTTCAAGCGAAGTTTTCATGCAAGGGAAGCGCATCGACTCTTCACGAACCTGCAGGTAATATCGGGCCTCACGTCGTGGCTATGCCTCGCTGCCAACCCTGAGACGGTGCAGCGTCATGGTATCATGCGAAAATCGTGGCTGAGCATGTGACCTACTCTACCTTGGATGAGCTACATGCAGCGATTTTCAGTGGAATTTGTACCCCCTGACCAGCAGCTCAGACTATGAGATGAGTTGCGCCAGTGCAAACAGCGTGGCTCAGTCGATGACTTTGTCAAGGACTTCGGACGTCTCATGGCTCAAATCCACAGTGTGCACCCACTATATCAGGTGGACCATTTCTGCGAGGGTATGAAGTCCGAGGCCAAGAAGGAAGTTATGTAACGGGGTTACACGCACAAGTGGCTACAAGCCACTTGTGATTTTAACAGATAAGATATTGTGGTTTGCAGATATTTTGTCGTTCGGATTTAGGGCTTAGATCGATCTCTGAGATAAAATAATTCGAAGACAAAAATGCGAGACGGTAGTGGGTCATTCCTGAAAACTCAATTTGGTCGTATCAAATGATGAGCAGAGACGAGACTACATTTTTGGTTGTACCAGATGCGTTGCATCCTGAAAACACAGTTTGCGCATATCAAAGTTTCCTTGCACCCCGCCCGCAAAATGACCGCTACTGCTACGCCTGCCGCTCTCCAACGTCGCCAAACCTTCGTCGCACACAGTCGCTTCGATCAAGGCTGAGCAGGTGTCAGCGACGACTCCGTGACTGTCGAGTAGTGCGTGCTGCACTTCAGCAGTTCAGTATGTCTGGCTTCGCAATGCTTTTGGATGGGCGATGATCCATCACTAATTACGCTAACGGGTTTAGACCATAAAGGCATTCGCCATGTTCTGGGCCTCTTCGAGGAGACGCACACGGCGTATACTCCCTACGGACCCTAGCTCTTATTCGTCGTGTTCGAGACAGCACCCGTGGAATACTACTGATGCTGCGCGCTCCTCGCACTCGTACTTGCGGACTCGTTCCGAGGAGCGGGTTTACGCTATGTATCATGTTCGGCATCACTGCGAGCGTATGCTCACTGTTTGTTCGCTTTGGACGAAGAATTATTGTTCGAGCCTCGCCAAGAAACTTCTTTGCAGTCAGAATGCCTAGTGCTGAAGAAATTCAGGCGTATCAGCGTGCTATTCATCGCAGACACCTCGGTTAAGCGACGTATACTGCTGCTGCTGATGGGCTAAAGCCTACCTATTAAATACAGAGTGAAATTGCGTGATTCAGAATATTTTCAACAACGGATGGAAGCACGACCATTACGTTGGTACGTCGTTTGTTCGACAAATTATCGCTGCTGGCAACGCGCCCGGCCGGTGCATGATCTGCACCTCAGGACTGTGCGGGATTTACCAGCTACAGGCTGTCTACGAGCTTTATGGTGCACGGTGTGGTTGACTCCGCGTTTGCAGCTGGAGATTACAAGTTCCTAATCAAGTCCAGGATTACTTAGGCGCTGCATCGAGCGCATCGACGTCGAGGTGCTGGCTGCCAAGCAACCCAGCAAGACAGGCCGCTGAGTGGGGATGAGAGCTTCCAGAGCTCGTTTCCGCCCTGCTGATCGCTTGGATTATGAAGAGCGTGGTGAACGACGATCGATTCTAGACACGTGCGTGCTGCTTTTATAATTTTCGCGCCAGAGAAGCTGGTATTAACCAGTTACGTTCTGTTTACATGCCAAGTCTAGAGCGACACGCAGTAACTGTAATGCAGGACAGTTAATTACTCTGTTCGTGGGTCTGAATCGTCTTAGCAACACCGACCAAAAGCCACAGCAAGCAGCTCAAAATAAACGATTGCTTTCTCGGTCCAGCACGATCTTGCTCACGCTGGTGTTGATCTCTTCACGCCATCGTTGCTGCTGCTGATCACGATCAGCCTCTCGTTGACGTTGTTCCTGTATCATCATAAGGTTTGTTTCATGGAAAGCAGGTCATCGCCACCCTTTCGCGGGGAACACGAGGAAGAACAAGCATTTTAGCTGGGACAGCCGTAGTCGCAGCGCGAGCATCTTCGTCTTCTAGCTGACTTCTTCCTCCTTTTCAACAACTCGGCGCCGTCTTCAGAAATGTCGTCGCCTTCGGGCAAGATCTGCTCGCTGCGTGATAGCGGTCGAGACGGATGGCTCTGCGCTACATCGTCAGGCATGTGGGGATTACCCGTACCCATATTGGTCCGTTACAGCTTCGCGAACTTGCGGCGGAGACTCTCCACTGCGCGATCGACCCCGGATGGTTCGCGTTGTGGCGCCGTGCCATGGTTTCCCACTCGTCTCGTCCGATAGGCTTCATGGACTCCAGCAGGTCGAGGAGACCGTCGACCTCAACGCGCGCGAACCTGCTCCCCTCTGACGCTCGAGGCGTAGTCCGTCGACGTTGCGTGCGCCGGTCTGTTCGAGCTGCTTCGCCATTACTGGCCGTGCTTGGCAGTCCTCCCGCTGGAAGCCGCTTTTTGCTGGCTTCGCCACTGTCCGCTGTTACAGCAAGGCTTCAGCTAACGGGAGGTTGCTGTAGCCGGTGTCATGATCTGGCCGTAATAGTCGTACGAGTCGAACGTTTGTGGGCAGGTCCAAGCTGCTGTCATCACCAAGCGCATGGTTATCCGTGACTGTCCTGCAACAATTCATGGACGCACCTCGATCCATCGAGGGATGCTGATGGAGTGTGTTAGCTGCGTGAGCGGCACTTTGGGGCTGCTATCCTCATAAAGTGCTGTCTTGGCGAGTTCGTTATTCCATTGCACGCAAGATATGTCCAAAGTGAGTTCGAGAAGGGCGAGTCTAAGCAGCAAAAGTCCGCTGTACCATTCTGTCGGGGTAGTAACCACCCCGTACAGATTTCCCTCCTCGAGGCAAACTAGTACGAAAACGCAGCTGCCATCGAACCTTCTTTGCATGGTTTGATACGACCAAAATGGGAATTAAGTTTTCAGGAGCCGCCCAGTAAATCGACCTCCAGGCGTAGGTAAGTCGCACTACCTCTTCCTACTTAACATAACGGGCGCATCGTTGGTTCTCAGGACACCGAGGTAACGTCGCCGGCCACTGCCAATTCGGTACGGCTCTATTGGATGTGTTTAACGGCCCATTAGCTTCGTCTGTGAGTGCGCGTGCGGCTCCTGCATCACCTCGGCTTCCGCTTCTCTTTGGCGCGATGTTCCCCGCCATGTAAGACCATTACGATAATACACTACCATTTCAATTTTAGGAAAAGCGTTTCGTATGAACTGCTGTAGCTCCCAAATGTTTTAGGTGCGCTTTCACGTACTTTCGAACACGGGTAACCACGACACTGGCCAACGAGCGGTTAGTCTGATCCTTCATCAACCACACCATCGGTCAAAATCAACTTGTACCAACGTTGCAGTGTTCGCACGTTAGCCAAAATATATCGCTAACATATACCGCATACAGATTCCAGCGTACACAAGCATAAGAAAACAGCTCGTCAACGGTAGTCGATATGATTGTATGCTGCACTTGTGCACGATGAAGGTTTTCGAAACTGCGGTAAGCTTCGACAGATCGGCAGCGCGATCTGCCGACCACTCGTCAAGTGTCCAGATGTAAGTGTCCAATTGCATATTATATATATGAAGCACGGCATTATAATCCGTACACAGCCATCGCGATTTAAAATAAATCGGCCCGAATTGCGTTTTTGGATCGGCAATTCGACCACAGATAGCGTAAATCGATATCGATATCGAGGCTGCGAAAATAACTTGGTCGAGTTAGTGGCCATCTGTTTTTATATCGGGCGCCAGAAATTATAACTCGGGCAAAACACTAGGTGAAAATGACAAACGCATTGCAAAGCATAATATCTGTTAAAAGTTTTAGATACTTCCTCACATTGGTGTATGCCACACCAATGGATACATTGGCGGGCCACTACAATGAGTGGTCCACACTCACCCAAAGATCCTATTGGTAGAAAAGCAGCATCTTTCATCAATTAGAGACGTGCATATTATAGCCTGACAGCCAGCCGCTGTCAACCTTTCATAGGTGATAAACAGTTTTTAGCAGATTTAGAGGAAGATCAATTCACAAACAATACAGTTCTCATTTTACCTAATCTAAGTCAATTGAGTCTGATTGATTTAAATTATATTTGAATATTCAAATATAATTAACTCAAGTCATTGCTTGGCACTTATGCTTCCTCATACACGTAACGCAACGTATAAAGTAGTGAGTCAAGTTAGACTCACTACACCTGGTAGCATCTTTGTAGTCCGTCCAACGACTGATCGCTTGACGTTCGTACGAGGTGTACGAACGCGGGAGCGGAGAACCCCATGAGCACGGAGGTGCCCATGGAGAGCCTTAACACGCCTGCAACGCATGCTGCACGCTGACTGCCCCCCACCTGTCTGACCCAGAGTGGTCTCCAACGACCGTCAACAGTCATCGGAGAAGCGGCGATAGCTACGATGCTGCGTACGCTATCGCCGACGGAGCAACATGGTGTTGCTCTAGGATCTATCATGAAGCGACAGCGCGGATGCTGTTTCTCAGGTGACGGCGTCGTCAGGACGATTAACCGTGCTCAACCATTAAAGTTGAGCGGGTTAACTACGTGGGAAGAGGGCGAGCTCTCCGATGGCTTGTCGAGCTCGATTGACAGCCATAGCGGCTCGACGCAGTATCGTCGACCCGCTGTCGAAAGTCGCGTCGCCATGTCCTGCCTTTATGACGCGTAAGGAGTTGGGCGTATGGACGCTGACTCTCCGATCCTACGTGCTTCAGCACGTACGCAGTGTTCAAAGAGGAGTCAGACAAGCGTTTGAGCCCCCGCAAACGAGTTCCGGTCGAGGGCGGAGTTCCTCGACTCCAGGGTAAGCATGACGTCCATGTTTACGCGCAGCGCGCGCACGATACTTCTGGTCTCAAATATCGTGACCAATCCAATTGACGAGGCGACTAAGGTCGTCACGTCTGGCGAAGGGGCCAGAGATGGTAATCGAAGACTTCCATCTTCCGAGAGTAACAAATTATACTCGAAGCTGCAATCATCACCCTTTGCCATGCAAGAAGAGCCGTTCGCGGCAGGCTAAACTCCACGTACCGTACTCGAGGCCGCAACCGCGCCCGGTAGGCGGAGGACGGGAGGTCCAGAACCAATGGACCTCTCGAACGCAACAACGGCTGGTTACAGCAGTATACGCGATGCTTCCGTTGCGGAAGATCGGTCACTTTGCACGGGAGCAGTACACTCCCATGCCCCGAGAGGTGGTGCCGTCACCGTGCGGCGATGCTAGGCATCGCCGCGGACCAACAAAAACGCGAACATCCAGTAGGCGCGGGGCGTTCTACTGGTAATGCAGTCACAAGGTACGACATCGGCACGCGACACCGAGGACCGCAGCCCCCCAGTGAGACTAGCCCTTGCCGTAAGAAGCAAGATGACAGGCCGAACCTAAATTATCTTGAAGGTTTACTCGAAGAGAGCGAGTGACTCCCCTTCAAGCGTTGGTAGATAGGCGCGTCGAACAACTTTGTTCGACTACGAAGCTCAAGTCAGAGAGACTCGACTTCGAGGAGGTAAATGTACCTCGAAGTCTTCTTGAGGTACGACTGGCAACAGGTGCTATCAGAAGACTGAGAAGCGCGTCGTGAACATGCGCCTTTCGTACAAACAACGAGTGTTTGCCGAACACTTCATCGTCCTGACCTGGACGATGTTCGACGTAGAACGGTCATGCCGTATTTGCACGGCATGATCCGGTGATAGACTGGAAGAAGCGCACGTTGTGCGCTTCGCCGCCGCGACAGCGGAACAGAGATGATGGCCCTGTTCACCGCAGCGCACGCCAGCAGGTGCGCGGTTTCACCAGTCGAGACAGCGCTTTTACCGCTAACTCGAGTGCTCCAGGAAGGTGCGAGGGCGCACGGTGATAGACCAACGTCGGCAAAGCCGCCGACGTCAGGAAGAAAAAGACGTACTGGTTCCGGGAGCCAATGCCCACGTTCAAGCGCAAGTGTAGTGACAGCCCCTGACCCGAAAAGGTCAGGTCGACAACGACGGCGTCGGCTCCGGGAGCCGACGCACCTCGGTCATGAGGGGCTCCGCCAATGAATGGCGTCGAGGTGACGAAGGCGTCAACCTGGAGTTGACGTTGCAAAACAGTGCGGACGTATTGCAAAACGTACTCGCACTGACGCACTTTACGCTGTCGCAGCCGGGCTGTAATGACGAAGCGCCATGCGACTCGCCGGGCTTGATATCAAGTGATGCCCGCAGACAGGGTCTGCCGGCGAAGGAACATTACCGTGCAGCCACGTACGAAGGAAAATGCGGTCAAGCTGAGCTTGATACGCAGCGCCTGCGGCGGACAGGGTCCACATAACAACTGTCTACGCCGCCTGGACCAGAAGATCCAGCGTGCGGAGCCGGGCTCCGCACAACAAGAAGACGACGCAGCGGAGAACGTTGCGCGGCGTCGGTCCGGGGACCGAGACGTAAACAAGAGCAGTCTGGTAAGCAGACTGAGGCGGTGACGCCGGATGTCGAGACGCCAAGCGTCTGACGCGCACCGATACTGGATTCCAGTATCGTGACATGTACCGCTAGTCCCTCCGGACGATGGCGTCGGATGCTGACCGCTTCCAGCGAGCTGGAAGCGTTATCGCGCGACTCTGCACGATGGACGCATCGAGAAAGTTCGCGTTCTTTCTCGACAAAGCGAAAGAACGGAGATGAGAGCGAAGAGCCGAGACAGCTCTGATGGAGGTTCACCGAGGAGTGAAGACACCTCAGTGCGAAGACGAAGGAGAGAGCGCTGAGGAATAAGGCTGGGGACCTGCTAAAGCCGAGTCCCTATTACGAATTGTTGAGCATAAAGATGTACTCCCTGAAGAAATTCTGGCTTCCCGCAGGATAAGGGCATTCAGCACGAGATTGATCTCGTGCCGGGCACGAAGTATTGTGTCACGCGGCAGTGGCCACCGCCGCGAGAGCAAGCGTTAAAGGAACACGACTCCCTTTGAAAGTCGTCGCAGCAGAAGTGCGGGAATCGGGGAAAGTCCCCGCACAGTACCTGACGTTCTGTGTCAAAAGCCACAGGTGGATGGCGCATCGTTCATGCGTACAACAAGCTGAACGATGCGACGGCACGCGACGCCGATACCGCGAAAAGATGTTACCATCGATTCGATGGCTTACACCGTTTACAGTGCCTGACTCTGCGAGATGGATTCTATCAGATCCAATGCGAGAGCGATATCCCTCGACGCAGCAGTGAGCACGCCAAGCGGCATGCTCTGGGAGTGGTTAGTAATACCGCAGGGGGCTTAAGAATGCCCCTGCGACTTTCAACAGGTGCGTGACGCACTGTTGCGCTCTGGTGCGAGCGACTGCTTGTTACTTCGATGATGTAAGTTCATCCACAGCCGGGATGTGGACGAGAAGATGATCGCAGAGATGCACAGGTATCCCGGAAGCTATTTGAGCTTGGCGCGAAAACACAAGCTCTTGGCGCGAACCTGAAGAAGTGTATCTTCGGGGCAAGCGAGATACCCGGGTCCCCGGGTGTCTCGTGGTAGGAAGAATGGTTCGCCCCGACCCGAAAAAAGGTCAGAGGATCACCGACAATGCCATGTCAAGGAACTGAGGCAGTTCCTTGTTTGGCCACGTACTGTGCAAGTATCGTGGAGGATTGCGCGGGCAAGATCCGCCTGCCGTCACAGCTTCTTAAGCATGAAGCTGTGGAATTGACAACCGGATTGCCGTGCAAAGGCATTCGATGCAGCCGCTGGGTTGATTGAGGCGCCGATCTGGCAGCGGCTGACCAAGATCGTCCATTCCACGTTGTGCATGTGACGCATCCGACTTCGCGATCGGATGTGCGTTGATAAAGCACGATCACGAGGGCCGTGATCGTGTCGTCTACTAACAGTCGCGTCAGCTGGTGCTAGCTGAGCGTACTATCCGGCATACGACAAGCGAACTCCTTGCCATGAAATATGCACTCCGCAAAGTTCCGAGTGTATCACCGCGCACCGTTTTGTAAATCTACACTGACCATGCATCACTGCGCACTGCAGGAAGTCACCATCATTACCGCTAAAGAATGGCGAGATGGCCACTCTTTGGTGGATATAACTTCCGGCCGAATACAAACCCGGAAGATTGGTCGTGGTGGCCGACGCGTTATCACGTCGGTTGGATTATGCAGAAGTACTGACGCTAACGCCATTGACGCCATGCTAGAGCACCTACGTCGTCTCTGTTGACGATGATACGCGTACGCGCAATGACGCGGACGCTGAAACTCTTGCTGGCCTATGGCACAACACCTTATCAAGGCCTGTCAGAAGTTGCCCAAGCACCTGTGCGCGTGCACACCGATATCGGTGCACAACGGACCGGCTTCTTTATAATGTGAAGCCGACGACAACGCGGACCGCGCTGGGACTGCTTTACACCAAATGACGACAACGCGGATCGCGTTGTCGCCAATGACCATGACCTGCGACTCAGGATCATGTACGATATCATGATGCCCCGACTGCGGACATCCGACGCAGCCATACGTCCTTCACGCGCGACTTACCGGCACCACCAGTATAAGTGGGTGCGCAAGTACATCCAGCTATGAGGTATGCCATCGCAGCTTGCGCCATCTGCGCAGGCTCCGTTATTAATCACTACCGACTCTGTCGTAGAGTGTTGGAAGTCCATGTCTTTGACTTCATCTGTCTTCCCCGACAGCGGAGGGAACACCGGTGTTGTGGTCTTCGTCGGCCGCTTCAGCGCGATGTTATCTTGCTGCGGTGCCGGCAGAGGTGACCGCGAAGCAGATCGGCCCGTCTGTTCGTCGACATGGTGTTCAAAACACCATGGCATGCCGTCTGACATCGTGCCGGAGAGACCCGCGCTTCACAGCGCACCTGTGGCAAGAAGTGTTTACACTCTTGGGAGCCAGCTTTCCATGTCAACTGCGGATCATCCGCAGACGGACGGTCAAACCGAGCGCGAATCGCGTGCCTGTCGACATTTGAAGAGCTACGCTCACCGTTCCAAACTGGATGAGTGTTTGTCGATGGCGGAATTCGCCATCAACAACTCGGTGCATGCCTCGACCGGGCATACGTTACCCTATCGAATGCCATGCAGACCAATTTTACCGAGTTTACCGGCACGGCCCCACTTCTAAGTGGGGAGGATCTACGACTGCAATACGTTTCGCAGAAAACCGCTGACACTTGCACAGTGCGTCAGCTGCAACAATGGACAAACCATTATGAGTACTCAAAGGCTAATTGATACCATGTCGCGCAGGCGCAGACACCGTTAAAGAACCACGCAGAGGCAGGCCTCTAGCGGAGCGAGCCGAATGACTTCAGCTCGATGCAATCAATTTCATCACCAAAGATAAGCCGTAATTCGGTTTGTCCAAGACGGAATAGCAGCTTCTGTTGACAAACAGAAGCTGAACGTGACAATGTGGGCAGAGGCAACACAAAATGAATTCAAGGTTAGTTCATTGGTTTTGTTAGCTACGCAAACCTGCCTAAACATGCAGTTTGATTTCGGAGCAAGCAAGCTTCTGCTCCGCGTTTCATCGGGCCGTTCACCGTGTTGGCATCGGCACGGTATCATATACGCTAGACATACTGCCCAGCATGCGCCTATCTGACCTTTTATTACCGGGCGGCTGATGTAACGGACGTTAGACGCTACAAGCGGCTTACAGTTCCACTTCTGAATTTTACCGGACAGATAGATATCTGCTAGGTTTATATTTTCACATTAGTGTAGCCACACCGATGGATACATTGAAGTGGAGCCACCAGCCAAGAGTGGTCCACACCTACCCAAGATCCTATTGGCAGAAAGAGCATCTTCTACCAATTAGAGACGTGATATTGATGGGGCCTGACAGCCAGCCGCGTCAACCCTATCATAGATGATAAACAGTTTTAGCAGATTTTGGAGGAAGATCAATTCACAAACAAATACAGTTCTCATTTTACCTAATCTAAGTCACTTGGAATCTTTTCGATTAAAATTATATTTGTGATACTTCAAATATTACCTGCAACTCCGTCTTACTAAGTACTTATGCTTCGCTAAGCCGCTCAACGGTTTGTACAAAGTAGTGAGCCAGTGACTCCACTACACCTGGTAGCACTTTGTAGTCCGTCCAACGACCGATCGTTTGACGTTCGTACGAGGTGTAACGACGGGAGCGAGAACCAAGGAGACGAGGTAGCCATAGGAGAGTTTCCAACACGCCTGCAACGCATGTTGCACCGCGAATCTGCCCCCCACCTGTCTCTGACCCTAGAGGGCCCTCCAACACCGTCAGACAGTCATTGAAGTGGCGATAGCCTACGGCTGCGTACGCGTATCGCCGACGGAGCAACATGGGTTGTCTGATCTTCGGATCACCGAAGGACAGCGTGATGCCGCTCAGGACGGCTCGTCAGGGACAACCCTCGCGTGCTCAACCATTAAAGTTGAGCGTAAGCATTACGATGTGGGAAGAGAGGGCGATCTCGATGGCTTTTGTCGAACTCGAAGCCTATAGCGGCTCGACGCATCGTCGACCCGTTGTCGAAGTCGCGTTCGCATGTCCTGCCTTGGTCGGACGCGCAGAGTTGAGCGTACTGGACGCCGACTCCGACTACGTGCTTTACAGGCATACGCAATGAGATAGTTCATAAAGAGGAGCCAAGACAGCGTTTGAGCCCCCCGCAAACGAGTTCCGGTCGAGGGCGGAGTTCCTCGATCCTTCAAAGCAGGGTAAGCATGACGTCCATGCTTACGCAGTAGGCGACACATAATTCTGGTACTCAAATATCGTTAACCTATTCGACGAGGCGACCTAAGGTCGTCAAGTTCATGAAGGGGCTTATATGGCCGTGAGAGATTATTATCCTTCCGAGGTACCCGAGTATTCCTCGAAGGCGTGCAATCACCTAGCCTACGCAAGAAGAGCTTGACCTGCGCAGACTAAACTCCATGTGCGTGCGACGAGGTCGCAACCGCGCCCGGTAGCGAGGTCGGGAGTACAGAACCACATGGACCTCAATCTAACAACGCTGGTTACCAGCAGAGGGAGGTAACGTGCGATGCTTCCGTTGTGGAAGGATCGGTATCACTTTGCACGGGAGGCACAGCTCCATGCCCCTGGAGGAAGGCCGTCGGTCGATGCTAGGCATCGCTGCCGGACCAACAAAATCGCGAACATCCAGTAGGCGCGGGCGCCCTATCCGGTAATGCAGTCACGCGTGCCGACACGGGACGCGACACTGAGGATCTGCAGCCCCCAGTGAGACTAGCCACGTGCAGAAGAACAAGATGACAGGTACAAACCTAGTCATCTTGATAGGTTTAACTCGAAGAAGGTGAGCGACTCTCTTTCAGCTGTTGAGTAGATTCCAGGCGCGTCGAACAACTTTGTTCGACTACGAAGCCGTCGAGACTGCGACCTTCGAGGAGGTAATATTACCTCGAAGTTCTGGAGGTACGATCTGGCAACAGGTTGCATCAAAACCGAGAAGCGCGTCGAACTGCGTTCTTCGGTACAAACAACAAGGTTTGCCGAAACACTTTATCGTCCTGGACCGGAACATAAGTCGACGTAAGGCATCGCTGGGCTTGGCACGGCATGATCCGTAGATATGCTGAAGAAGCGCACGCCGTGCGCTGGCCGCGACAGCGGAACAGAGAGCGATGGTCGCACCAGCTAAGAGCGACGCGACAGCAGGTGCGCGCGGTCTACCAGTCGAGAACAGCGCTTAATGCCGCTGTCCTGGAGTGCCCAGAAGTGGCGAGGGCGCGTAGCTGTAGACCAACGCGGCAAGCTGCCGACGTCGAAGAAAAGAGAATTGGTTCCGGACCACACCCACGTTCAAGCGTGTAAGGGACAGCCCCGACCCGAAGAGGTCAGGTCGACGACGATACGTCGGCTCCGGGAGCCGACGCACCCTCGGTCATGAGGCTCGCCAATAACTGGCGTCGAGGTGAGAAGGCGTGTCAACTCGGAGTGACTGCAAACAGCGGACGGTTGCAAACGATACCGCACTGACGCAATTCTAGACTGTCGTGCAGCCGGGCTGCATCGACGAAGCGCTACGATCAAGCCGGGCTTGAATCACGCCCAGCAGTGGCTGAGACTACGTGCGCCGGCTGCACAATGCGCGAGCAATCGGCGTCGCGACGTCCGGCGAACGACTGTCCACGGCCGGCCTGGACAAGAAGAACACTGTGCGGAGCCGGGCACAACAAGAAGAGCGAAGCGGAACGGCAAGTCGTCGGTCCGGGACCGAGAGCAACAAGACAGCAGTCTGTTGGCAGACTGGGCGGTGATGCGGACGTCGAAGACGCTAAGCGTCTTGACGCGCACCGATACTGGATTCTAGTATCGTGACATGGAACTGCTAGTCCTCCCACGACTGGCGTCGGAGCTGGACTTCGTCTTTCCGACTGGCCATGAGTACGCTTTCACGCGCGACTTGCTACAGGAGTTATCGAGTATTCTGCGTCCTTCGGACAAAAAGAACGAGAGCGAGAGCGAAGAGCTCGAGGCAGCTCTTGAGAAGACCACTGAGAGTGAAGACACTACGTGCGCGAAGACGAATTGCGAGAGCGCTCGAGTGAATAAGGTTGGGACCTCGTAAGTCGAGTCCCTATTACAGAATTGTTGAGGGAGTACAAAGAGTACCCTGGAAGAAATTCGCGGAGCTCCGCAGGAATGAAGCATTCAGCACGAGATTGATCTCGTGCCGGGCACGAAGTGTAGTCACCGGCAGGGCCACTGCCGCGAGAGCAAGTGAAAGCGAATCGACGACTCTTTGAAAAGTCTCCGTAAAGCAGACAAGTGCGGGAATCACAAGTCCCCGCACAGTAGCCTCGACGTTCTGTGTCAAGAAGCCAAGGGTAGGATGGCACGTTCATGCTTACAACAAGCTGAACGATGCGACGGTCGGCGCAGACGCCGATACCGGCGAAAAGATGTTCCATCGATTCGGATGGTCCGGAGCACCGCTTTTACAGTGCTCGACTTGGCGAGATGGATTTATCAACTTAATGCGTGGAGGATATCCTCTCGGACAGTGAGCACGCCACGGCATGCTCTGTGGTATAGTAATACCACAGGGCTTAAGAATGCCCTCTGCGACTTTCAACAGGTGCGTGACGATGTGCGCTCGGTGCGCGACTCGCGCCGAGCTACTTCGATGATCGTTCATCACAGCCGGATGGGACGAGAAGACGACGCAGAGATGCACAGGGTGCATCTCCGGAAGCATCTGAGCTTTGCGAAAACACAAATCTCTTATCGAACCTGAAGAAGTGTATCTTCGGGGCAAAAGCGAGATAATCGTCCTCGGCAGTCTCGTAGGGAAGAATGGTGTTCGCCCTGACCCGGAAAAGGTCAGAGTGATACAATGAATGGCCAACGTTTGCTGTCAAGGAACTGAGGCAGTTCCGTTGGCCACGTACTGTGCAAGTGCGAGGATTATGCGCAAGATCCGCCTGCCGTCACAGCTTCTAAGAAGGAAGCTGTGTGGAATTGGACAACCGATTGCCAAAAGGAGCATTCGATGCAGTAAGCGAAGCTGATCGAGGCGCTGATCTTGGCAGTGGCTGACCAAGATCGTCCATTCCACGTTGTATGACGCATCCCGACTTCGCGATCGGATGATGAACACGATCACGAGGGCCGTGATCGTGCGTTCAATAGTCGCGTCAGCTGAAGCAGCTGAGCGTGTATTATCCGGTACATGACAGAGGAACTCCCTTGCTATGAAATAATACACTCTCGCAAAGTTCCGAGTGTATCTGCTGAAGTAGACCGTTTGTAGTCTACACTCGACTCATGCATCACTGCGCACTGCAGGTAGAAGTCACCATTACATATCACAAAGAATGGCGAGATGGCTTTCATTCTTTGCGGAGTATAACTTCCGGGTCGAATACAAACCCGGAAGATTGATGTGATTACGACGCGCATCACGTCGGCTGGATTATGGAAGCTACTGACGCTCACAGCCATTGACGCCATGCGAACGAGCACACCCACGTCGTCTCTGTTGGACGATTGAAGGCCGCGTACGCGCACGACGCGGACGCGTACCTTCTGGCCTATGGCAAACAACACCTCTGACAAGGCTCGTCAGAAGTGCCCAAAGCACCTTTCGTCGCGTGCACTTTACCTGATATACGGTGCGCGGACTGTCTTATAAGCGTCGCAGGCGGACCGCTGGACTGCTCTTTATAATGTCAGTGCCGACGACAACGCGGACCGCGTTGGACTGCTTCTATTATGAATAACTACGCGTACGTTTCGAAAGACGACAAGGGACCGCGTTGTCGTGTTCGAATGAACCATGACCTGCGGCCAGGATCATGTCACGAGATATCATGATGCCCGACTGCGGATATCTTCGACGATGAGAGCAACGTCCTCTACGCGCTGACTCTACTGAGTTCCACCGAGGTGTAAGATGGGTGCGCAATAATCCGTGCTTGCGGGTATGCCAACGCGTAAAGCCTGCGCCGTTTGCAGGCTCCGTCTAATCACTACCGACTCGTCCGGAGATGTTGAAGTCCATGTCTTGGACTTCATCTTTGGTCTTCCCGACAGCAGGAGGAACACCGTGTTGTGGTCTTCGTCGGTGCTTCAGCAATGTGCGGTACACTGCGCGGTGCGCGCAGAGGTGACCGCAGAAGACAGACGGCCCGATCTGTTCGTCGACATGTGTTCAAACAAAGCCATCATCGCCGTCCGACATCGTGTCGGACAAGACCGCGCTTCACAGCACCGTGGCAAAGTGTTTACCTTCTTGGGAGCCATATTTCCATGATCACTTGCGGATCATCCGCAGACGGACGTCAAAACCGAAGGCGCGTGAATCGCGTGCTCGTCGACATCTTTGAAGAGCTACGCTCCTCGTTCTCAAACTGGTGATGTTTGTCGATGCGAATTCGCCATCCAACTCGGTGCATGCCTCGACCGGGCATACACTGCGTCTACGTGATGCCATGCGGCATCACTTTCCGAGTTTACTCGGGATGGCTCCCACTTTGGTGGGATCGAACACGACTGCAATACAGCAGCCGCAGAAAACCGCTGACACTTGCACGTGTCGCTCAACACGTATGGACAAAAACGAGCAGGAGTTGGAGGGCGCAGACTCCCCTAACATCTTCAAGGCCGATGATCAGGTTCGCGCAGGGCGCGATAACGACCGCAGAATCCACGCAGAGGCAGGGCCTCTAGCGGAGAACGAGAACCGAATGACTTCAGTCGGATGCACAGGTTTCATCACCAAAGATCAAGCCGTAATTCGGTTTGTCAAGACGCAATAGCAGCTTCTGTTGATCAACAGAAGCTGAACATTCTAATGTGGGCAGAGGCAACACAAATGAATTTAAAGTTGGTTCGTATGTTTTGATTGCTACTCAAAACCCTGCCAGACATTAAGCAGTTCAGTTTGGAGCAAAGCAAGTTTGCTCCGCGTTTCCATCAGGCCGTTCACTGTGTTGGCACGGCACAGCAACGCACACGCTAGACATACCGTTCAGCATGCGCCTCCATTCGACCTTTTACGTCGGACGGCTGGAAGCCATACCTGCAGCACGAGCCGAATCTGCGCTGACCCGAAGCCTCGGCAGGAGCCGAGGCAGAAGCAAGCCCTATCACCGGCGACGAGCAGCCTCTCTCCAGCGCGCGGACGCGCTGGAGCAACCATCTGGGTCCCCAGCTCGACTCTGGATATTCGAGGCGGTCTGCGAGACTCGCCGCGACTGAACCTTCTCGGTTGCCAGCCTCGTGTTTCAGGGCGGCGAACTCCAGCGCCCTGCAGCGCTCCGCGGCGGTCACCCGGTCGTGGAGGTGCGCGTACCTGATCAGCCCGGGGCTGATCATCGCCGGCGTGTTCCCCGCCACCGCCGATCCGTGATCGCCTGCGGCTCAACCCGCTGGATTGTTGAGCGGATTGTTGCCATAGTGATCCGAAGAACGCGACCTCAAGGGCCTGTTTTTGTAGTGGAGCCTACTTTGGCTCACTACTTTAGCTTAACATCGCGCTTACGGAGGAGGGAAGCTAGGTTATAATGGTGATTAATTATACTTGAGCCACAAGTATAATATAGATCAAATAAAACACAGAAGTAGCTAATTTTGAGTAAAAATGGAACTGTATTGTTTGTAGAATTGATCTTCCTCCTCAAATCTGCGAAAAGAACTGTTTATCATCTATGAAAGGGTTGGCAGCGGCTGGCTGTCAGAGCCCCGCTAATATGCATCTTCTTCTGATTGGTAGAGAAGATGCTGCTTTCTACCAATAGGATCTTTTAAGGTGATGTTGGCACTCATTGTGGTGGCCCACTTCATGTATCCATTGGTGTGGAACTACACCAAGTTGTGAGAAGTATCCGAAACTTTAACCAGATATCCTATCTGTTAAATTCACAAGTGCTGTAAGCCAGCTTGTAGATGTAACCCGTTCACCATCCCACCTAGTTGAGGCGGGTCCCGCACGTCAATCTTTGGAATTGACCATTCGTCAATTCTCGCGTTTGGAAGAAATCCGCGCTCATTCAACTAATGAGCGCGCCACTCGGAAGTCACAAAGCGGTGAGAGTCATCTCTCCATCGACGACTTCACTTCAAGCCAGAAGGCGAAGGTCGGCGACGTCGTCGACTTCGACGACGACGATGAAGATATGGAGGGCGGAGGACTCGCCCTCAAAGGGCGTAAAGTCTCAGTGTCGAGCGAATCGCTCGACCCTCACGCCAAGAACGTTCGTCCGCGTGAAGGGGACGAATCGGACGCTTCGAGTTCGAAGCGTTCGCGTACTGAGAGTGTGGTGGAGCGGGAATTAAATTATACCGCGATCTCAACCCATCGAGCAAGGGCAAGGGATGTAATACCTCGGAAGAGTGTCAAGGTCACAAGGGAGGTGCCACGGAAGCCGGAAACCAATACCTGGCATATTCGATCGGAATCGACGATATCGATCTTGAAGCGATGACGTGATCTTGAAGATAGACAGCTGAATCTCAGTCCTATCTGATGACGCAAACACCGTATGAGAGAGTCATGGAAGGTCAAGAACCGTAATAACGCGCCAAGATTAGTGGGTAGGAGAACAAGCAGGTCAGTACTAGGACATGGTATACATTAAACAGAGTTGATTTTTCCTTCTTCATCACAAGTGGTCTTGCTACCAGTTGCCGGGCACGGGATATACTTGGCATCACCCGACGTTCCGCCAAGTCCGCGACGCCACCAAGTCCGAATCACGACGACAGGCGATTGTTGGCCCAGCGGTCCGTCAACTCGTTCAACCCACCGCTAGAAGGAAGCGGCAATAGCGAAAGGCAAGACAAGGTCCACATCGACCACAAGGCAACCCTAGTGCCAAGATCAACATCGGCCTACGAGTCTCGATCAAGGTAACCCAAGATCAACGACTCCGAACCTGGTACTGGCGCAGCAGCGTAAAGTATCCCCGCTGCTGCCACGCAAGTTCCTCCAAGTCCGCAAGACAGTCCAAGTTCCTCGACCAGGCGTCTGGAGATCACCCAAAGAGCGATCCAGCCCACCGGAGTCCAGGTGAGGATACAGCTTCGAAGATCGGCACCCCTCCGTTAGTCGGCAGTTCGGCGCAGGTATTTTAAGGTGAACCCGCGATCTAATTCGCGGAGCCACTTCCTACAAGAGCGATAACTTACTCGCGCTTCCGCTGGGGCTCTCAGTACTCCGCGCTGCTGCTGCGCAGCGCGGATTCAAAGCTCATAGCTCTCCATGCTGCTGCGCCTGCTGCACGCGATCCATCGATCCGTCCGCGTCCGGATCGCGGGACGGTATGGGAACTCGTACCGAATGAGTGCCGCTGTACGAGCAGCGCCATCAAAGATGACGCTGTTGGCTGTTTATCGTATGCACTTTACTGGGAAACGCATCAACGGCGCGATTCCACTACATCCGAACTCTTTCGCAGCTCCGATAGTTTCACAAAGAAGACCTCTTTCGCAGCAAAGTGCCCGAATGCGAGCGCTGTCAAAGTTGAAAGCTATATGTTGAGAACTTCAACAAGAGGCCGAGTGCTTACCGTGATCGGATTAAGCAAGCAGCGTGGATCGTCGAGACATACTCGAAGCGTGGAAGCTGGACCAACTTCCATGTTGTCGCTGAGAGGCAAATGACTCGCAGCGTGCCCGAGGGCTTTCAGGGCACGAAGTGCTTCGGCGCGAGTCCGCTTGACACGGACCTGAACGAGTACACGTCGTTCCGTGTGCCGGAGTCTAAAGGCCCGTGCTAAGTTCTTAGCACGTGAGGTTCAGGCGCTGGCGGAAGTGATCGCACGCCTGCCTACGCTCCGCGCTGCCCAAAGACGCGTACTGTCCTCGATATGCGCCCTCATCCATTTCGGAACGTCCTCAGCAGACCGTTCCGTGTCACCCATAATAACATCTTGATGGGGATGAAATCATCGCAATACGAAAATCATTGCCCTCTTGAGGTTCGTTTTCGGGATACTATGGTCACAATCCGCTCAACAATCCAGCGGGTTGGGCCGCGGCGTCACGGATCGGCGGTGGCGGGGTGAACACGCCGGGTATGATCAGCCCGGCTGATCAGATGCGCCTCCACGACCGGGTGACCGCCGTGAGCGTTTGCGCTGAGTACGCCCTGAAACAGGAGCTGGCGAACCAGAAGGCCAAGTTGCGGCGGTCTCGCAGATCCTCGAACATCCAGGTCGAGCTGGGGACCCAGATGAAGGGTTCTCTAGCGCGTCCGCACGCTGGAGGAGATGCTCGTCGCCGAGGCTAAGTCCTTCGCTTCTGCCTCGCGCTCCTGCCGAGGCTTCGGGTCAGCTGACCAAATGGCTGTGCTGCAGGTATGCTTCAGCCGTCCGACGTAAAAGGTCGAATGGAGGCGCATGCCAGACGGTATGTCTGGCGTGTAAGCGTTAGCCGCCGTGCCACACAGTGAACGGCCCGATGAAGCGCGGAGCTTGTTTGCTCCGAAATCGAAACTCATGTCAGGCAGGTTTTGGTAAGCAAACAACAATGAACCAACTTTAAATTCATTTGTGTTGCCTCTCCCACATTAGTCAGCGTTCGCTTCTGCTTGATCAACAGAAGCCTGCTAATCTTGGACAAACCGAATTACGGCTTGTCTTTTGGTGATGAAACTGATTGCATCCGAGCTGAAGTCATTCGGCTCGCTCTCCGCCGAGGCCCTGCCTCTGCGTGGTCTTTGCGGTGTCTGCGCCCCGCGAGACCGTGGATCGTCGGCCTTGTGAATGGGGAGTCATGCCGCCGCGCAGACTCGTGGTTTGTCCATTGTTGCGCGACACGTGCAAGATGTCAGCGGTCTTCTGCGGCGCTGTATTGCAGTCAGATCCTCCCCACTTAAGTGGAGCCATCACTCCGAGTAAACTCGGGAGGCGTGGATGCCGCATGGCATTCACGAGAACGGTGTATGCCCGGTCGAGGACGCACCGAGTTGTTGATGGCGAATTCGCTCATCGACAAACACTCGCTCCAGTTTTGGAACGAGTGAGCGTAGCTCTTCAAAATGTCGACGAGCACGCGATTCACGCGCTCGGTTTGATCCGTCCGTCTGCGGATGATCCGCAGTTGACATGGAAAGTGTCCCAAGAAGTGTAAACACTTCTTGCCACAGGTGCGCTGTGAAGCGGGTCTCTGTCCGACACGATGTCGGACGGCATGCCATGGTTTGACACCATGTCGACGAACTGACTGGGCCGTCTGTCTTCGCGGTCCTCTGTCGGACCGCAGCAAGATGTACCATCTTGCTGAAGCGGCCGACGAATGACCAACACGGTGTTCCTCCGCTGTCCGGGAAGACTCAAGATGAAGTCCAAAGACATGGACTCCAACACCTGACGGAGTCGTAGTGATTAACGGAGCCCGCAAACGGCGCAGGCTTTACGCGTATATTACCCGCAAGAATGACGTACTTTGCGCACCCACTCACGGTGGTGCCAGTAGATAAGCGGAGAAGGACGCATGTCTTCTCACGTCCGAGATTCCCGCAGTCGGGGCATCATGATATTCGTACATGATCCGGAGTCGCAGGTCATGGTCTTCGGCACGACAACGCGATGGCGTTGTCGTCGACTGATATAAAGAACAGTCCAACGCGGTCCGCGTTGTCGTCGACCCTATAAAGCGTCCGTTGTGCACGATATCGGTGTGCACGCGCACGGAAGGTGCTTTGGGCAACTTCTGACGAGCCTTGTCAGAAGGTGTTGCCATAGGCCAGCAAGTTCGCGTCCGCGTCGTGCGCGTCGCGGCCTTCACATCGTCCACAGAGAGACGTGGGTGTGCTCGGTTCGCATGGCGTCAATGGCATTGACGTCATAGCTTCTTAATCAGCCGACGTGATAACCGTCGGCCACCACATTCAATCTTCCGGGTTTGTATTCGACCCGAAGTTATACTCCCAAAGAATGAAAGCCATCTCGCCATTCTTTGATATGTGGTGACTTCACTGCGTGCGCAGTGATGCATGGTCGGTGTAGACTACAAACGGTCTTTACTTCAAGCAGATACCTCGGAACTTTGCGAGTGCATATTCATGGCAAGGAGTTCCTTTCATGTACCGATAATTACGCTCGCTGCTTCAGCTGACGCGACTGGTAGACGACACGATCACGGCCCTCGTGATCGTGCCTGCATCAACGCACATCCGATCGCGAATCGGATGCGTCACATAACGTGGATGGACGATCTTTGTCAGCCACCTGCCAAGATCGGCGCTCATCAACCCCGCTTGACTGCATCAATCTGCCTTTTGGCAATCGGTTGTCCAATTCACACAGCTTCCTTCTTAGAGCTGTGACAGCGGGCGATCTTGCCCGCATAATCCTCCCGTCTGCACAAGTACGTGGCTGCCAAGGAACTGCCTCAGTTCCTTGACACTTGAAGGCGTTGGCCATTGATCACTCTGACCTTTTCCGGTCAGGGCGAACACCATTCTACGAGACACCGGGCGGGTATCTCGCTGCCCCGAAGATACATTCTTCAGGTTCGCTAGAGTTGTGTTTCGCATAAGCTCAAGTAGCTTCCGGAGATGCACCCAGCATCCTACGCGTCGGTCTCTCGTCCACATCCCGGCTGTGGATGACATATCATCAAGCAGCTCGGCGCGGAAGTCGCGCACGAGCGCAACAAGTGCGTCACGCACCCGTTGAAAGTCGCAGGGCATTCTTAGCCCCTGCGGTATTACACTCCCAGAGCATGCCGCTTGGCGTGCTCACTGCCGTGAGAGGGATATCGCTCTCACGCATTAGGATCTGATAGAATCCATCTCGCAAGTCGAGAGCACTGTAACGGTGCTCCGCCATCGAATCGATGAGTAACATCTTTTCGCGGTATCGGCGTTCTGCGAGACCGTCGCATCGTTCAGCTCTTGTTGCGCATGAACGATGCGCCATCCGCCCTGTGGCTTTTCACAGAACGTCGGAACACGTGCGGGACTTTGATTCCGCACTTGTCCTCTTTGCGACGACTTTCAAAGAAGTCGCGATTGCTTCTCTGCTCGCGGCAGTGGCCAGCTGCCGCGTGACACAGTACTTCTGCCCGGCACGAGATCAATCTCGTGCTGAATGCCCTTATCCTGCGGAAGCTCACGCAGATTTCTTCCGGAGTACATCTTTGTACTCTCAACAATCTGATAGGACTCGACTTTACGAGTCCCACCTTTTCTCGAAGGCTCTAGTTTCGTCTTCGCACTAGAGTGTCTTCACTCAGTGGTAATTCCCATCAAGAGCTGTCTCAGCTCTTCGCTTCCTCTCCGTTCTTCGCGTGTCGAGAACGCAGACTCTCGATGCGCCATCGTGCAAGTCGCGAAGCGCCAACTCATGGCTGGAAGCAGTCAACTCCGACGCCATCGTCGGAGAGGACTAGCAGTTCATGTACGATACTAGAATCCAGTATCGGTGCGCGTCAAGACGCAGCGTCTCGACATCCGGCGTCACCGCCAGTCTGCCCACCAGACTGCTCTGTTGCGTCTCGGTCCCGGACGAACTTCGCGCGCTCTCTCCGCTTGCCGTTTCTTGTTGCGGGCCGGCCCGCACGCTGGTCTTCTGTCCAGGCCCGGCCGTGGACAGTTGTTCGCCGGCGGACCCTGTCCGCGGCGCGCGCGTCAGCCGCTACTTTCCTTCGTGCAGCCCGGCTGCACGGTAATGTTCCTTCGCCGGCAGACCCTGTCTGCGGGCGCGACATCAAGCCCGGCGATCGCATGGCTTCGTCGTGCAGCCCGAGCTGCACGACAGCATGCAATTGCGTCAGTGCGGTACGTTTGCAACCGTCCGCACTGTTTGCGCGTCAACTCCCGGAGTTGACACGCCTTCGTCACCTCGACGCCATTCATTGGCGGAGCCCCTCATGAGAGTGCGTCGGCTCCCGAGCCGACGCGTCGTTATCGACCGACCTTTCGGTCAGGGCTGTCCCCTACACGCTTGAACGTGGGCTGGCTCCCGGAACCAGTACGTCTTTTCTGACGTCGGCAGCCTGCCGACGTTGGTCTCTGTGCGCGCCTCGCACACTTCCTGCAACGGGACAGCAGCATTAAGCGCTGTCTCGATTGGTGACCGCGCGCACCTGCTGGCGCGCGCTGCGGTGACAGGGCCCATCGTTTCGTTCCTGTACGAAGCGCGAGCGTGCGCTTCTTCCATTCATCACCGGATCATGCCGTGCAAGCCACGGCATGCCCATTATCCGAACTTATCGTCCAGGTCCAGGACGATAAAGTGTTCGGCAAACACTCGTTGTTTGTAGGAAGCGCATGTTCACGACGCGCTTCTCAGTCTTCCGATGGCACTTGCCAGTCGTACTCCAGAAGACTTCGAGGTACATTTACCTCCTCGAAGTCAGTCTCGACAGGCTTTGTAGTCGAACAAAGTTGTTCGACGCGCCTGAATCTACCAAGCGAAGAGAGTCACCGCTCTTCAGAAACCTTCAAGATGACTAGGTTCGGCCTGTATCTTGCTTCTCGCAAGGGGCTGGTCTCACTGGGGGGGCTGTCCCTCAGTGTCGCCCGATGTCGGCACGCGATGCATTACGGCAGGGCGCCCGCGCCTACTGGATGTTCGCGTTTTGTTATCCGGGCGATGCCTAGCATCGCCACGACGGCCATTCCTCCAGGGGCATGGAGCTGTGCACTCGTCAAAGTGACCGATCCTTCCGCAACGGAAGCATCGCACGTTACTTCCCCTGCTGCTGTGACCAGCAGCCGTGCATTCGAGAGATCCATTGGTTCCGGACCTCCGTCCCCTAGGCGCGGTTGCGACCTCGGCACGTTCGCATGCGGTTTAGCCTGCCGCAGGCTAAACCCTTCGCATGGCAAGGGTGATTGCAGCCTCGAGAGTACCCGGCTTCGAAGAGATAGGTCTTCACGGCCCATCTCTAAGCTTCATGAACGTGACGACCTTAGCTCGTAATTGGATTGGTCACGATATTTGAGATCAAGATCTGCGCGCGGCATGACGTCATGTTTATCTTCTTGAAGGTCGAGGAACTCCGCCCTCGACCGGAACTCGTTTTGGCTCAAACGTTGTTTGAGCTCCTTTGTCGACTGCGTACGTGCTGAAGCACGTAGATCGGAGAGTCGGCGTCTATACGCAATCTCTTGCGCGTCCGCCAAGGTCGGACATGGCGAACGCGACCTTCGACAGCGGTCGACGATGCGTCGAGCTGCTATGGCTGTCGAGCTGACAAACCATCGGAGGAGAGGCGCACCTCTTCCCACGTATGCTTACGCTCAACTTTAATGGTTGAGCACGCGGTGTCGTCCCTGACGACGCCGTCACTGAGAAGCAGCATCACGCCTTCCTTCATGATGAACCCCAGAGCAACACCATGTTGTCTCCGTCGGCGATAGCGTACGCAGCATCGTAGCTATCGCCGCTTCTCCATGACTGCTGACAGTCGTTGGAGGCTTCACCTGTCAGACAGGTAGAAGTCAGCGCCTGCAAACGCATGTTGCAGGCGTATTGACTCTCCAGGCACCTCCGTGCTTATGGGGTTCTCGGCTCGGTTCGTACACCTCGTACGAACGTCAAGCAGTCGGTCGTTGGACAGACTACAAAGTGCTACCAGGTGTAGTGGGTCTAACTTTACTCACTACTTTTGCTTACACGTTACGCTACGTGTATGAGGAAGCGTAAGTACTTAGTAATTACTTAGGTTAATTATATTTGAATACACAAATATAAGTTAACTTAGACAAGACTCCATGTAGCTAGTTTAAGGTAAAATGAGAACTGTATTGTTTGTAAATTGATCTTCCTCCTAAATCTGCTAAAAACTGTTTATCACCTATGAAAGGGATTGACAGCGGCTGCTGAGCCGCCTAATATGCATATTGATTGGTAGAAAGATGCTGCTTTCTACCAATAGGATCTTTGGGTAGGTGTGGTCCACTCATTGTGGTGGCCCACTTCAATGTATCCATTGGTGCGACTTACACCAATGTGAGGAAGTATCTAAACCTTTAACAAATATCCTATCTGTTAAATTCACAAGTGGCTTGTAGCCACTTGTATGTGTAACCCCGTTACAGCTCACGTTCCTTTCCAAACGGAGTCAGTACAGCTGGGAGGGGTTAGACTACTAGCAAAGCCGCCCCTAACACGAATCAATACAAAACAGGGAGTTATACACAATATGCAGCCGCTTTCATTCTTTCTGACCCTTGAGCGGTGGGGCATGGGTCCAGTCCACAAGCCTCGTTTGGAACCCCGGTCAGTTCCAAATCACAGGCTAATCCAAATTAGTCTTCGCGCACCACTTCCGAATCCGAAAACTAGTTTCGGTCCGAAAGACAATCGCTCCAAAACAGATACAATCCAAACACACAGCAGTCTATCAATCAACTTCAGTACTTACAACCTCCTAAAACTGCAAGTTAATATGAAATGGAAAACCGTTTCGCGTACGATATCCAACTGGAACATGAAAAGGTCAATTAGCTTGCACGCATCGCCCTTGGTCACCACCAATTAGATATTGAGTTTGGTGGAGAGACGCAGCAACGGCGTTCAGGTGGCCTTATCCGCGAGCGTAGACGTCCGGACGAGGCATTCCTACGGCGTACCGAGCATTTGTCACTCAAGGCAAACGAACTCTCTGTTGATTTTAGTGTTAGACGATCTCTACGCTAGTCGTTCACATTCAGGCTACACTTTCATCTTGGTTTCACTACGGGTCCGGGTGGCGTAATCAGCTTGGACATCTGGAGCGGTGGAGCAAATCAGGCGACCCCTCGTGCATAACAGATCCTGGCTGGTCGGCTTGGTCGGTCGTTAATATATGGACTGGAGTATACTTGGAATATGGAACGTCGTGAAGTGCCCCCCCGACTGGAATTTTCCCCATACTGGATACATGGGGAATCTGGAAGTGGTCCATCCGGAGTCAATCAAAATCGTCGATCCGGAGGTGGCTTTATCATTCCAAATGAGTTTCGGCACGGGGCTATTTCGACGACACCCGGCTTCAGCTCAGTCTTCCATTTGCACCAGTACATCACGCAGCGCATAAACAGCTTCAGCAGCACCATTCACATGCTCGTCGTCAAAATCTGGTATTGTTCTTGGACATGGCAGTTCCAAACGGAACAACATGAACCATTTGGATCTAGCTCACCCGGGCAACATTCCTTACGTCATGGCGCTCTGTCGCCACGTGTCGCAGCAACTAAGCTACTTTCGGACCAATCATTGCCCGCATTTTCCGAAACCAAGTGGGAAGGGGCGCTGGGAGGATTTTTCTCCCAGCCGCCTCGCGTCATTTGAATCGCAAACATGAATTGAAACTAAATGTAGGTACGGGCAAACCAAAGCGCAAAAGTCTAAGACTAAGTATTTACGTGTTCCTGACAATGCCAGGTACATTTCAAAACATGGCGCTTGACACGCCCAGTTTTGTAGCAGCTCTGCGCAGACGAAAACATTATACTTGCTGGTACACCCTGGGTTCTGCGCGGCTATTATAGAGGGCCATAGTTCGTCAATGATACATGCAGTCAACAACATGACTACGATTCACGGCGGTGACCTCCAAAAACAGACTGCAATGGTTCGTAAAGCCATTCAGCATGCAAAAGGGAAGAAAAAAGTGAACACTGTTGCTGTATATGCTCGTATCCCAGGTTTCCTACTGGAATTCGTCACAAAACAATGCTGGTTCTCATGTGTGCTGCCAATTAGATATACAGGGGAGGTTCGTTCGAGCCTTTTTATCCATCAGTAGTGTTGTTAACATGCAAGACGCTCTATTACCGGTCTAGGAGTGCGATGGAGCGCGTCTAAAAGATCCCTTGTACGACGGGATTTGTTTGACCCTGATTGGAAAGGATGGGGACAAACAAAATGTTGCGGAGGCTTACGTACACAAGGAAACAGGTGTGGAATTTGCGTGGCTTTGCGCTAACAGTATTGTTGTTGGTTGAAATTGCATGATCGACCCACCTTTTGTGATCGTGGTAAGCAGTTTGGTGCCCAGGCTGAGCTGGCAAAATTGGACTTGAAGGTGCACTTCAATTTTATACTATACACATCCGTTTTAATGTGATGAACATCTGAAGTTGAATATGTAGGCTGTTAACGATGATGTTTTAGGATTGCAAAATGTTTCGACGACTGCGGGGTACGACCACGTAGCCTCAAAAATCGAGATCCGATATCCTACTGGGATTAACAAAGTCGTTGCAGATCAGATCGCGGAATACCGTTAGGCAGTTACCTGCGCAGTATCCACGCCACTGATTGGTACACGCAACCTACCTCTGATGAAAATAAATGGCTAGTAGATTCGTGGGGCGGGGTGGATAGTCATGGAGATCCTGTACCGTTATTTGGTGTTCGAACAACCAGTGCTGTCGAGGGGGATAACAATGAGTTGCCCCGGAAAGGAGTGCGATACAAACTGGTGCTTAGGTCGATGATGGCCTACTGTGTACGTGCGCTAGAAATCGTTCAGAAGCGCAAGCGGCTTCTGCAGGGATGGGTGGACGCGGTTTGTGATGTGACACCCCATGTCATGGAGCTTTTTAGCGAAGAAACCCTTCGTGTAGCCCAGCAGAACGTGATTATGGGGGATCTACCTCTGTTCTTTGTGTTCGATGCTTTTGATTCGCGAAGTACAGGTGAAGTAGCTCACCTGTATGTTGTAAGTATGGAGGTAGGATCCTGCACAAGGTGCACTGTAGCTAAGCAGTCGAAGAGTCCATGCCGGCACATTCAAGCTGTCGTCGCAACAAAATGACGGCAGCCTGTCAAAATATGGCGTGAAAACTTATTTTCACGGCGCGTACTCTGTACCGAAGATGCATGCCGCGTATGAGTCCGTAAGCATTCGTTTGGCGGTATATGATGGTTTCGAGCGCGCGAACCAAGTGTTACCGTCTCCACTATATCGGCAAGCAGACCGTTCTGTAAGGCAACAGAAAGAAACTACAGATTTCGTCAAGGGCAGAAAGAGAACGAAAAAATCAAGGCGAGAGCAGCTTGTCGTCCGGTGGCTTCTTCCTCGAGATACATCACCTCCCGTAGGAACTGAAGATGGCGATGACAGCGAACATATTGCCACCTTTATTGAAGACCACATCAGGGGCTGTAGTGGGCCTACTTTGGCTCACTACGTTAGCTGACACGTCGCGCTACGTGTATGAGGAAGTGTAGGAGTTTATTAATAATTTGAATTAATTATACTTGCGTCCACAAGTATAATATAAATAAAATAAAACACGAAGTAGCTAATTTAAGGTAAAATGAGAACTGTATTGTTTGTAAATTGATCTTCCTCCTAAATCTGCTAAAACTGTTTAACATCTATGAAAGGGGTTGGCAGCGGCTGGCTGTCAGAGCCCCGCTAATATGCACGTCTCTAATTGGTAGAAAGATGCTGCTTTCTACCAATAGGATCTTTGGGTAGGTGTGGTCCACTCATTGTGGTGGCCACTTCAATGTATCCATTGGTGTGACTTACACCAATGTGAGGAAGTATCTAAACCTTTAACAGATATCCTATCTGTTAAATCCACATGTGGCTTGTAGCCACTTGTATGTGTAACCCCGTTACACCATCCCCCCGTTAAGCTTAGACGTGTCGGTCTCGACACGTTAATTAATATGAGAGTGAGTGCTGCACCCAACTAATGCACATGGGACAGGACCCCAGTTTTCCCTAACCCTTGGAAACCGTATCCGTCCTGCGAGTATACGTCGCATAGCGTATAGCGGTACTCCACCACTCATTTTAAAGCGGGAAATCACCAGCAGCCAGGAAGCCATGGCGCCGCGCGTCAAAGCGGTGGTGCGACCGCCGCGCCACGGGTGGCGACTGACAGGAAGTAGATGTGGACAGCGACGAGGAGTGGGTTGACTCGTCGGCGGAGTCGTCGTACCGGCAGCTCCACCAGCAGCGTCGTTCGGATGATTTCGACCGTCTCCAGAAATGCAGAGACAAACAGCCAGTTGTGATGGCGCTGTCCCCCGAAATGATCGAGTTTGTTTCCTGGGGAGCGTTGGACGAGTATCTAACAGGATATTCAGCCGAGACGTACCAGGTAACGTTTGTTGTTCTGAATAGGACAACTGCAGCGGTTTCGCATAATCTAACTTGTTATTCATTCAACTGCTTCATGCAGAGCTCTCGTGTTCGCACAAACAACAAGGTCGAGACGCGAAACAAGAAGATTCAAGATTCCGGGTCCACAGAAGCCGCTTGTGCCTGAGAGTGGGTTCACTACTCGAAGATCTCGTCTGCACCCACGCAGGAGGTATAAGCCGCGAGGTCAAGGAAAGAAAGCGACAAGGGTCGGATTGATCAACTTCTGGTGTACGCAAATACAGAGCGGCAGTACTTGCGACTGCGCGAGTACATGCGCCATAATTATCGATGTCGGGACTGGTAGAGTGTCAGCTTACGGCCTGGAGGTACTGAGTTGGGCACTGTCAGGCGGAGTTGGGCATCGTTGGTGACTAGTGCACCGTCAGACGGAGTTGGTACAGTTGGTGGAGGCGCGTGATGAGTGCAAGCACCCGTTTGAGGCGTACTTCGTGAAAAAACTGGGATAATTGTCGTCATATGTGGTGCGCGTTTGAGAGGCAGAATGCTTGCACCCTGAGCAACAACACAAATAACCGTCTCGAATCTTCGTGGAAGCAGCTGAAAGAGCTTGGGACTCCTCCATGCAAGTGGATGAGTGCATTGTGTCGATAATGGCCCCAAGCCCAGGCGGAGAGGTGTTCTGGACGCGGTCTACAAACTACCGCTACTTGCGCACTGCATGAATGAAGAAAGAAGTAGCAGTAGCTAAGGCTTAGCACAGAAATAGGAGTAGCTGCAGCCTAAGTCACTGAAATCGTTGCATTGAACTATGTTTGTAGAGTTATATGTTTGATGTGGGCTTTGAAATCGAAGGAGAAAACTGCCCAGCAGAACATTTCTCCTGCCTCGGACTCTGGCTGCCGCCACTTATCACCAAGCCGCTCCGGCTCTTTAAACCTTCCGGATATACGCGATAGTGTATAACTTTTACGCCAGCTCTCACGAGTTGGGTGCTGTAGTGGGCACAGAATGGGTGCCAAACGGTCTCAACACGGGATGGGTGCCGCTTGGGTGTCGTAACTCCATCCTGTCCCGTCCCATGTGCACGAGTTGGGTGCAGCAATGAGTGCCAATTAATATTGACTGCTTGTCAATTGTTTGTGTTGGGGATTTCCGTACTCATCCGCAATGAGTACGACCAAGCTGAAGACTGCCATTGCAACAGAGGGTAAGCTCTGTTGCTGAGTACCATGCGCGGTAGGGCGAGGTACGCCGCTACCACGGAACAGACAACACAGTCGTGTGATTCTTCTCGATGTCGACCGCGCCTGTGCGTCGACATCTTACGAATTTGTGTTGCTTACCGTGATCGAGTAAGCAAGCACCAAGCACTTCGAGTCCTTCTCGAAGTGAGGCAAGTATTAGCAACTCCACGCTGTTGCGGTGGAGGCTGGTGTCCGTGCGTCGTGCGCACTGTCCGTCCCATGTGTCGTGCTGGGGAGGGAAACCTCTCCAGCGAATGCGAAAACAATCCGGACCTCGGATTGTTTTCCTATGATAGACAATTCGCTGGACGATCCAGCGAATTTCTCCGCGTGCGTCTCGCAGCGGTGGCGGAGGTGGTGGAAACACGCCCCGATGGTCAACGCCATAGTTGACCTTCCTTCGTGTCGCTCCAGACCAGGTGACGGTCGTGGAGTACCTTCAGAGCGCGGAGGTTGCCCGTACCATCGTGTCCGGCGTGGCGGTCTTCCAGACCGCCTTGAACGTGCCGGTCGGGCTGTAGGCCTGACTGTATTAACTGCTCCAACGCGACTACGCGCTGGAGAGGAGGGTTTCCCCTGCCAACTCTGTCTCTTCGGGTCAGACGAGCCATGTGGCTCATGCTGGAGGTATGGCTTTAACCGCCCGACATAAAATGTCGGGTGGAGCCGCATGCTAGACGGTATGTCTAGCGTGTATGCGTTACCGTGGCGTGCCATCACCGTGAATGGCCCGATAAAGCGCGGAGCAGGCTTACTTGCTCCGAAATCGGAAACTGCATGTTTAGGCAGGTTTTGAGTAGATAACAAAACCAATGAATCCACTTTGAATTGATTTGTGTAGTAGGTCTAACTTGACTCACTATTTTAGCTTACACGTCGCGCTACGTGCATGAGGAAGCGTTAGTATTTAGTAATTACTTAGGTTAATTATATTTGAATACACCAATATAATTTGACTTAGATAAGACTCCAAGTGACTCAGATTAGGTAAAATGAGAACTGTATTGTTTGTAAATTGATCTTCCTCCTAAATCTGCTAAAAACAGTTTATCATCTATGAAAGGGACTGGCAGCGGCTGGCTGTCAGGGCCCCGCCAATATGCACGTCTCTAATTGGTAGAAAGATGCTGCTTTCTACCAATAGGATCTTTGGGTAGGTGTGGTCCACTCATTGTGGTGGCCCACTTCAATGTATCCATCGGTGTGTCTTACACCAATGTGAGGAAGTATCTAAAACTTTTAACAGATATTTATCTGTTAAAATTCACAAGTGGCTTGAAGCCACTTGCGCGTGTAACCCCGTTACAACCCAGCGGTCGCTTTGAGGTCCACCCTTCTTTGCGCAACTGGAGCCACAGCTGTCGGAACTCAAGCACTCCGCCGCGGCCCGCCACATCCGAAGCACTTGCTGCACGCGCGATGATGCCGTCCGCATTCACCTTGGTCTCGGTCAATTGTGCTGCCAACCATCACAGACTGTGGCAACTGCGAGTGCGAGCAGGTAATTCAGCCTATAATACATATTGGTAGTCTTTGCTGGCAGAGAAGCAGCCAGAAAAACTCAACCCAGGGAAGAACCCCCATTTTCAGTACGTACGATGCATCTCATTCATTCACCTTTACGCGGAACACTCACGGCAGGTACGCACGATTCCGCGCCATTATCATCCATTAGATAACGGCGCGAAATCGCGCGGACCTGCAGCCCGTTCTATTCGAGGATTCGACGCCACGTCGCCGATCCATAAAAAGGAGCCTAATCGTAAACTATCGCGAATATATTAGTTTTTACTGAATTTATAACGCGATGAGTACGTTGTACCTACTTCTTTTGACCAATGAAAGATAGGTTGCACTAGTAGCACGATTTTATTTTTATATTAGCCAATCTGCTTCTTTCACGACTAGTACCGTGAAATCGTCAAAGGGCAAAAATAGGCGCACTTTAAAAGCACCCGTCTTTCCCAACCACCGCTCCGGAGGGATGGTGCACTTCAACTTACAATCCTCAAGGAGATGGGTACACGTAGAGGTAGTACCGTGACTTTTTAAAAGGGCGAAAAATGGGACCTTTTAGCATTATATTACTTGAAGTAGTATACTATACAAAATATAGGTGGCTCGTAAAAGGGTTAACTAAGCTACTTGGAGTCTTTATTTGATTTATATTATGCTTGTGTACTCAAATATAATTAACCTAAGTAATTACTAATACATACACTTCCTCATACACGTTGCCCAACGTGTAAGCTAAAGTAGTGAGTCAAGTTAGACCCACTACACCTGGTAGCACTTTGTAGTCCGTCCAACGACCGACTGCTTGACGTTCGTACGAGGTGTACGAACGCGAGTGAGAACCACATGAGCACGGAGGTGCCCATGGAGAGCTCCAACACGCCTGCAACGCATGTTGCACACGCTGACTGCCCCCACCTGTCTGACCCAGAGTGGGAAGCCCTCCAACGACTGTCAACAGTCATCGGAGAAGCGGCGATAGCTACGATGCTGCGTACGCTATCGCCGACGGAGCAACATGGTGTTGCTCTAGGATTCATCATGAAGGAGCAGCGTGATGCTGCTTCCTCAGTGACGGCGTCGTCAGGGACGACACCGCGTGCTCAACCATTAAAGTTGAGCGTAAGCAACTACGAAGAGAGGGCGAGCCTTCCTCCGATGGCTTGTCGAGCTCGACAGCCATAGCGGCTCGACGTATCGTCGACCCGTTGCGTGGCGTTCGCTACATGTCCTGCGCGGACGCAGCGTTGGGCGTATGGACGCCGACTCGATCCTAGTGCTTCAGCACGTACGAAGTATTCAAAGAGGAGCCCAAACAAGCGTTTGAGCCCCGCAAAACGAGTTCCGGTCGAGGCGGAGTTCCTCGACCTTCAGCAGGGTAAGCATGACGTCCATGCTTACGCGCAGCGCGCACGATACTTGGTCTCAAATATTCAATCCAATTGACGAGGCGACTAAGGTCGTCACGTTCATGAAGGGGCTTAGAGATGGGCCCGTGAAGACCTATCTCTTCCGAGAGTACCCGAGTACTCTCGAAGTTGCGATTACTCTCGCAATGCGAGAAGGGTTTAGCCTGCGGCAGGCTAAACTGCATGCGAACGTGCCGAGGTCGCAACCGCGCCCGGTAGTGAACACGGGAGATCCGAGCCAATGGACTTCTCGAATGCAACGGCCGCTGGTTACCAGCAACAGGGAGGTAACATGCGATGCTTCCGTTGCGGAAGGATCGGTCACTTTGCACGGGAGTGCACAGCTCCCATGCCCCCTGGAGGTGGCCGTCGTGGCGATGCTAGGCATCGCCGCGGACCAACAAAAAACGCGAACATCCAGTAGGCGCGGGGCGCCCTACTGGTAATGCAGTCACGCGTGCCGACATCGGGCATGCGATACTGAGGACTGCAGCCCCCAGTGAGACTAGCTCTCGCTGCAAGAAACAAGATGACAGGCCGAAACTAGTTGTAGTAATGCGGGCGCCTAAGTCAGAGAATAGCCACGAGGCTAAACCTCGACCTCAGACTATTCAACCAGAATCTGAGATCAGATCTCAGATTCCAAGCTGGGTGAGGCATGTGTTCCTCACTCTTGCAATCCCTTGACTTGGTTCATCATAAGGCTATGCTGTGGACCCAGACTTGCGTCGGCCACACCAGCTGCCTCCGAACTCGAATGTTCCCAGGTGCCCCCAGACGAAGCTTGCTCCTTGCTCGGAAGGCCCTTGTACGCACGTGCGAACTCCGCTGTGCCCCGTTTCCTCGAATATATATCCATCAACTCCACACACACTTAGTCCACTTCTCTTCTCAGGCCTGGGATCTCTGGGCCTCAACAGCCTCCTCCTTGCTCAGCGACTCCGGCTCCGAGTCTATTGCAGTCACAACACTTCCTCCGGTGGCTCAGACTGAGAGCCGCACAACGGTCTTCACTAGCCCCTCAGACCTGAGTGGCCCCGACAGTTGGCTCGGCTCGAGTCCGTCTTGATCCAGGGTTCTCGCTCTGCACCCTGGGACTTCCGCGCACCACGCCTTGATGTAGGCGACACAGCGAAGCTGGGTACCACTATCCCAGACTATTCGCGCCACACGGATGCCACTAGCAACCCCAGATACCACTATCCCCGGTGTTGCTCTGCCAAAACCTCAGAACGGAGAACCTTCCGCCCCAAAATAGAGAGCACCGCCAGGAAACCAGCCAACCAGCAAGCAAAACCAGCAAAACCAATGTCCCGCGTGTGTAGTATACAACAGCGGAAGGAAACCGAGCCGAAACACGAAAAGGCTTGGTTGTTGAACTTGAATTTATTTGACGTTATCTGAGCTTGACCATACATAGAACACTC